>NW_011889015.1:2968305-2991873 GCF_000151845.1 Pteropus vampyrus
TTTTTTTTGCTTATTGAATAAAGACTACATTTATTTAATATGTATAATCATAATCCTTGGTGTTCTAAAAATAATAGTTTGAGAAACTTCCATAAGGTGTTCCTTCATTAATCATTCATTTTTCAATCTTGATCCCTATATTTTTATATCCAACTGACTGCTTGATAGCTTCATTTAGAAGTTTAAAAGACAGCTAAAATTAAATACAGCAAACACATAACAAACAAACCAAAAAGACCTCTCGATTCCAAACACACAATCCCAAGTCCTTCCTCCTACCCATTCCCATCTCTGTAAATGACACTGCAATACAGTCAGTTGCTCAAGACTAAAACCCCCACAGTGATTCAAGATTCCTATCCTTTCCTTATCTGATACATCTAGTACATTTCTTTCAAAACACATGAATCCAACTTCCCTTCGTCTCCAGTCCAACCTACTGGTGTCTCTTGGCTTCATTTCTTAAGGAACTTCCTAACAGACCATCTAAGTTCAGGCTGCTTTAAAAGCTATTTCCCACACCGTAGCCATAGTGATCTTAGAAAAATAAAAATCAGATATCTCTTCCTTCTTAAGCCTCTAATGCCTTCTCATTTCCTTTAGAATAATGAAATGCACACTTCTTTTCTGACCACAGCACTAACATGATTGATTCCTGGTCTGTCCCATCTTCTGCCACCTCTGCTTTGTTGTCTCCTTTCCAGCTACAGTGGCCTTATTTCTGTCACTTAAACACACTGAACTCATGCCTGGAACATATTTTGTAATGATTATTTACGGAATTACTAAAGAACTTTTTTGACCTGGGGAACACAAAGATGACTAACACATAAATTTTAATCTCCAGAAATTTTTAGTCTAGTAGAAAGAGATACACTAGTAAATAAACAATAGCAATAAATAACCTACGTGGCATGAAAAACTATGTATAGAAGTAATAAGGCTACAAAGAGAAGTCATTGATTTTAATTGAGAAGAGTCTGTTGAATTAGGGTTTAAAAGATAAGTTGGGAGGCATTGGCCAGGAGGGCACAGATTGAGGAGGGCACTGGAGGCAGGTTGCATACTTCCTGAGGTTTACAGAAGACTGAAACCACTTCAAGGGTAAGGGAACACACAGATCACTCAGCCTGGCTTGGCCAAAACATTAGACCTAAATAAAGGCCTATTGTTCCATTTTATTAATAACAATATAGAAAACAAACAAACAAACAAACAAACAAACAAACAAAAACCCTCTGTGGGCAAAGCAATAACATCAGATTAAAAATGTATTTCTTATGGCCAGTTTATACTCACTGGGTTCATTTGAATAAATCCTTTTAATTATTAAACAAATATTTATATCATCTACACTCTATTCTTGGTAGTGTTCTAAGTGCTGGAGATTGAGGATTAAATAAAACAGGCTAAGTACCTGCTCTCATAGTTCTTAAAGTCTATTTTGGGAGACTTTTTCAGGCAGCGATAGAGCTATGAAGAAAACCAAGGCAGGGCAAAGGAATAGCGAGTGGTGGCAGAGGAGAACTGCTATTTTACTTGGACTGATCATGGAAAGGCTTTCTGAGAAGGTGAAAATTTGAGTGAAAACCTGAATAAACTGAGGGAGAAAGATACAACTATCTGAAGGAAGAGCATTCTTGACTGCAGAAATGGCAATGACAAAAGCCTTGAAGCACATGTGTAGTTGCATTACTGGAGGAAGGGCAAGGTAAGAAGGGTCCCTGGAGCATGGTGAACTAGAGAATGGTAAAAGCTGAGTCAGAGAGAGAGAGTCAGTGGCAGATCATATAAATCATTGCAGGATTTTTCCTTTTATTAAGAATGACATGGGAGCTACCAGAAATTTTTGAATAGAGTGAAGACACCATGAACTATAAAAAAAAAATCATTGCTTAGAGCACGTAGAATGGAGGACAAAGAAGGACTTGGGAGACTGATCGGTTGGCTATAGAAGGAGCCCATACAACAGATAATGGTGGCTTAAACTATGGAGTTACCAATGGAGATGATAAGTGGATGGACAAGGGTTATATTTTCATGGTGAATCACTCAGGGCTGCTTAACTGTATATTGAGTGTTAAAAAGAGAGAAGAATCTGGTGTGTGTTTTTTGTTAGAACAATTGGCTGGATGGTTGTGTCATTTTCTTATATGGAGAGATATCTGGAGTTTAAAGCCAAAATTTCTATTTTTGCCACATTAGTTTGTGATACCTATTAGATAAGCAAATAGATATATTCAGACTAGAAGCAAGGAGACATTTTGATGGCATTAAAATGGCCCAAGTTTGCAAGTGCAGAACTTTGATTTTAACATTTCGATCCAAGTTGATAAGACTAAACATTTTAGTAGCTATTAACCCAATTTATAAGAATGAATTAAAAACTAAAGCTGGAGATGAATTGTGAGAATCTCCTAGGTTATTGATTTTCAATTAGGAACAGTAATTGAATTAGCAATTAGAAGACTACGCATTGAACCTGGAATTTGAGAAAAGAGAACTTCATGTTTTTATGAGTTTTTTTTTCATTAAGAAAAGCATGAATTAACAGCCTGTTTCAGCACCAAATATTCTAAACTTTCCTAGTTGCCAAACATTAAATTTATGATATATACTATCTCTTTGAGCCAGCACAGATTAACCCCAGGTCAAAAGAGATACAATTCACTTCATCCTCTGTAAAATTCACATTTCAGTCTAACCATTAAGGCTATACCCTGAATTGATTAAACTTTGGTAAATCCTTCAGGATCAACAATTACAACAATAAAGAGAGTAAATTTCATGGATGTCTATGGACATTTATTCTGTTTAAATTTTACTAATCATTAATTTTGCAAATGAATGTTCTAGCTAGACTTCTCAATGAATTCAGTATGCTTTTCTTGATATATTTCCTTTTATACTCATTCATTTAGAATAATAAAACTGAAAACTGGAAAAATTCAAATTTGAATGATCCTTATTGCTTACATAATAGACTTAAAATTCACAGCAATGCAAAAAGAAATGTCATAGAAATATAACTAGAAATGAATTTTTGGTGAATTTAAGTGGAATTTTAATTAAAAATAACGTCCTAATGCAATCGTTTTGCTAGGTAACTATCTCTTCATTCTGTCTAAATTATTGTCTTTGAATTAAACAGAGAAATTGAAGACGATTTCTAAAAATAAAACCATAATAGATATGACCTTGGAATTTTATCCCTTTCTGTTTAATGAATACAATTAATGTTCTGTAGGGGTAATTTATCTGAAACTACTGTACTCATTATGTTAAATTGTCTCTAATTATTATTTTCAGGCAATTTGGCACAAATAGACCAAGTTCAACATTATAATCCTTATGGAATCTATGGTGTTTGATAAACAGAAACTTATAACTTTATGTATATAATCATAATGTCAAATCAGCAGCAACTGAGTGGAACTTGATGGAGCTAGTGCTTTCTAGTAGCTGGACTACTGAAAAAGGATTTAGTAGATGTGCATTTTATTTCCACCTGGCCTTCCTTTTGTGATGCATAGAAATGCTCACAAAAGTAGTTATATGAGCCAACTCATATAACTACTAAGATTAGACTCAGTTTTGAACTCATTAGCTGAACGGAAGCATTTTATTGTTGTAGTATAATGCACTTGTGTTCAGAACTAGGGGGAAAAAACAGCCAATGATACAGATATGTTTTGGTAATGATGGATCCCATTAGTAATTCTAGCCACTACTGAACTTTTAAAGAAGGAAATAAATATTCTCATCGACTATAAAAGCTCTGGTTTATACCCTTGGTTCACACTTGATTTCATTCCTTTTTCTCAGAAGTTGTGCGCTACTCACATTGACAGTGGGAACAAGGAGCCTGATAAAATAGATCTCCTCGAACAGGCCTTACTTTCTTAGTGCTGAAGAGGATCCCAGCTCTCAAAAAAGTCTTTTTATAATGGGAGGTAGCCCAACAAATGCTTTCTGCCCTAGAGGCCTGTCTTACAAACAGCGTTCAAAGGAAGTACAAGAAATTGACTGACAGGAGGGGAAAGAAATGTGGTTAGGTTCAAGGGAGGTGATGTTTAGTGAAAAAAAAAAAAAAAAAAACTGGTTTAAGAATATCCTAAAATGCTCTAGAATCTCAAAATGCTATAATCAAAAGCAATTGTAAAAATTTACTTTGACATTTGTTTTACATTTTGTAATCTTGGGAAAATCACATCTCAACCTTTTATGATTTTTTTTTTTATTTGAACACACTTAAAAAAGTCTTTTGGGAATGAATACATTAAAGACATTGCTATCAAGACAGAAAGTCAGATGAATATAAATATTTTGATCAAATCAGTATGAAATCTGTTGTTTTAAATCACTCTGAAACTAGAAAATATGCATCATTTATGATTTTTTTTATAAAGAATCTAAATAGATATACACTACCATGTAAATATCTATAGCAGAATTCTAGCAGTGACATAGATACGTGGCCAAATAGAATTCCAATCCAAAATATTTAATGTTATCCTTCAATACAGCTGCAAATGTTGGCATTCACAAGTCCCCATCTTGTGTAAAATGCAGACACAGTTTCATAGTCGCTTTGCAAGCCAGACATGGTCTACTAATCACATTTAAATTGTTAGACTGCTCATATCCTGGCTAAACATCCTGAAGATTTAAATTTTTCCTTTGCAAAGTTTCATTCTAGGGCTGCCAGATTTTGGAGAATTCCCAAAACTTGGTTTGTAATTTAATACTTCTTGTAAAATCATTTCACTGAAGCGATTGTTTTATCTCCTAAGCGATCTTGAGCTTGGCCACAATTTCAGGAACGGTTGTGACTGCCACATTGCCCTTGCTCACCTGTTTAGGTTTCTCCTCCTCCCTTTATCTGCCTTTTACACACAACAAGACAATCCAAAGTGTGTGTCATTTAGGTGTCACCAGGTCTGTGAGATGTGAAAAGCTCTGCCAGTTAACATAAAACAAAATCCCGGAGGTTTCATGGAATCACATTTCCCTACTGCAAAGAAAGTTGAGAAGCGGGGCAAGGTAGCGTTAGAGCGGGAGTTTCAATGAGGACACTTTGTCCATGAATGGAAACTCTACATTCTTTGTTATTTTAACAGGCTGTGTCTGTTCTCCTTGAAAGAAATTGTATGAAGGAAGATTGGATTAAGTAGTTTTTATTTTATTTCAAAGCACTTGTACACTTTTCCAAAGATCAACTTACTTAGCCAAGTAATAAACTCTTGTTTTACAATAATACTAGTGTATATAATATCACTCTAGCTTACTACAAAATACAGAATTAGAGTTGGGAAACAAAACATTTGTTTCTTTGGTGAATGAGGCATATATCATTACCTATTCATTCTGCCAGATATAATGTGAACCTTTTAAGCTATTCAAAGAAATCCCCAACTAGTTAATCTGCTTTAGGAGGAAAGAAAAATAGCTTTGCACCTATCCAGGCTTTCTGTTTTTTCTTGTTTTTAAATCAGCCATTTGTAGTCCTAAGGAAGTCTAAGTTTATATTTTCTTTGCATGTGTATCTTTTGAAAAGTTAAAAAATGCGTTCTGCAAGTTTTCCAATTTCACTTTGCACACTTTTTAATGGATAGCAGTTTCACGGTGGCTGAATAAGTTCATTGAACCAAATATTCATTTGGCTATTTATTTGTTATCATGCAAAAACCAAAGTATGCAGATTTTCAAATCATAAATAGCTTAAGTTACAATATTGTTTACTTCTCATACCTCAAGCTATCAAAGCATATGATTATTATTTACCCATTAAAAAACTTGTTAGTATTACTCTTTTAACTTCTTATATACCTCTTAAGCTTTACTTCTTGAAAAGTCTCTATCATTATAAATTTAACATTTGTTTAGATACCGCCACATATAGGCGAAACTTATTTTTATAATTTCTGTTTAATTAATTTGAATTTTTCTTGATTTCTCACAGACTGGCCAATTCTTTGATTGTTTACTTTATTTTTAACCACTCTGTATAATAGTCAACTCTGCTGCAAGAAAAAAATTAGGTAATTTGCATACCTTTTGCTAAGTGATGTTAAAAAGATTTCTTATATTTCTAGTTAATATCATTTTACTGAATTCTGTTAACTAGCTTACTAACTCAATCTCTTGATGGATTTATATTATACTGGCCACTACTGCCTGGTCTACAAAACAATCAGAGAACAAGTTGTGGGTGGTCTCAGCATACGGGAATTAACCACTTGATTTCTATTCTCACTAAATGCTTCAGGTTAAGTGATTGTCTCAGTCAGAGATGCTTTCAGACATGTTACTACAGATGAATCAACTGAAATAAACATCTTGTTCAGTTGTCTTTGCATGTTGCTTGCTGAATTACCAAGAGACATACTCTGTCTGAGTCAAAAAATGGTAACGACCTACCTACTTTTCCTGAATGAAAATAGATACTGGTACAAAAATATCCTATCATCCCAAAATTTCTTTGTATTAAACCTTTATAAAATTTGGAGTCTTCTTGTGTTTTGAGGAATGCTGCCCCTTGCAGGTCCAAATAGCTCCATAAAAGAGAATGTGTTTTCCTGCTTGGTTTCACAAAAAAAAAAAAAAAAAGAAAAGAAAAGAAAAAATTGTCATTTTCTCATTACACTCTGAAACGTCTTTGTGTACCTTTTTTCTCTTTACACTTGTAGAATTTAAGAAAAATTGGTGAAAGAAACACAGGGGAGAGCGCTCCCAACTTCTGTCTTATAGCAACTGCATGTAATTGTGTTGTTATTTGTTATTTGGGGGGCACATAAGTGTGCACACATGACCATACTTAGGAAAATCTTCACTGGGGAGGGCTCTATCTGTGAACAGTTTCCCTATAGAGTTAGTAAATTTGTAAAATTTTATTTCATTCAGTGGATCCCAAACCTAGATAGTATAAAAGATCTTATAGGAATAGAGAAAGAAAGTGGAGAAACAAGATGAGAGCAAAATACAAGGAGGTGAAATAAAAAAAGAGAAGAAAAAATATAGTTATGGAAATCGGTGAAGGAAAAAAAATCAAATCTGCTATGACATTTGTCCTACCAGTTTCTGCAAATTGAAAACAAATAGAAATACAAATCCTATGTATTTCTCCTAAATGTAGGAGGGATGATTGACAAAGATAAGTGGATAAATGATATAATGTTTCTCGGCAACTAGTATCATGTTTGGCATAGAGTAGATGCTTTTGAAATGACGGCAGAATTAACGAAGAAGAATATAATGAAATGCCCCTAAGGGATCTGACATCATTCTGAGATGATGAAAGGGAAGGTAGAGGAAGGCCTGCCATGAGCAAGTCCAAGGATAAAGTACTTACTACAGCAAAAGGGGCAATGATGGTGATGAAGGGTGGAGTCGACTGTCGCTAGGTTTCTCCTTTTCTGGAGGTGTGACTTCATGAAACAAATGAATTTAAACAGCAAATAAGTGGTTGAATTTGGTGAAAATTAAAATCCCTTTAAACCTAACACTCTAGATTACTCAAGGTATAAACTATAATTTGAAGAAAAATTAGGTCAGATTTAGGGGCTGTTAAATTTTAATGCCTTCTCAAATTATTAAAAATGTTTTCTTTGAATTGTTTAAATTTCAGGATGTTTATGATTACAAATAAGTGCAAAGATTTCTGTTTTAAGAATTTTGTCTAAATTATATTTCATTAACTCTAAATATCCTCCCAACATCCAAAATAAAATTTGAAAAGAATCACAAGCATTTGAATTTATAATATAAACTACAACATTAAAACCCTTCATTAGGGCAATTATAATTTAAAAGTAAGGAATGTTTAACAAATGTCAGTTGGATAAAGCCTTTCTTTTTTATTCTGACAATAATAATATGGACATGTTTGGGGGGTATTATGCAGTCTACTAAAAGGGCTTGCAATGTTTTATTGGTTATCCACATTAACCAAGGGCTGAGTATTGATAACTTTAACAATTAGAGCTCGCACCCATGTGTCCAAAAGTCCTAAGTACTTTCCATGTGCTCACATTTCTAATTCTCACAATGACACTACAAAGTTTTGTAGATGAAAAAACAGAGAGATTAACTTGCTTATGATAGCAGCGCTATGATTCTAAAGAAAAGCGAGGATTCTAAATCTGGCGACCAAATCCCAGCAGCCCTGTTAGCCACGTTTCTCTGGTGTCTCTTGACATGAGTGCTGTTCTTTTCAAGATGTTGAAGTTCTTTATGGAATAGTGTATTAACAATCAGCGTATAATTAAGTGGGATTCTTTCACTAGTGGACTAATGGCAAGTGGTACCTCTAGGCTGAGGCATTTCGATAAAGGGCTTCCCTCTTTAGAGGTTGAAACAGGTAAAGCTTGTCTGTAGCCATCACTAACTCTTCTCCATGATACCTTAATCAGCAGAGGTAGTCTGCCATCATTTGATGTAAGGCATTTTCTCAAAGGGCCAGTCTTAAACCTTCCCTTAAGTGTAAACAATAAAAACCAACTTGTGTACGTAATAGCACTCTGTTTTGGATATATCTAAAATTTCCTCCACACTCCAGCATTCACAGTTACTTAGTGATAGAATAGCTCCAGAAGGTTTTGTGAGGGAGAGTTGGCCAAGAATGAGTACTCCAGCTACCTTCAGACTTTCACAGACCTAGATAATTTGTTTAAATAAATGCATTTATCTTTGTATTTGATGCTATTTCTCCTTTTCTCCTAGATCCCAATCTACCTACATCAGCCTTCAAACTCTGGCGCAGAATATATTCAACATACAACTTCGATTACTCCAGAGCAGGTCCTCTGTTCCAGCTGGACCAAACTAGTCTCCATTTCTTACTTCTTTAAGGTTTCTAAACTCATGCCTCTCACTCCCATCTGTAAATCTAGGCTTCCCGAAAAGCCAGTAATTTGACTCTTCCGTTGGCTATGGATTTCTCTTATTATATCCCTTCCCTGAGAAATGACTTGGAAGCCTCTAGCTGCGTGAGTTCTAGGAAAGGTCATGAAGTACATATAATTACAGGGAAAAATTCTGTTGGCTAATATATCAAAATATTAACCTGCCACAGTGTTTGAACTGCTTTTTGAAGAAAAGATACATGAAGAGCTGGCAAAGAAATGTGATCTCTAACCTATAAAGTTCTTATCAGTGAAGATGACAAAATCTTCTCATGACATATCTTTCACTGGCAACCAAACAATTGCCTGGGTGACTTCAATTTGGCTAGTCTTATGAGCCATACATATCCCCTTTATTCAAATCTTGTCTTGCGATTATTTGGCAAATACACATTTTCTATCTGAACTGTCAGGCTATTCATTTCTTGAAAGGAATGAGATACTGCTTTGTCTCCTTTAAACACATAACCCAATGACAGGTACATGTAGGTTTTCGAAAATAGTTTGTGCATTTTCTCTTACGGTTTTTACCCTTAGCAAAGTGATGATACAAGTTGAAAGAGTTAGGTAGCTATTGATGACAAACGTTTCCTATAATTGATAGATTTTTTTCCTGCCAGTATAAATAAGACTTACACAGTTTTAATGCCAAATTGAAAAAAAAAAAAAGATATATTTATAAATCAAAAATATCATTGAAGAAATGTTGGACTCATAGCGCTTGACTCACTAATGGTGAATTTAATGGAACCAAATGAGAACTAATTAAACTTGTACTTTTTAATTAATTGTATAATTCATTCAATTTGTAGAAGAAAATGGATCCTAGTAAGATTACATTAGGATTCAAAATAGAGATTCAAGTCATCTCCCAAATTTTATATCTAGTGGAATAGAAAAGCCAATAAAGTACCTAAAAACCTAATCTGTGGTTCCTATATTAGTGATTAAGCTGAGAATTTAGAGTAGACATTGGAATATAAGAATAAGTGTAAAAGACGACAGTCCGCTTTGGCGCGGCGGAGGAGTGGTTGTTGGCATAGTTGCCCCTGGTGGGGAGGAATATTTTACCCACTGAGATTATTTAGAATCACCAGCACATAGAAACAATAAAAGACTTTTATTTAGATGTTTTATTATTTGTTTTGAAATTCTCTATAGATAACGCAAGCTCTTAATGGGTAGATACCAGGTAGACAAATCCCATCCCTCCTCTTTTAGTATATAACTGTATTTTGATTTTCTAATATCCGAGGATATGTTTTCTTGAATTTTGCTCGGTAAATAGGTATGGAATAAACGAATCACAGTTTTGACTGAACTCACACAGGATTAGATGCAGGTCAAGAAAAAGGGGCAATTACTTCTCCTTGAGGTAAAATGCTAAAGTTATGTAATTGAACTGAATTTCGAAAGGACCAAATGAGTTTGCCTGATGAAGGAGAAGAAAAAAAGGGCTTCTGTTTCTGTACTGACTGTGTAAGGAGAGAAACAACTGGGTAACTTTTATGCCAAGACTTTATCTATCTCAGGAATAATATTTGTCTCACAAAAGAGGATATTTGGAGGTTGGATTATGTAAGTCCTGGAATCACCAAATTGTGGACACTCCAGCAATATAGAAGGTAGCATTTTTATTTGGGGAGTCTTCTGAGAACTCTCAATTCATACCTTTTAGATGATTACCTGTATCATATGTACAAATGACTGGCTTAAATTTGGGTTCTCCAATTGAGACATTTCAATAAAAAGGAGACATAGGGTCATTTCCACCAAATAAATAATGCATTTTAATAGTTGGAAAAACTAATGAACTCAGAGTTGTTTTAAAATGTATGGGCTTAGTTTTTGAAAAAGAAATCAACTCATTTTCCCAACAGAGTTGTAAAATACAAGTACTAGAAAGCGTCAATGCAGGTTGTAAAAAATTAAGTAGAATTGGACATTATCTACGTAATCTTGGTTTGTAGGATTTCCATTTCAGGAAAATACATATTAAGGTTACTACACTTTGGGTCACTGACATTGCATCATGTTTCTAGAGTGTGGTACAGCCATCGTTCTCGCCAGCACTACTCTGTTCCATATTTCCCCAACAAGTAGTGGTGGCTGGAATAGCTCAGTCTCTAAAGATAAGGACTATTTTTATCTGAATTGATAGAAAGTTAGCTTTTCGACTTATTTCTCTTTTCAACTAGAAGATTCCAAGTAAGCAAACACAAAGAATCAATAGAAACTGCAGGAGAAAGTGCTCATTCTCACCTTCCTCGTACATTTTTCTCTCCATTTCCATCTTCTCTCCTGACTGTTCATGGCCTGTCTGGTTGCTACTTGAATTAGATACTCACATACTTAATTCAAGAAAGCCTTTGGCAAGAGAAGTCACTGTTTAGACACATCTCTGAACTGCTGGCATTGGCAGATTCTACACTATGGTTATTCCTATGGAGATATTAGTTTTTATCCTCTGCTTGTTTTCTCATCCTCACATTCAAACTTAGTAAAGATTTGTGGTTCTTGCTGTAAAGGAATTGCTCTGTTGATGTAGAAGGGTGTAAAAGACTTTTGAACTTGCAATTCTATCCAGTATGTTTCAAAATACCATTTAATGAATGCATTTTTTTTTCATGGAAAATGTAAATATTTACCAATCTAGCTTTACGGAGGAAAGAAAAATCTTTATTCACAAATTGTTCTGCTTCCTATTTTGCTTGCTAGGCTTCAGGTATATACTTCTAGGCAAAGCTGGTTTTTAAGCCTTTCAGAAGACCCTGTCTTAGAAAATAAACCAAACTGCCACTGAACAGGGGATACATTTTTATTCACTTCAGCACCCTTTTCCTCTTTGGGATTAGTTTCTTTTTTGTTCGGGTCCAAATGTCTCTGCACAGCTGTGAGGAGCACCCTTCTAAGCCTTGTGCAGAAAATAAAAACGAAAATACTTTCCCATTTTGTTATAGCAACAAAAGAAAAAAAAAAAAACAGTCTTACATTTTCTACTTTCTGACCATGTGAGTAGCAGTTCCACACTCTCCCCTTAGGGAAGTCTGTCCCCAAAAAGCACAGTGCAGGTTGACTGCCAGCCCATTTTATGTAGAAGTCGCATTGGCAGGAGTTCGCTTTGGCAAAAGATCTGTTTCTTTCTCAACCTAAGGTTATTACAAGCTTCCTGTTGTATCTGCTCTATCGGATTTGTTGCCTAATGTTCTACTCTGACCAGGGTCACCTGTTAATTTACTTGATACATGAAGGTAATATAACAAATAATTCAATTATTCTATCACAGGCGACTCTTCAGTTTTAAAGTTTATCTTTCAAGTATTGGAGTTAGAAAACCAACAAAAAATTGGTCTGTCTTACTCATCAATATTTAGGTAACCAGGCAAATGGCCATTCTTGAGCATCCTTGCCTTTCCTAGATCTACATGTACTGCTTACAAATGTTCAAAGTGAAAACAGATCCTGGAGTTGATTCATTCTGGCCAGAATATGTTGGCGAAATACAAGAGCTTGTAAGTTCTTATGTTGGTATTATTTTAGTAAACAAGTTTTATTTGAAAATCAAAGCAATTACATTAATCTTATAGTTCAATGAGATCTTCCTCAGTTAATTAATGGTGTAATGGACAAGTATTTAGACTCTGTAATCAATTATAACTTTGTATAATTCCTGGCTTTGTAAATTTCCAAGCAATTCTGGGCAAATAACCACTAGTAGTCTCAATTATGTCATCTCTAAAGATGATGATAAAATAAAATTTATAGCATTTTGTTATTGTAAAGATTGAATTATGTGATATAATCCACATATGGTATTTTATATATTGCCTGGCATTTCATGCTTAATGAAGATGTTGATGAAGATGATGGTGATAATTGATAATGTGACTCCAGTCAATAATAAGTCAGCTTTCCTTCAGCTTTTCCTTATGCTTTGGCTACTATGTTACAGCCACAATGAAATAATAGAATATAGCCCTGAATACAATCTTTAGCCACTTCTTCATTTACGGATGCAGAAACTAAGATTTAAATAAGTTAAGCAAGAACCATAGATTTCATAATTAGCAGCAGATCTAGGAGTAAAACTTTGATTCCTTATGCAGAGTCTCCAAAGTTCTTGTTTTTTCCTCTACGTTGTGTTGTTTCCCTGTCTGACAACTCCTTTTTCCTTTCCTCCAGCAATAAAAAGCCACAAATTTTACGAACAGAATGCAAATACTAAGGCCAAATTTAGAGGAGAAGGTGGGGTGGGGGAAAGAGAGAGAATTATAAATTCCCCAATCTACAGCAAGCCCACTACAATCCACCCTTGCTGGGTTTCCAAGAAAAGTAAGCTTGAATAAGGACTAAGAATATCTTGGGTTCCACTACTTGCTAAACCTGTACTAGGAAATTAGGCTGGACCATATGTAACCCACAAACACTTCTTGTTTTTATTCTAGAAGTACTCTTAAGTGGACTTCTTCAACTTTACTCCAAGATTCAACTTGCTTTCTGTTTTATCCTGTATGACAAAACTGTTGGTTCACCAACAGAAAGCAATGCCCACCTAAATTTCTTTTTCCTATAACAATTCAAATTGAAAACGGACAGTCAGGTGATCTCTTTCCCAGCCTCCTTGGGAGCAAGGGATGACCAAATATTACCAACGAGGTCCCTACTGGGGAACTTTTAGGGAGTTTTTAGCTATCTTATAATAAGGAATGACACAAGAGGAGATCTCATTCCTCATTTTTTTAAAAAAATTGTTGAATATAAATATTACATCCACAGTAAAAACAGTCATTTTACCCCTGTGAAGCAATAATTATGAGGTCAATAAGCCAACAGCTAAAATAATGGAGTGAAAGACAAAAAACTTAATCTTTGAAAATATCATGAAATTGCTGACTTATCTTGAGACCATACATCCCTAGGCTCGTAAACAACAAGTTTTATGTTTTAAGTTATTATTAGTTCTGTTCTCTGTTGCTTATAGCAGATGCTATTTCTAAATGATAATTTTAGATGAAGAATGCTAGGCATGTGGGCAACATCTCTACCTAAGTGGAAGAAGGTTCCAGGTTCTTTGTTCCATCAGCTTCAGGAAATGGAAGAAAAAAAAAAAAAAAAGAATGAAAATCTATAAAGCAATCCACGGAGATAATTTTAAGATGATTCAAAAAGCAAAGAGATTTATTGTCTCAGCGTAGGTTTGATTTTAATATAGTTAATCCTATCATTAGAACTTTACTTCTCAGCACAGTAGATCAATTATTTGCCTTTGAGAGAGTCTTGAACAATATTGTAAAGCATATACAAATCTGTGTTTAGAGTTTCAATGAGATTTACAGATAAAGGAAAATCCTTAATTGCTTATCTTAAAGATATTCCTTAATTTCCTGATACTTCATATCAGAAATCCTATTTCATTTGTTCAGCTGCATGTTTCACATCACCAATTGACTTTTAATGACCAGTTCAATAGAAAATATTAAATGTCTGAGGGCCATTCAGAGACCTTTAGCTTATTGATGCACATGTCTATTTTGAAAATGCACACTAACATTTAAAAAAAATTTGTTTGGTATAAACTTTTTGGAAAGTAATTTAAAATGTGCATACCCTTTGACCATGCCATTATACTTTAAGGGACCCTAGATTCCTCACCTTGTTAAATTAAAGATGGCTATGTTATTTACTTTTACTGAGAGGTAGATCTAATTCTCCTTCTCTTAACTTTGAGATGGATGCAGTGAATTCCTCTACCAGGAGAAACTGGCAACAGTGATGTTACAGAACTTCCAAGGTTACGTCATAAAACGCCTTGTAGCTTCTATCTGGGCCTCTTGGAACATTCTTTCTTAAGCTCTGCGTTGCTGTGTGAGATGCCTGACTACACTAAGGCTTCCATGCTGAAGAGCCTACATGTAGACACGCCTGTCAACAATTCCAGCTGAGGTTAATTTTCTAATCATCCTCATCAAGATGCTATTCATAAGAGGAAAGTTGCCTTTCATTCCAGACTAGAACATCTGACACCTAAATACCACTTCGTGACTTTCATTTATGTCATATGAAACAGAAAATTCAATTATAAATTCCTAACACACGAAATCTTAAGATAAAATAAATTATTATTTTGAGATGCTAAATTCTGTGATAGTTTGTTATACAGCAATAGGTTACTATAATACTCACATAAGTGCAAAAAAGACGTATAAGCAAAAATGCCCATTGAAAAATTAACTGTAAAAATTAAAACCTGGGAACAATTTAAATTCCATTAATAAGGGACCAGTTAAGAAATTTGTAGCAAACTCATCCATATAAGAAACTGCTTTCCATCAGGTTATTGAAATGAATGGGATAAATATATGTATTTATGTCAAACGATGCCCATGATGTCTGAAGTTAATAATATTCCAAGTTGAAAAACATCATTATGTATAATATGAATTCACACACACAACGATGTTTGTATAAATAGGTGTGTGTGAGTGTGTGTGTGTGTGTGTGTGTGTGCGCACACACTGTTAATGGTTTCAACATCATGGAAACTTTTCCTCCTTTTGTCAGCATTTTTTAGCATTACCATTTACAGATAATTTTGTTATTGGTATTTTTATTTACAATGTTTACACAGTATGTCTGCATTAAGAAATGTTGGAAGTCAAAAATAGGTGAAAAAAGTAGATATTACAATTCTATCCAAAGATAATTTTTGTGTTCTAGGCTTTCCTATGCATGTTTCATTTTAAGTAAAGTTCAGTGTTATATTACTTTACATCTTTTATACATTTGGGGTTTCCAGATTTAAGATCATATCATCTGCAAATAATTATTTGCTTTCACCTTCCAAGTTTCACGAGCTAGACTCAGGACAATGTTCTGTAGTAATGGTGTATTCCTACAGTTTTGGATTAAGTCCCACATTTTCTCTTGGACCAAGCTCGATAGTCTTCATCATGTTAAGGAAGCATTTTTATTTCTATATACTAAAAACTCATACTAGTTAAGTTAATGGTTCTTGGATTTTGTTGTAGCCTTTTTGGTATCCAATTGGCAAGATTATATTATTTTTCATATTCAACTTGTCTATGTGATAAATTTTATTAATAGATTTCATAATAATGGATAGTTTCATACTTGGATTAAGGACCATCTTGTAGTATCTTTAGGATTTTGCTAGCCTACAGTCATAAAGAGCTGGATACTAAGTTTCTTTCCCATTTATCTTTGTCAGCTTTTATTTTCAGAACAGTTCTTGCTTTGTAAAATGAATTTGGCAACTTTCCCTTTTTATCAACTTTTTTAGTAATTTTTGTAGCACAGACATTATCTGTATCTTGAAAACAGAATAAGTCAAGTATAAAACCATCTGTCTCTGGAAATGTTTTTCTGTTTGTGCTAAGGTTTTGACAGTTACCAATAATTTTGCTTTATGAATATTTTTCTGAGTTAGTTTTGGTTATTTTTATATATTTTTCTTTAGAAAATTGTCCATTTTCTCCAAATTATTAAGTATATTAGTATCAATTGTTTTTAGAAGAATATCATTTTAAAAATGCATTCTCTAACTGTTAAAATATCCCCTTTCTCATTTTTAAAATAACTTGATCAGAATTTCTTTCTACAAAATTGTTTATAAAATCTCATATTTATGATTCCCATTATTTTGTTATGTAATTATTTCTGCTTGAAGCTCCATTATTTACTTCCTTCTGAATTATTTATATTTTGTTTAATTTTCTTCCTATTGCTTAAGTAAATCCTTAATAGACTATTTCATTTATTTAAAAACTAATAAAAATAACACTTACTCTGAATATAGCTTTGTTTATATCTCGTAAGCCTGATGTGTGTTGTTTTTACACTCATTCTGTTAATGGTAATGCAATTTTCTCCTTGACTAATTGCCATTTACAAAGATGCATGTAAAAATTTTCAAGTGCTTGGGTTTTATTAATGTTGTTTTCATTTTTCCTTCTTAAAAAATAATATTGAAATATGGTCATTTAGGTAAAAATTTATATGTGATTATATTAAAATTGTAAAGTTTTTCTAAACCAACTTATTAAAGTTAAGACTAACACTATGCAAATTTGCCCACTTTTATAGAATATAACTTTTTTCTCCCCGAACCCTTGCTTAAAGCTATTCTTAGAAATTCAACTTGGAGATAAGTCTCAAAATTTTTTCTTTGTTATTGCTACCTTTTTGGAAGAAAAAAAAAAATTCTAGAGAACATTTTGAGGTTTTGTTTTTATTTTTGCACTTGAATAGATTGTATTCTGAGTTTGAACATTTCTGAGAGCATCTTTGCATTGCTTTTATACAGGAATTATAACGACTGAATACAAAACATATTACTGTTAAAGTTTTATGGATACCATTCTACTTTCTTATTGTATTTAATATGGACCAAAAATTAGAAGCCAACCTGATATTTTCTACATCTTGTGAATAACTATTTAAGTGTGGATTGAGCTAATTTAATGTTAAGGTCTCCTCTATGTCAAAAATTCTTTGGTGCTGGAAAGAGTACAGACATTCTTTATGGTCTTGACTAATCTGGCAATTTTGATTACATTGAATAAAGTTAAGAGAACAAATTTAATTTAGTAAGGTAGCCAAAATGAACCCCTAAAGTGAATTCTCTAAGTTTCATATATTTTATTGGGAACAGAATAAAAAGAATAGAATAGATAAAGTTAGGGAGACTGACTTTCTTTTGTATTTTGCATTTAATTAGCCAGAAATTTCTCTTACAGAATAATTAGCTTGTTTGTATGCCAAAAATATGTTTTCTAGTCCTAAGAAAGATCTTCCAAATCAATAATAGAACAATTATGGTAATAAATTTCAAGAATCATCTTAGACTCAAATATCTGCATTTAAATATGTGCATAAAGACTATGCATCTTGTCACCCTCTCCTCCTCCTCCTCTCTTTCTCTCTCTCATTCTAGTAAGCCTGAATATATCAGTTATTTTATGTTTTTGGAGTATTTTTGCTGACAAGTTAAAAAAGTTTATGAAAATTATACTTCTCTGTCTACTTTGTTGAGGAGTGAATGGTTCTATAACTAGCAGAAGCAAAATCTTAGAAGTATGGCAATTTTAAAAACTGACACTATTTAAACAGTATGGTTCCTTCCTTGTGTTTCTAAGCATCTCCATAGAAGACTGTAAATTCATTGATTTGGTTATGAACCCTGGGGATATTCTTATTCTATTGTAAAAGGTATTGTAAAATTCTCCCCATAAGAATCAATTTAAGTATATATTTTTCCCTGTGGAGTATGCATTCTAATAGTCATTCACAATCAGTGATATTATCAGCATTTCTTCTTTACTGATGATTGATTTTTTTTTCAAAAAACTAAGTTGTCATTTCTAGACATGAACTATATATTTATACACCAAAGTTAAATATTAAATTCACTATGGTTAAATAATAAAAATGAATGTGCAGAGAAATATACAGATAAAAATTCTCTTATTAATTTGGTTTTATATGTAAATTAGTTTGTTATATTATTTTTCTCTGTGAGGCAGTGCAATTCCCAGAATCTGTCTGTTTTAGACTAATGTAGGATCTTGGACATGTTACTTAAACTTTTGAAATTTGCTTTTCATATTGTGAAACAAGCACAATCTCATATACATTTTTATAAGGAATAAATACAATTATTTGTGAAGAATATCTTACACATGGTCCATGTTGAATAAATGATGGATACTTTGAATAAGTTAGGCATTTTGGCTAGTTTAAATGATTGGAAGTTTTTTCCATGAAAAGTAAGAAAACATAAAAAATGTTTTTTCTAAGAATGATTGTTTATAAACATAAAAAATGTTAGATCAAGAGTTTTGTCTTACAGAATGCACATTTATGCAAATCTTATTTTGAAAATGGGTTACTGGGAAATACAGAGTCTTGGACTCTACTCTGGACTTGCTGAATAAGAATTTTAAGATGCCTTGTCTAGGGTTATGAATTTATTTTTTGAGAGAATTATGTATATCTGGAAGGTTTTAAGATTTGAAAAGTCTAGGGAAAATCAAGTAAAAAAATACACCCAAATAATATGGATGTAGATAAAAAAGTAATTTAAGATACTTAAAAAATTGATATCAGAAATAGCAAGAATTCTTACTCTAAATAACTTCATTCAATGGGTTAATTTGTGCTATTATTTAGGGTTACATTTCAAAGCCCGTAGTATATCAGAAGTCTGTGATATCATTTTAAACCATATATTCTATACAGCATGATTGTGGTTTTTCTGGGTGATGGGGTGTTGCCAGTACATATACTGAAATGGTCCAAGTTAAAATAACCTCTCCACGCTCAATAAGATGACAATTGGGGTCCAATGGAGTACTTGTATGGGCAGCTGAAAGAAACCTTGATGAAATGGTGACCTTGTCAGCAAGTATAACTGTGAACTTCTAGCAGAATGAGAACAAAAATTAGTCCTTTAAAAATAGTGTTAGCTTTCTCACTTTCCTGTTTTATATCAAGATGGAATGTATATTTCCTTACTCAATGATATTGAATTATAGCACTGATATTCCTGGGTCAAAAACTATAACTAATAACAAAATCTCAATCAAACACAGGCAGAAACAATATGTTATACATCCACTTCTCTAAGTTATCATTTTATCTTTATTAGTTTTTAAAACTTTTATCAAAGTGTCATTGACATATAACATCAAGATGTATGACATAATGATTCAGTATTTATCTATACTGCAAAATGATTGCCACGAAAGTCTAGTTAACATCCATCACCATAGTAGCCATAAATTTCTTTCTTGTGATGAGACATTTTAAGATCTACTCTCTCATAAACTTTCAAGCATGCAATACGGTATTATTAATTATAGTCACTATTCTGCACTTTACATGACCAAAACTTATTTATTTTATAACTGGGAGTTTGTATCTAAGTATTTTCATTCAACAATCTATGATACACATTATTCTAAAATGCTGGTCTCATCCTTGCCTGAGAGTAGAAATGGGCTAGGAATGGGAGGATAGTTAGGAAAGGTTTTCTGGAGAGGGGCATTGATTTATTGTGAGGGAATGGGTGGGAATGGTCATTCTCAAGTTAAGGTCAGGTCACTCAGTATGAGAAAAATTCAGAGGCTAGTATTAAACCCAATATTATACATATGTTTCTGTTTCTTTAATTTATTTTATTCATCTATAAAAATTAGATTATATATGGTACTGGTATGTGATGAAATACTGAATTCTACTTGAGACTTAAAATTTTCTCCAAAGCTGTGACTAACCAAAAATTACTAATATAATCAAAATAGATGTCAAATATCAAAAGTTGAAAATAGTATTCTCTAATTATTAAATTCTAATCATTTGGTAATTTCTTCCAAGTTATTCATTTCCCATTTTGAAAATATATAATTAAGTTCTCATTGTCTTTTAATTTATTTTAATTATCTTTCATTGCAATAAATTATAATTTGTATCTATAAATTAATCAAAAATGAAATAAGCACTATAATTTCTCTACATCTAACATTTATCATTTTATCCTTTTATAAGATTATGACTCCCATGGATTTCCATTACCACCACATAACTCATTCCATATTAATTCTCTTCATTCTGATGTAGCATCACTTAATTAACCACCTTTCTGTTAGGCTTGTTTTACCAGTTTATTTTTTCCATTGGTCACTATGCTTACTCACATTGCTTTAGACCTTAGACAATATCATCTTGGGTAAAAAGTAATAAATACATGTGCTAATTATTCTTTATGCAATCCCTGGCTGACATTTACTCTCCATCCTTCTCTGAGTACTTACTCTTAAATGTGGTGGGTTTCTAGTTGGGCTCAACCAATGGAGTAAGTTGGGGAGAGAGAGAGAGTTCACAGTACTTCTTCCCTGCTACTTCTTGGCTTAGCATTACATTTCTGAGATAGGAAGTTGAGAGGATGCTTTTCCCCTCATCTCAAACTCCTTTTGCACTCTTGTAAAACTATTTGACAACTTTATTCCATCAGCCTGGTTGTAGCAGAACACTTTCCTGCTGCTAGTGTTTGTTCTTGTTTTGTTTTGTTTCTGATCTTTTCCTTCATTTAATCTCTTTATATAAATCATTTAGGGAAAATTCTGCTTTCAACAAAGCCAGGAATGTTAAAAGAAGTTAAAAATAACACTCCTAAAAGTTATAATGATGTAATTTTAATTTAAAAAATCTTGAGAATATGTGGCCCATGTGTACATTTTCAAACTAAATGTATATTATATGCAAATATTTACAAAACTCTTTGTTTCATATTGACTTAAGTTGATAATGTGTACTTTCTCAGATAAAGTACACCTTATGAGAAAGTAACAGCAATGGCAAAGGATTCGTGATTGGTTTCATAGATTTCTGTGTTTCTGTCTCCAACTTGGTTCCATTTTAGATTGCTCTTTTCATAGAAAACAAATGGCTTCTGGTATTAGGAACATTATTTCTATAATTTTTTTACAATGGATTTTATTGAATGTTCACTCTTTAGCTCACAATTTCTGAGTAAAATTTTAAAAAGTTAAATTGAACCAGAACTTTCTTATGTAATATTTTGTATAAAATGTAGCTTTTTGAGGATTGCTAACAATTTTATTTGCAATTCATTAAAGATGTTAAGATTCCCTAAATTAAAAACTTAGAATTAAACAGGATTAAAGATCCTGCTGAAGTAAGATTAAATAAATCATACATGCAACAATTGTATAAACCAGTGTTAATAGACATAAAGTAAGCCATATGTGTAAATTTCAAATGTATAATGGTAACCAAAAAAAAAGAAACAGGTCAAATGAATTTTAATAACATATTGTATTTAACCCAATAAACCTAAAATATTATTTCAATATAGAATCAATATAAGAAATTATTTGTAAATACTTCACATTCTTTTTTCATATTAAGGCTTCAGAACCCAATGATATTTCACTCTTAAAGTGCATCTCAATTCAGAAAAGCCAAATTACAAGTTTTCAAGAGCTGTATGTGGCTAGAGGCTACAGTATTTGCCAGCATAGCTATTAATAGCCTGGGACCCAAAAAACTCTAGGATCGGAATAAGGAGATTTGCCTTCTGAGATTCCCCCCACCCCCCATTGCTTATTCTTCATTTCCTTACCTATTTCATCTAGCCCTGAAGATTCCGTTTCTTCAAAATCCTGATACCCAAGCTCTTCTGTATGTTTCAATGAGAATCGACAGAACGGATCCCTTTGTAAAGACAACAAAAAGTTCTGTTCACAATACTTCCTAATAAAGAGAGTTAGTAATCAGAGTCTGTAAAGCTCTCCCTATCACTTACTGTGCCTGGCAACAGGTGGTAGATGAGCCATCAAACTGCACTTCCTTTCAGACCCCAATATTGAAAGACCAGCCTTGAGCTGGGCTAGGGGTGCTTCTGCTGATACCCACCCCTTGATTTCATGATGCCTTTCTGACACCAGGCTAAATAGTTGCATATGGATTATAACTGTTCTCATCACATTTGACTCAGGTTGGATTGTAATTCTACTATTTTAATGTGTCTTTTTTACAACCACCATTAGAGTGTCACTTAGGACCTAGTCATCAATGGACTCACACTGATGTCTTTCTATCATTAGTAAAAAGATTCAGCAATTCCTATGTTTATTTAATTCTGAATTAAATTTTAATGAATAAAATTTTATACTTTAATTTGTCAATTGTGTGAACTGTTTTTGTTTTCACCCTGACAACAGGTTTATGACAACAGTTCCTAGCTGTCTAATAGTGAATCTAAATAACCAAAGGAAAGAAAGCCAGTTACTGTTGCTGGAATAAGGTCATATACACACCTATTCAAGTACAGTAAGTTCTCATTAAATAAATATTTGATTTTGTCAGTATATCCTAAAAACATTGAGAAATTTCTGAAAACAAATATTTCTGAAATAAACAAACTTCGACCCAAATACCAGCTTCCAAATTTATTAGCTGTGTGATATTAGAAATTTCTTCTAACTCTCTAAATCTCAATTTTCTCATATATAACATAGAGATGATAATAGTCTTCAATTTATAGTTTTGAGGGTAAATCAGACAATATATTTAATGTACTTAACACAGTGCCTGGTGCACAATAGCAATGAGAGGAGTATTGGTTATTATTACAATTATCTATCATCTATCTATCTATCTATCTATCTATCTATCTATCATCTTTCTATCTACATAATTTTATCATAAAGCAATCCACAGGATATTTCTAGGAGAAGGTAAATCCTTCATTCACTCATCCATTCACTTAATATTTATTAAACAGCTACCATATGCTTGGTGCTGTACTAAGCAGTGAAGGTAAAAAAGCGAACAAAACAAACACTGTCTCTGCCATCATGGGTCTTAATCTATTAAAGATACAGACAAACTCTTAAATGACCCTAACAAGCTGCTTTATAGAGGATGTACAGGGTGGTATAATGGAACATCAAACCTAGATTTGAAGGTGGGAGCAGGAGTCAAAATAGCTCTGTGGTGAAAGTGATATTTAAACTGAAACGTGAAGTTGGTGACTAGTCAAAAGGCAAAGAGGAAGGTGCCAATATTCTAGACTCAGGAAGCAGTAAATGTCCACAGATAAACAAGTGTGACACATTGTAGG
>NW_011889015.1:2991923-3000333 GCF_000151845.1 Pteropus vampyrus
AAGCCAAATTTCAAGTTTTCAAGAGCTGTATGTGGCTAGAGGCTACAGTATTTGCCAGCATAGCTATTAATAGCCTGGGACCCAAAAAACTCTAGGATCGGAATAAGGAGATTTGCCTTCTGAGATTCCCCCCACCCCCCATTGCTTATTCTTCATTTCCTTACCTATTTCATCTAGCCCTGAAGATTCCATTTCTTCAAAATCCTGATACCCAAGCTCTTCTGTATGTTTCAATGAGAATCGACAGAACGGATCCCTTTGTAAAGACAACAAAAAGTTCTGTTCACAATACTTCCTAATAAAGAGAGTTAGTAATCAGAGTCTGTAAAGCTCTCCCTATCACTTACTGTGCCTGGCAACAGGTGGTAGATGAGCCATCAAACTGCACTTCCTTTCAGACCCCAATATTGAAAGACCAGCCTTGAGCTGGGCTAGGGGTGCTTCTGCTGATACCCACCCCTTGATTTCATGATGCCTTTCTGACACCAGGCTAAATAGTTGCATATGGATTATAACTGTTCTCATCACATTTGACTCAGGTTGGATTGTAATTCTACTATTTTAATGTGTCTTTTTTACAACCACCATTAGAGTGTCACTTAGGACCTAGTCATCAATGGACTCACACTGATGTCTTTCTATCATTAGTAAAAAGATTCAGCAATTCCTATGTTTATTTAATTCTGAATTAAATTTTAATGAATAAAATTTTATACTTTAATTTGTCAATTGTGTGAACTGTTTTTGTTTTCACCCTGACAACAGGTTTATGACAACAGTTCCTAGCTGTCTAATAGTGAATCTAAATAACCAAAGGAAAGAAAGCCAGTTACTGTTGCTGGAATAAGGTCATATACACACCTATTCAAGTACAGTAAGTTCTCATTAAATAAATATTTGATTTTGTCAGTATATCCTAAAAACATTGAGAAATTTCTGAAAACAAATATTTCTGAAATAAACAAACTTCGACCCAAATACCAGCTTCCAAATTTATTAGCTGTGTGATATTAGAAATTTCTTCTAACTCTCTAAATCTCAATTTTCTCATATATAACATAGAGATGATAATAGTCTTCAATTTATAGTTTTGAGGGTAAATCAGACAATATATTTAATGTACTTAACACAGTGCCTGGTGCACAATAGCAATGAGAGGAGTATTGGTTATTATTACAATTATCTATCATCTATCTATCTATCTATCTATCTATCTATCTATCATCTTTCTATCTACATAATTTTATCATAAAGCAATCCACAGGATATTTCTAGGAGAAGGTAAATCCTTCATTCACTCATCCATTCACTTAATATTTATTAAACAGCTACCATATGCTTGGTGCTGTACTAAGCAGTGAAGGTAAAAAAGCGAACAAAACAAACACTGTCTCTGCCATCATGGGTCTTAATCTATTAAAGATACAGACAAACTCTTAAATGACCCTAACAAGCTGCTTTATAGAGGATGTACAGGGTGGTATAATGGAACATCAAACCTAGATTTGAAGGTGGGAGCAGGAGTCAAAATAGCTCTGTGGTGAAAGTGATATTTAAACTGAAACGTGAAGTTGGTGACTAGTCAAAAGGCAAAGAGGAAGGTGCCAATATTCTAGACTCAGGAAGCAGTAAATGTCCACAGATAAACAAGTGTGACACATTGTAGGGACAGAAAGGCATTCAATAAAGCTGAAAGGAAACACACAGAGGCAGGACAGTCATAGTTTGATTCTAGAAACGTAAGCTGCTGCCCATCCGTATTAAGAAACGCACGCTGCTGCCCTTCCCTTAGCTGAGGAGGGACTTCCTCTCTTCCTTTTCAGGGGCTTCCATTCTATGACTTCCTTTTCCCTTCAGGGTTATCATTGATACTCATTTTATTCCAGGTTTTCTCTTCTGAGAGATTTCTTCTCTGTGCCCCTTAGTTTATTCTTCTACTTCCTGGCATGTGGAATAGCTCACGACATCATTAGGGCTTTACGGCACTTGGCTACCTTTCTCTCATTATTTTCTTTTCTTAACCTAAAAGATACTGCTCAATCTCATCTGTCTGAGGCTGATACAACAAATTATTATTTCTCCTGAGCAACTTTGGGTCTGGCGGTTCTGTGTCTTGACTTGAGTGTGAGGCGATCCTGTCCTGGCAGGGAATTTCTGGAAAGCGGCCACCTGGAACCAGTCTGATCAGACGTAGAAAGAGAAATCTCACAGGCAGTTTATTGTCATGGTGGAGTGAGCTACCAGAATTTATGATTTAAGGGGACTTTCCACTCTTCTAGGAGTACATGGAGTGAAATCGCTCCTAAATACAAAAATTCAAATCTCTTAAGTTTGAAAAAGATTATGATTTGGGGGTAGGGCAGGTTGGGAATATAAGTGTGATAGTTTTTACACATCTTATGCTTACTGTGTCAAAAATTTTTGGCATATTAATCAACTTCTGTTAGTAATCTGGACCTTAAAGTTACCTAAAATCATTTTGCCTGAAGATAAAAAATATTGATATATGATATTTGTCTTCCTTTTTAACCCTTTTATTGTTAGGATAAGTAATCATCATTAAGCTGTATGTAAAAGTACTGCCAAAAGATTTTTAGAACTGTGAGTGACTAATAGAATAAAAGAGTGTATAATTTAGTGAAATATGCATCCTGTATATGATAAATAGTACAGAGTTTTATAAAAATGGAAATAGAATATAAAAGATCAGGAGTTAACTTCTTTTCATCATGGAGCTAATTTCATCTCATTTTGTACCATCTTTCTTCAACTTTTTAGAATATTTGCTCATTTAATTTCATTGGTCTAGAAAACTTTATTATTCTTCTCCACCCACAATCATTTTTCCTTCTATAGAGTCTTTTCTTATTCACTTACTTTAGTCTAATAACTCCGAGTCGATTTGTCACATATATATGTACTTTATATTTTTTTATTTGCTTGTGTGTGTATGTGTATGCATATGTGTATATATGTATATGTTTCTCTTAGTTCATTGAGAGTAGGAAGCATGGTCTATTTGTTATTCACACATCTTTAGCACAGAGAACATTTCATAAATTCTGGATATTATTCCTAAACATGCTAGATATTTGCTTTTTAAGGTAAGAAATACTAATTAATTTCTTCATAGTTCTGTTTTTGTACCCATAAAATAATGTTTACTGATTATTTTTGAGATAAAAATTGATGATTATTATAATAATATGCTTCCTTGGGATATGTGTGGAAAAGTAGGGGTTAGGGAGAGAAATTGGACCGATTCTTCCATTTATAAATTACTCTGAAATAGAGGTGAGTTCTTGGGGAGAAAAATTAAATTTTATAGTCCACATTGGTCCTATTCGTATACTTTAGCAATAATTCGCTAACTATTTTTTAAGAATCTTAGAATTAATTAATAGTCTTACAAAGGAGCTTAACTTACACAGTGAATAACTTGTTTATGTCCACATATAGGACAATTACTTGCTGTGCTCCTAGTAAGTGCAGCAAAGATCAATGTGTAAACCTTTAGGGAAAAGAATTTTTTCCCAGATGGAGCCAACTCAGTACTTTCTGTCCTGCACAGATTTTGACTTTGTATTATTGTGCTATTCAGATTCAGTTCACTAATTTAGCTCTATTACACTGTGTACTAGGTGAGGGAGAGGTGTCCATAGTCATGCATATCTGTCTTTAATCTTGACTCACTCTTTCAACGTGTTCTAGGGCAAGTTAGGAAATTTCTCTAAACTTTTACTTCCTCTTCTATGAATTAAATATAACAATAATACTGACTTGATAGGTCAGTTATGAGGATTGTAAAATGCTAAGCACAGAGGCTGAAAAATAGAAAATAGTCAATTTGGAAAGTTATGACTACTACTATTCCTACTGCTACTATAGTGAGTAGTATTTCTGCTACATTTATTTGTGGAGAAATATGATCTTTCTAGGTTGAAGAGCTCTTAGAGGTCATCTAATTCAATTCTTTTTTCTACTCCGTCAAATATTTAAATTTCTTCTAAAATGTCCCTGACACATGATTATCCAGTATAGTCTTTTTTACTTGTCAAGTCTTACTTGAAATCAGCCCTAACTAGGAACTCTCTAATTCCCATGAAAGTCCATTTTATCTTTTGACAGTTCTAATAGCTAGAAAGTATTTCTCTTTCTCTCTCTCTCTGTGCATGTGTGTGTGTTCTGTCTATTCACTGTATGTGCCTTTTGTGGCCATCATCTGTTGGGCTCAATTTGACCAAGTGGGGGTGTCATAGAACAATTAGTGTCTTCCTTCCTTGTGACAATCTTTTGTGCATGGGAAAGCAGCAATCATTCTGCTTCTAGATCCAGGAAATAATTTTTAGATGTTTTCAAATTTGAATCTGTTTCCATTACAATTACTACTACTAGATATGCCCCAGGGATTCCATGTCTTAAAGAGTGTGGTACTAGGACTTAACAACTAATTCAGAGTGATTATTTCAAACCAAAGTTTCTTTAGCTATTTTGGAAGTTTCTTCCATTGTTGATTCATATTAGGGTCACAGCATAATAAAATTCTCATCTTTCTACTTTTAAATCTGTATAGATATTTTTGTTATCTTTTCTAACTTAATGTACATTCTTATCTAATCCATTTTTAAGACATTGGATAGGACAAGATTGAGGGTAGAGCCTTGCATAATTTTACCCTTTACAGTAAAAAGAACTGTAAATAAACATTTTTTTGTTATGGAATTCCTCTCAACTTATTAAATGTTCTCTCACCCAGGCCACATATATGTCTTCTAACTATTAAAGATGTCATCAGAGATGGCGTCAAATGTTTTGTGAGAATTATTATACACTAAATCTATAGAAATCTCCTTCTCTACTGGGATAGTAACTCTCCACCAAATGAAATTTACTTCTACCTAACCATTTTATTTCTCCTCTGCTGACTCTCAGCAGTCATAGTTCCTGCTCTATACTCAGAAAAAAACATAATTTGAAAATGCAGTTCAGAATTTTTCTCAATATTAATTATGAGGTCACATATCTATGGTTTAAGAAACTATATTTCGAAAATTGAAACTTAAAAGAAATTGTCAGGAAATGTATGTACCCTATGTTCTCTCCATAACTAAAGTAGTTCAATAATATTCTCAGTACCATTGGAATGTAAAATCGCCTAATTATTTTTTTTTGTTTCACCCTCTTCCAATAAATACAACTTTACTTTTTTTCATTAAAAAGTCACTTTCTTTTCATAGAAAAAATAAAAAGATGGAAGAGTACATACTTACAACTGCTCGCACTAATTACTACTTTATTTAGCTCTAGCTTTGGCTGCAGGTTAACATAATTATATTTTGCATTCTTCACCTCTCATTTTGGCTATGATTCTTTTTGTAGATATAATTTGTGTTTTCCCAGAATTGCAAGCATCTAACTTCAGAAACAAGGGAACACAATCTTTGAAGTTCCTTTATATTTATTGAAATGAAAATGCATCAAAATGAGAGAGAGAATGAAAAGGCTTAGACAATGCATATTATTAGCCTTTCTGAATAAAATATAAAATCTAGACAGTAATTTATATGTTAATTCATTTCAGAAAATATGATTGGGTTAAGAATAAGATAGAATAAATTAAAGACATCTTTAACTGCATTTTAAAAGAATTGTTCTCTTCTTGATTCATTCTGTGAAGCAACAGACATTTATTGAACAGCTACTATATTGCACACATTATGTTAGGAACATAAAAATACTGAAATATAGTCCTTGGCTGCATATCACTCATAGTTTAATAGGGGAAAAGGCCAATAAAGAGCAGTAGATCTGTTTGGCATTATTTTAAGTGCTATGATAAAGTTAAACATAAAAAATTATAAGAAAACATAGAGAATCACTGAATCCAATTAGAAGTTGGGAATGAGTTAGAAAGCCTTCTTAGAGAATGTCACATTCCAGGTAAGACTCAAAAGATAACTAGAAAATAGCCAAAAAGTGGTAGAAGAGATTGGGGACACAGAAGTGGAACATAACAAGGTTAGGAAAAAAAAAGAGGATGAGAAAGGAAAGAAATTCTAGTAATAAGAAACTACATGGTTAGAATATTACGAGGCCATAAAAAAGAATGAAATGTTACTATTTGTGACAACATGGATGGATCTGGAAAGTATAATGCTAAGTGAAATAAGTCAGACAGAGAAAGACAAATACCATATGATCTCACTTATATGTGGAATCTAAAGAACAACAACAACAACAACAACAAAAACAAACAAAACAGAAACAGACTCATAGATACAGGGAACAAGCCGATAATTGTCAGATGGGAGGGGCCTTGCGGGGCAGGGTGAAAGAGGTGAAGGAATTAAGAAGTACAAATTGGTAGTTACAAAATACTCATGGAGATGTAAAGTAAAGCATAGGGAATATAGTCAGTAATATGGTAATAACTATGTATGGCGCCGGGTGAGTACTAGACTAGTCAGGGGGATCACTTATATAAGTTATATAAATGTCTAACCACTATGCTGTACACCTAGAACTAACATAAAATGATATTGAATGTCAACTGTAATCAATTTTTTTTAAAAGATGGAGGCGGGAAGGTGAAAGAGAATAAGAGGTTCAAATTTCCAGGTATAAAATAAGTCATGGGGATGTAATATACAGTATAGGGAATATAGTCAATAATATTGTGATAGCACTGTATGATGTCAGATGGTTGTTGGACTTATCATGGTGACCATTTCTTTAGGTACATAAATGTTGAATAACTATGGTGTACACCATAAACTGATATTGTATGTTAATTATATTTTAATAAAAATCTTTAAAAAATAAATAAAACAGAAAAAAAAAAGAATTGAAGTTAAGAAAAAAATAAATTACCTGTTTAGAAGCATTGATACATAACACTAACAGTGTGTTCAAGGGACTCTGAGCGCTTTGATAGGCTGGAGAATAGGGTGTTTGACGTTTGTATGGTGGATGTGGAGGGCGGTTGTGGTGAGGGAGATGGATCTAGATGGAAATCTGTGGCCTAATAATGAAGGAACTTCTCTACTATGTCTCGTTTTTCTAAGATTTTAAGAAAGGGAATGACGCAATGAGATGGGTGTTTTAAAAACAACAAATTTGCACTGCATTACGCAGGATGTATGGAATGTGTCCAAGTTGAACACACTGACCTGTTTCACCCACACAAGTTCAGTTTCTCTGATTCAGTATGGATCTGACACAAACTTATTCATACTATGTGCCAAATCCCAAGGTCAAGGGACTTACTAAGCAGCAGATGTAAACTCTAAAAGCTCAGCAGAATATTATATAATCTATGTGTGCTCCATTGGCAGAGTTTTTAAAGATTTATCTTTTGTTCTATATTATTTTGACACAGTCAACTGACCTATTGTAAAGAATCACATAAATTACCAAACTCTCTGGGTGATCTCCACATGCTGTAAATTCTTGCCAATTGCTTTCCCCAGAAAACGCTTTGAAAAACATGTCTGTAAGCTGATGTATAAAAATGTTTACAAAACTATTGAGGCTTTTCTACAAATATAACAGGAAAAACTGCTTTAACAAACAATGTTGTATTTTTCAGATAATTTTTTTATATTATTATTAAACCAGAGCAAGTAGATGTTATAATTCACTTGTCTAGGGTGGGGGGTGATTCATCTATCATATTTGCCTATATGAACATAGCTAAGAACTTACAGATAAGGGAGAAAAAATGTCTCTTGAGAAGTCAAATAAATATCCTAACTCTTCAAACCAAAGCTTGTGTAGTTTCCTGAAAGACATCTTCACATCCGTTTATCAAATCTTATAGACTTGTATTTACCAAAAATCTAGACAAGTTTGGTGGTTATCATTTTCTAATCTGTAGCTCATGGATGCCATTTATTGTAAATGAGTACATTTTTGTCAGGGGGATGTTGTATGTATATCTGGAGTTTTATTGAGTTGTATTTTGGAGGCATAGACTGAACAGTACTTGACAGGTGAGAAGCAAGGATTAGAGATAAGGAAAAAATCCTGAAATCACACCAAAAAAAAAAAATCTTTCAAATAGCAGTAATCTGCAGCCATTTACCATCATTGTATCTGTCCAAAACAGACATCTAATTCATTACAGTGACTTTTTTCCCAAGGAAATGTGGAAGTTTATAAGAATTTTTCACATCAAATAACCAAAATATCTTACAAGTATTAAAAGATGACTTTAAGTTATCTACTTAATCACTCACACTGAATACCTACTCTCAGATACTGAATGGATAAACAAGATTCGACAGTTTTTGCTTAAATAATAATTTACATTGGATTTGTTCAATATAACTTCTAGTTACACATTTATTAAACAGTAATTTAATAAATAGCAGGGAACCCAGATCTAAATAACACATCAATACTGTTTTCT
>NW_011889015.1:3000383-3012362 GCF_000151845.1 Pteropus vampyrus
CAAAACTATTGAGGCTTTTCTACAAATATAACAGGAAAAACTGCTTTAACAAACAATGTTGTATTTTTCAGATAATTTTTTTATATTATTATTAAACCAGAGCAAGTAGATGTTATAATTCACTTGTCTAGGGTGGGGGGTGATTCATCTATCATATTTGCCTATATGAACATAGCTAAGAACTTACAGATAAGGGAGAAAAAAATGTCTCTTGAGAAGTCAAATAAATATCCTAACTCTTCAAACCAAAGCTTGTGTAGTTTCCTGAAAGACATCTTCACATCCGTTTATCAAATCTTATAGACTTGTATTTACCAAAAATCTAGACAAGTTTGGTGGTTATCATTTTCTAATCTATAGCTCATGGATGCCATTTATTGTAAATGAGTACATTTTTGTCAGGGGGATGTTGTATGTATATCTGGAGTTTTATTGAGTTGTATTTTGGAGGCATAGACTGAACAGTACTTGACAGGTGAGAAGCAAGGATTAGAGATAAGGAAAAAATCCTGAAATCACACCAAAAAAAAAAAATCTTTCAAATAGCAGTAATCTGCAGCCATTTACCATCATTGTATCTGTCCAAAACAGACATCTAATTCATTACAGTGACTTTTTTCCCAAGGAAATGTGGAAGTTTATAAGAATTTTTCACATCAAATAACCAAAATATCTTACAAGTATTAAAAGATGACTTTAAGTTATCTACTTAATCACTCACACTGAATACCTATTCTCAGATACTGAATGGATAAACAAGATTCGACAGTTTTTGCTTAAATAATAATTTACATTGGATTTGTTCAATATAACTTCTAGTTACACATTTATTAAACAGTAATTTAATAAATAGCAGGGAACTCAGATCTAAATAACACATCAATACTGTTTTCTGAGTACTTATTATGAGCTTTCTGCTTTGCACTATACATATGTAGTTTCATTTAATATTTGTAATAAATGTAGAAGACAGATATGATATGATTCCTAATTTACAGTTGTGGAAACTGTGGCTTGAGATTTTTGCATAAAGTCACAAAGTTAGTAAAGTAACAGCTTACTTCCAAACCCATTTGCATTACTAGACACCATGTTTTCTTTCACTGCATGTCATATATCTTCAAGGCTTCTGAATTCCGGTGATTTCCATGCTTGCAGATGATACCTTGAAGCCCTTTAGGGTTTATGTATCAGGTTGCAACTGGCTGCTTCTCCCCAGCATCCAGTTATCTACTCAAGTGCCAAGCTGTTCTATCTTTTATCTTTTTAACACTTTCTATTGTCAGAGTGTCTACAATTTGCTACCTGGCACTGGTTGGAATAAGAAACAGTTTTTGCTATTGCTGCCACCAACCCAATTGTAAATCATTTCATTGTGTTTAGACCTGCCATCCCTGTTTCTTATCTCTATGGCTTACCATGCCAAATGATCACTTTTCTCCCTCTTGAAACTTCTGTCTACTGTGTAGCTTTTGTACATGAGTTGTGAATATCACCACATAAAGCAAGGTTCCACATTATTCTATAAGAATAAGGATCAGAATTCATTAAATATAGCCTCTCTGCCTCTTTTTTTCCCTCCATTTTGAAACTATTTGTAATTGTTCGATATATATTAGGTCCGCTTCAACTATCAAAACTCTTCTTAGGTTGTTTCTATGTATGTGCGCACGGGAAAGAGATAGAGAGAGAGACAGACAGACAGACAGAGACAAAGAGACAGAGACAAAGAATGTGTGAATGCTGTGAGTGTGTGTGTGTGTGTGTGTGTGTGTGTGTGTGTAGTAAATAAAAGGCATGGCAAAAGAGGAATGAGAAGATTTAGGGATTTAAGACCAAGATTACTAAGGTTTAATTAATTAAATTGATTAAATCCCAGAAAACTATTTACCACCTTCATTTATGTGGTTCATTTAAACACAGTTTATTGCCAATAGTTTATAAAACAATGCTGTGATTATAAAACAACATATATGTAAATGTGGGTTAGTTCATCATCAAAATCTCAAGCTATTACTGACTGAGTGGAGTGGAGGATGAGTAGCATTTGAAAGTCTGACACAGTAAATAAACAGACTAATAGGAAAAAAATTCTTTGAGGTAGGGGTCAGTTCAGAGAGTATTCTGCTCCTAAGAGCCAAGGCACTCTGTAAATCTCTCCTAGTAAAGAGGGTCAGGCATACATTGTCATATCTCTTTTGCATAATTCTGGGAACAGAAATAGTCATAGCTATAAAAAACATAGTTCAAGTCCAAGCACAGGCATTTGCAGACTTAGAGACAAGAATTCTATCCATTGCATGTCTTGCTTCTGACACAAGTTAGAGATCAGAGTACTAGAAACCTATTATGATCTTTCATAAAAGAAAACAAAAAGGAGAATCAGTGTTTAGTGTGAGAGAGGACAGAGAAAAGGCATTCTTGTCATTCATATTTAGCTCAGATTTTCATCATCAATTTAGTGAGCAAATACTGAAAATTAACACCTAAAACCACACTGTGATCACATTGTCATATTATTTTAGTTTATATACTTATAGTCTGTAGAGAACTTTTCCTCATGTGTTTTTCTGATGATGATTTTCTTTTACTTTAACATTTGTGTAATAACTTCACTCAAGTTCCATTTTTCCTAAGCATTCTAGGACACAGTGATGTCTGTTGTCCTTAGAGATCTTATGATCTTCACTGCTTATTTTAGTCCTTGATTATATATTGTTTTAAAATATGTAATATCTTCAGAAGTTTAATATAATGTGAGGTAGGATTGCTTTTGATGAAAGGGTAATTGGAAGAAAAGAGACTATTTTAAAACATCTAGTGCTAAGTGTCTGATGAACAGAAATGGAAGAAGAAAGAAAAAGAATACTTCTATGAATTGTCGATATTCATAAAATATAGAATTTAAATCATCCTGGTCACTTCTTTCTGAACTATTAGAATATTTTCCATAGCAAGGTCAAGTCTCTGGAAAAGTCTTTTGTTTTGCATTTTTGCTAAAGTTTAGAACCATCTGCACTGTGATCTAATGCTTAGTTATCCACACTCCAAGTCGCTTTATGTATAATGTGTCTCTTGCGAGATATAGACCTTGTCATCTACTCCTATAATATCATTTTCTAACATGTGTTTCATTGAAATGTTGTCCATCCAGACACTTTTTGAATAAAGTCTCTAAGTCAAATGACTTTGAGAAGTGCTATATCACAAGCTTTGTTCAATCAGCATTTACAAATATTTGACATTCTTTAACAGGATAATATTCATAACGTAAAATTATAGCAACACTCTTTTTAATTAGAGATTAATTTTCATTGAAAAAAGTTAATTCACAATTATATAAGGAATTCTTGTTGCATACTATTTGTAAATCTTGAAGTTTGTATGACACATCACAAAGAACAATGCATTTTTAAGGGAAGAATTTAGTATCATCACAGCTTTAAATATAACCCATAGAGATAGCCTGTTATCACCACTGTAACCAGCTCCCTTCCTTCTATCTTTCTATTTCCTTAATCACTTTGGGAAAGCAAATCCCAATGGTAGCATGCCATTACGACAGAAGGTGATAACAAAACTGCTCAAGCAGGGAACGCTCAAAGTTTAAACTTTTGCTCTAATCATTTCTCACTCCCTGCCTAAATGTAACTAAAATAATGAATTGATTGATTTGAAGACTCCATCATGTTAGTTGAAATTTAAAAACAACAACAAAGTGAATGTTCAAGCTCAATATAAATAGCTTAAAAAAGACATTTAGTAGGTCTTGGAGTATACTAAGTCCTCTTCTCTCCTCTCCCCACATAAAATATATTTCCATGAAAAGACATTGCAACTTTTATAATATATTACAGCCAAATTGACAGCCTGGGCATATTTTTCTTTTTTGTCTTTGCTTTCAGCTGGTTACGTGAATGCTGTTCTGTCGGTTGATGTGGACATGTGTATCACATCCTGAATGTGGCTATGTAGCTATAAATTTTCAGATTATACATTGAGATATATGACAAAAAGGAAAAATGTAGTTTATAAAGAATATTTAATTTCGATCTATTCAAACCTTGATGTCTAGTTCTTGGTACAATTTTTAGTTTGACATATGTTCACCTCTTCTACCATCTACTTTTACTTTGACTATATTTTGGAACATTATTATAATGTTTTCCGGTGGTTATTATTTTCTCAACTTCAAGTACAGGGCAACATGATAAAGGGGCAATGTGTCTCTGAGGAGAGCTTTCAAGCTTTTAGGTAGGACAATGCTTAAATGGAAGGGATGGAGATAGAGTATGCTAGAAAAGTATTTGGGAGGAATCTTTATCTTAAACATACAATACAGGTTTCCTAGGTACTTCTAAGTGTTGTAAAATATATAAATAAAAAGTGTACTGATCTTAAAGTGTTCTAAGTTTAAAAATAAAATGATTCTCTCTTAAGTACACTTCAGTGTTCCTCATGCCTCTTAAATAGTGAAGTCCTGGCTGTGCTGGCAAATGGTACAGTTTTAGCTGAACTTAGAATGTAAGGCCACGTGGTTAAAAGTGTTGATTGTTCTAATTCACTGGTCATTAGAACCATTGGCATGAGTGGATCTCCGAGGAGGTCCATGTGTCTTCCATTCTCAACACTTTCTCTTCAGATGAGTAAATAGAGTTGACTGTATCTTTTGCTGATATCTACATCAACTCTGCCAGATAAATGTTTTATGTTACACATTTTATAAAATATATAAATATGTAAAATAATAATAAATCATTAGTATATTCAACTTTAGTGCAATTCGATCTTTTTAAAATCATCAACTATGATATAATATATCTTCACTCAATAAAATAGATGGAATTACCAAATTTGAAGTTCAGGTTAAGAAAAATAACTAATTTGCCATAGTTCTACTTTACTGGTATTTTAAAAGCCAGATGATCTAAGAATACACACATTTACTTATCTCACAAAGACATAATCACACTGTCATCCATTTTTGATCCACAAAAGATGGATAGTATAACATGTGCTTAAAATGGATTCATTAATTATCAAAATAGATAAGTGTTTCATCAGGTATATACAGCAGATACCATTTATCTGTTCTCATAGAAGAGAAAGATTAAAGTAATTCTTCTAGATATATTGGGAAGAAAAAAGCCTGCTCTACTGAGACTTTCATAATATGACACTAGATAATATACTTTGCCACAGATGGTAAAGTTACACAAACATAGATACAGATGACTTATTTCATATTCAAGTAGGGCAGCCGATTGCTAGAGGAAAGCCATTCGTTACCACCATAAATGTTACACATTTATTTTGTTTCTTTATAAACATGGAGTCACCATAAAAATCTCACAATAAATATTAGGGACTTTATTTTTTCTGACATGCCTTTGAGAAATTGTAGAGGATTCTCCCAAATATAATAGAGTAGGTTGGTCAATAATAATAGTACGGTTCAACACAGCTAACCTCAACGGTGATTATTTTAACATAGGGAATTAGACTTACAAGGAGTAAGTCTAAGTATCAGCTGATACTTAGTTATTCTTCTGTATATTAAGGGTGATAGATTAAAAAAAATAATATTTTTCTGAAAATTTAAATGTGCCTATTAAAATAATCATTTTCTATTTTATTTTTCTCAATTAAAAATTTTGCTTTTTTCTCATAAAGTGTTTAAAACTCTAGAATTCTATCCACTTAAGTATGTTTAAATGCATCTGAAAGGAGAAAAATAATATTCTTTAATTGCTGACAATTTCTGTCAGAAATAATTTTGGGTAAAATGAGTCTATAAGTAAAATGGAAACAAAACCTATTTTTCACTGGAAAATAGCCTGCTGTTATTTAACAGAACAGAATGCATGATCATAACATATTTCTTATGGATTACTAAGACCACTGATAAAACAGATTCTACAAGTTCATTCATTTGCTTTTGCATGAGAAGCCTTAAATTGCTCACTTGTTGATAAGTAAATGCCTCTTGATTGTGTTTTTTCCATATTTCACATTATTGTGTTAAGGAAGACTTAGATCATGTGACCAAACATAGCTCTATCCCTTTTCAAGTGCCTTTACTTTGGGACTGGGAATATGTTGCAATGTTTTCTAACAAGTTAAAAACAAATTTTATGTATGAGAATCATAAGTTGCTACTTATACACTTTTGAATTCATTTATCCTTTGTAATATATTACAAAATATTATATTTGGTTTATTTCTGCCACTTACTAACTGTAAGTGATCTCATTATATAAGCACCTTATAAGAATGCTCTGTGTGAAAGTTGAAAAGAATAATTCTTATGCCTATTAGTTTTTAAATGTCTGATAGATGCAATATTTGTATGTTTGTGGCATTCAGTTTAACTGCATTATCTCACTGTCAGATTTATATTTATAAAATTCTGTGCAATCGAGTAAGTTTTTTTAAATCTAGTGTGTATTATGGTCTTGACCTTGCCAAACATTTTGAATTGCAACACCATCCACTGGATAACATACTGTTCTCCACCTATGCAATTCATTGAATAATGTATTACTGCTTAGGGTGGAGACACATGAAATAATTCAGTTGTTAGCAAACTACTTAAATGCACTTTGCCAACCTGAGTGAAACAAATGTGTAAGGATATTAAAAGGAAAATACCAGAAATGAAAGCAGTCAGATTTGTGTGTTGTTTAATTTTAACTGCACTCTACTAGCAGAATTTGAGTTTGCCCTTTTGAATCATTATCAATTCATTTGAGGACTCAAAATAAACATTGATAAAAGGCTCCAGGGAAACATAAATGGTAAGAATGCTCAGAAGAGGAGTACAGACACAGACCACTGTTTTGCGAAGACAAAGCTTTTTCTGCAAAGGTTGTGCTGACAGTTTGTTTCTACAGATTCTTAAGAATGTTTTGAAAATAAAAAAGAATGCTCTAATGGCATAAAAATAAGATAAATAAGTTGAAGAAAGGAGAGTTATTCTCTTGCTATTTTGCTAAAGCTGAGTAAATTTCTGAAAATATTTTAAAGTTATTGGACTTTAAGTGCACAATTATTACTGGAACTAGAAACACAATTATACAAACATTTAAGAATTTTTAAACCATTCGGTGAATAACCAGATCTATTTTGGCCAGTGCCAACCATCTCCCCCTAATTGAAATTACCCATGGTTTACCTACCCAATAGTATTCTTCATGTTGGACTAAGTTTAATCAAAAATATTCAAAAGCTAATTTTGTAAAAAGTGTTTGTTAAAAATAAATTTTAAAGTAAATTTATTTAAATATAAATAAAATGTTATAATAAATTATAAATATAACATAATAAAGTATAAAAATAAATTCATGTTGGAAATAATCTTTCTAAAGACATTGAAACTTTCTTCTTTTATAACAGCTAGTCATACTAAATACTTTTATCACATAGCTGAAGAATTTAGACCTAATTCCAGGGATAACATGCATGAGGCTGTGAAAATTTATGACACGTGGAGAGTTATTTTATTGATTAAAATGTATATTTTTTCCACAGCAAGTATATCCTTTCACTCTAAAAGTCACTGTAAATAATGACTACTAAATTCACTAATTATGTTAAGAGTTAGCTTGCAGCAGATTGAGTGACAGCCGTTTTTCTGAATCTCTCTCCTCTAGCCTCACTCCACACTAGAACTGGCACCTTCCCCTATGCAAATGAACATCTAATTAGAGACACCTCCCAGTCAATAAGCCACTTTCTTATCACCAGTTATATTACCTGACAAGCCCTTTCTCTCCAGTCCTGGCCCACCAAGAATCTTCATTCATTTTCTCTTCTTCTTCTCTGCAAAGTGAACTGATCCCGCATAATCCCTGGAATAATGTAGTTTCTCTTGTGGAAGAGCAGCTTCCCTCTCCCCCTTTTACATCAAGCTAATGGAGCCAGTAGGTATCCTATTGATCTTTTCTCTATATGGTATCCACAAGATTTGACAGACTTCCTTACAGGTTAAACATCCAGGCTTTCTGAAGTGGCTATAAAGCTTTGTTTTTGATTTTTCTAACTTTTTTTTTTTTGAAACCCTTGCTCATCTGTAATCTTTAAAAGCTCAGTTGATGCCATGCAGAGCAAAGCTTTATTTCTTTGCAGAACTAATCTAGACACTGTCTAGTGTTGAGTACAGTTGTCTGATTCAAATCTTCTGTTACAAAGCAGATGACATCTAGCTAGATGTCATGAGAAGAGCCTAACAATGACAATTCACTTATCCCTTAGAAAGAATCAATTCTCCCACAATGCATCTGTCAGAGAACTCTCACTCAGTAAAAGCAATTTTTCTAGCTGTCTGACACTGTAATTGCTCTTAAATTTTCAATGAACGTTTTACAAGGACTCCCCTGAACCATGATGAAAAACTTAACTTTTTTCTAAAAATGAGAGGCTGACAGGATGAAAGAGGTCTTTCTCTTTAAAGCCTTGCTTGCTTGAGTAGGAATTCTTTCATATCATCAACAAGCTGTTGAATAGAGGATAGATTACTTTCCATTTATTTCATCAATCAGATTAAAGGCTCTCCTTCACAATGCCCTTTAAACAAGAGCTGTTTATGATGTCCTCCCAGGTTTGACTTTAATGTAGTATTAAATCACTATGGACAGTGGAGTCGGTAAAGAATATAAATATGACGAATATCTGACAACATTTAAGTATTGCATATATTTCGGTCATTATCTTCGTTCTTGCCATAAAAGAGAGGTAAACATATGAAAAACAGCTATAGAGTAGCTATTCTTCAGTCTGGAAAACAAATTCAACACAATTTCCTTTTATGGATCAGTAAGCAGAAATGCCAAGCATAGCAGTGATTCTTTTTCTCTCCGAGACCAGTCGTTTAAAAGAAAAATAATTTTAAAAAAAGAAGTAGAGATTTCTTCATTGCTACTCTCTTCTAAATATGTATTTATAAGCTTTAAAAAATAGAACTCTGAGTTCATGCCTTCTTTGTGAATTCAGAGTAAAGACGATAGGTGGTATGGATAATCCTCTATTTTAAGTTTTTCCAAAAGTAAAACAGAGCCCAAAGGGTTGTTTATGATTTTATCAGCAATATGATAGTCTTTCAGAGAGAGATTTATGTGTCAACTAGATTAAAATAATTGCTTTAATGTGTATGTGTGTGAAAATATGTGCATTTGGTGAGTAAATAATTTAAAAAAAAATTAAATACATAAAAATTCCTTAATTCAAATGTATAATGTACCTGAGATCAAACCTTTTATCATAAATGCATGGAAATGTTGTAGTTGTTTTAAAATAAAAATAGATTTTAAAATTTAATCTCTAACAGGAATTAAACAAATGAGAGGAAATTTTTATTATAAATGTAGAATAAAAAAAAAAAAAAAGTCAAATTGTGGAAGGGATTTTTATAGCCATCTTGTCCTGTCTTCCACCCTATACATGCAGCTCTTAAACAAAAGCTCTGGTATTTTCCCATCTTCTACTGGAAATATCGTTGATAACTGGAATCTCACTACATCCCCTGGCAGTTTATCTATTTTCGTACAATTCTATTTGCCAGAATATATTTTTCTAATACTGGCTCCAAATCTTTATTCTGTGATTTATTACCCATTTTCTGTAGGCCATTGTTTGCATATAAACTAAAATTTTAAAACATATAATACTTAAGACAATAAGTATTCAAGTATTAAGACAATTACTTTTTGAAAACAATTCTCTTGTCCTTTGCATCTTTTCTTTTTGAAGCTAATCATTGTCAGTTCCTACAACAGTTTTTCATATATTCATTGAAACAATTAAAAAGGAACAAATCATCCATGCATTTTATCTATATAATCTCATTGAATACTCAGTTGGGATACCTATGATAGACATATTTTTTTGTTCCAAGAAGATAAATGAGGCACAGAAAGATTAAGTAAATCGACCGAGTCACAGGGTTAGGAACTAGAGAGTCAAAATTTAAGCTCATATTGTCAGGCTCCAAAGGTCATCATCTTTACACAATTATACATGGTCGTTAGTCCTTCTTATGCCACCATCCTTTTTCAAATGTTTACCTTCTGAATTTACATTGTTCTAAATTGAGAAATCATAAAAGTGGAAGCAAGAAAATAGTTAAGGTGGTTGTACTCTGGTTCAGACAAGAAATGTGATGGCTAAAATCAGGATGGTGGCCATGAAAATGAGTGTAAAGATGAGTGGATAGATTATCTATCTATCTATCTATCTATCTATCTATCTATCTATCTATCTATCATCTATCTATCTATCTATCTATCATCTATCTATCTATCTATCTATCTATCTATCTGTCTGTCTATCTATCTATCTATTTATCATCTATCATCTGTCTGTCTATCCTCTTATCATCTATTTCTACATGTACATCTATATCTATATCCATCTATATCTATATCTAAATCTATCTCTATATTTATTTCTATACATATCTTTATCTACTAATACCTTTTCTCTGTATCTGTCTTCCTTCTCTCCTTCCTTTCATCCTTCCCTCTTTCTTTCTTACTCATATACATTTTTGTTAGCTTTCTCTTCTCACCATGTCACAAATTATGGCATCCAACTCATTTATAAAAATGTTTCCAATAGGTGGGGTTGAAAACTGCACACTTCATTGTTCCACTTAGAGACTTTCTTACTGACTAGTATCAGTTTGTTAATTGGCAATATTTCCATCAGTTTCCAATTCCCTTGGATAAATCCAATCATTAAGTCCACATTTGTTAATAAGAATCATTAAAGTCTCTGTCAAATGTATTTCATATACTTTGTGTATAACATTATCCTATAAGGACCATACTAGGAATTGTGGCTAATTTGGTGTAGTTAATTTTAGTAATCAGAAAAGAAAAACAATCTTTTTTGTTTCTCATTTAAAAAATCTGATTCAAAGCATAACTTATGAACCATTATTTCTGTCTGCTTTTAGTTAACCATGTAACTTGTACTTTACACAAGCTTCTCTTAAAAATCAGAACTCATCTCAGAGATTATTAGGCATTGATCTCTTCATGAGAGACTGGGGATGGGGGAGGAATTTTCAGCTATGCAGAGTGAAATTTTTTGAAAACTTTAATATCTGTAGGAGTCTTTCTGTTTTGTGTCCCATTTATGGATTCATGTATTCATTTCTTTGTTCTATTTACCCTATGTTTTGGCCAGACGTAGGTGAACTACTTGAGGTAAAAAACTCATTTGATTTTATTTTCCTTCTATTAATCTGTTCTGTTTCTCATTGCCTCTAATTTCACTAAGAAAACAGAATTTCAGGAGAGAGCTCCCTGTTTCCTCCACCAATATCTACCAAGTTATATACATTTATCATCTGAAACTCAGTCTGTCTTTTGCTATGGTCACCATTCCTCTTCATTCTTGAGGTACTTGTTTTATTGATTCTCTTGTTCCTATGTCTGTAAACTCCCCTTGCTACTTTTTATTTCTCTTAGCAAATAAACTGGACTAGTTCTAATATTAAACAGGTATAAAACCTATGCAACAAAATGTCTACTCCCTCTAATTATTCTCATTCTTTTCTCTTCTGCATTGCCATCGAGATTCTTGAAACAGTAGACCAACCTCAGCATCACTACTTTTCCTCCCTTCCTTTTAGTTTTCAATCTGTTAGAATTCAGCTTTAGATCTAGTCCACTAAAATTCCCATTTCTGTATTCTTAACTCTTCTCACCTGAGTTAATGTTCCTTTGTATTTGACACTACAACCAAGTGTGTTAACTTTTGAGTTATTAAATGGTTCTGTTTATTATCTTATTCTCCTTGAATTTGAAATGTGAGTTTTCCTTAGGGTGTCATTTCCAGTTCTCTACTATTTTTCTTACATCTTATCTTCTCCCTAGATGATCTAATTCAAATCCAAAGCTTTAACCATTGACTATGAAATCACTGTCTTTATCTCAGGCTTCTCTTTGAGCTCTAGATCCAAATATCTTACTGTAC
>NW_011889015.1:3012412-3014254 GCF_000151845.1 Pteropus vampyrus
TTCCTCCCTTCCTTTTAGTTTTCAATATGTTAGAATTCAGCTTTAGATCTAGTCCACTAAAATTCCCATTTCTGTATTCTTAACTCTTCTCACCTGAGTTAATGTTCCTTTGTATTTGACACTACTACCAAGTGTGTTAACTTTTGAGTTACTAAATGGTTCTGTTTATTATCTTATTCTCCTTGAATTTGAAATGCGAGTTTTCCTTAGGGTGTCATTTCCAGTTCTCTACTATTTTTCTTACATCTTATCTTCTCCCTAGATGATCTAATTCAAATCCAAAGCTTTAACCATTGACTATGAAATCACTGTCTTTATCTCAGGCTTCTCTTTGAGCTCTAGATCCAAATATCTTACTGTACACACTATACTATTTCACTGATTTTCTACTGCCTGAATGAATGAATCTGATAGTTCTTTTCCTGTTTGGCTTCTTGTTCCTATTTGTTCTGGGTTTGAACCTTGAAGAGAAGAATTAGGACTGACATCTAATGAGCATACGATAAAATTTTCCTGAAGTTAAACCAAGGGCTTATATTCATGGCTCAAAAGATCAAAAGAAATAATCAAATGCAATTCACCTAGTTTCTCCAACCATACTATACCTACCATCCTACTCAAATTTGCCACATTTGCTGCTTTCCATCCTGTTACAATGGTTAAGTGAATGACTAATGTCCACTCTTGTGCAAAGCAATCACCTTCACCATGCTCTGAGACACCATCTGCTCTCACCTTCCCAACGGCTTTGCTCCTTCACATATTTCCTTTGTTTTCTATCGATTTCTTTCTGTCCAACTGGATCATTCCCATCAGCATACCCACTTTCTTTAGTACCTTCTAACCTTAGAAAGTGATACCTTGGTTTCACATCCTTCTTCAATAATGTCTTCAGTTTTTTATTCTTATTTGAACTAATTTTTAAAAGCTTTTTCTACAGTAGCTATCTCTATTTTCTCATTTTGAAATTTCTCCTCAACGTACTTCATCTTTACCATACACCGAGACTAATCCTGTCAAGTCACCAATTACCTCAAATCCACAAGTCACCACTCCGATTCCTTTTTTTAAAATCTTTCAATAGTTTTTGACAAAGTTAATAATCTCTTGTTCTGACCAAACTATTTTAAATTAGAAACTACTTCTGCCATTACTTCCAGCACTGTAAATCCTTATTAACTTTTTTCCACAGAAAAAAATTATCTTCTATAATACATTATGACTTTTAAATTTATTATGTTTATTGTTTTTTTTTATTTTTGTCTGTCTTTCCAGGTAGAATGTAATCCATAAAAATAGATTTTTATTCTTTTTAATATTCACTGATGTATCCCAAGTGCCTAGGACACCGTCACATAGTAGGTGCTCAGTAAATATTTGAATATATGAACGATCTTCTTAGTGAAGACTTGTTTCTCTTGGCTTCGGTATATTCTATTGGTTTTGCTTCTACCTTATTGTCCACGCCTTCTTAGTCATCTCTAAATTTTAGAGTGCCCAAGACTGAATTCTTTAACTATGGTTTCTCCTTAAATAATCTATTAAGATACAGGGACTTAACTGTCTTTATTTCATAGACTCCTTAATTTATAAATACAGACTAACCTTTTCCCTGAACTTTATACTTGGCATCTCTATTTGGATATCTAGAAAGATCTTAATGTTAACATGTCCAAAATAGAACTCTCAATTTATATCCCAAACCTCATCCCACAGTTTTCTCTCTCACATGTACAATCCCCTCAATTGCTTAAGAGCTAAACTTAAGCTCTTTTTGATTATCTCCCATTAAAATCCATACCTATTTACTTTGCCCAGTCAACATCAAGTTTCCTGTTTCTA
>NW_011889015.1:3014884-3017903 GCF_000151845.1 Pteropus vampyrus
CTCACCAATGTATCTTCAAAATCTAGAGGAATAGTACATCATAGGTACTCAACAAATGTTTCTAATAAATGCAAAAAAGACATTTCATTGACCATTCTGGTGTGTTAAAAGAGCTTCTACTTTTCCTTTCTGGTGTATTCTAAGTAATATTGCTATAATTTGGACTCCATTTCACACATGTTACATATCCTAATTCAATTTCCTAGATCATTAAGATTATATTTTCCTTTTCAGTTTTCTACTTTTTGTGCTTTCATTTGTATAATCTCTATATTACAAAGTCACTGATTCTTTGCATGTGTGTACACAATCTGCTGTAAAGCCCATATAATGATTTTTTCAGGTGAGATATTACATTTTTCTGTTCTCAAATTTTCATTTGGTTCTTTTTTACAGCTTCTGTATCTACCCTGAAATTCACTAACTCTTGACCCATTATATTCACCTTTTTCTAAAAATTCTTTAATATATTCATCTTAGTTATTATAAAATCTTATTATCTAATCTGAACATCTTGGTTATTTTGTCTACTAATTCAACATCTTTATTATCTCTAGGTCTGCTCCTCTTTCCACCTCTTACCCCACTGCACTCTGGTCTATGGGTTACTTTTTCTTGTTTCTCTTCTATGTCTGGTAGTTTTGATTATATACCAAACTTTGGGGATGATATATAAAAGAAACTGTGAATTTTATTATGTTTCTTTGAAAAAAGTGAATTTTGTTCTAAGGGGCCATTAAAGTATTGGCAGATTACCTTAATATTGTCAAGGCTTTCTTTAGGCTTTAATAGAAAAGGTACATTTAAACTGTGCCTTTATTCTTGGGCCAAATTCCTTAGTCTTAAGGTCTGGTCTTTATTCTTTATTCATGTCTCTTCCAGAATTCACTGTAAAGCCAAATTTATTATGCTCCTCTTAGTGAAACTTTAAATCCAAACTGTCTTCTCAGCAGCATAGGCCATTTTTAAAAAAAACCCTTTTCAAATCTTTCAGGCCTCCAGCTATTGTTTTTTTTTTTCTTTGATGCTTGAAGTTTCACCCCATGCGTAGACCATTTACACATCAGCTTTGGATTTGAAGAGAGATTTTTTGTTTTTTGCGAATCTCTTCCCTCTTTGTGCCTGTCTATTTCCTGGCATTACCTTTTTATTTTCTAGTCATCCTGGCTATTCTAAAATCCACCTTTGATTCTTCAGACTGTATGCAAATATGAACTAGCAAGTATCCCATGGGACCAAAAAATGTATAATTGTGCATCTTACATTGCTGGTACCTTTCTTTCAAGAGTCCTATTCCCTCCAGTTTCGTTTACTTTTGGTTGATTTCCAGTGCCTTTGTAGAATTTTTAAAAAAACATATTTTGTCCAGAGTTTACAATTATTACCAGTGGAATGGTTACTACAATATAAACTACACTCTATTTTTGATTTATTAAATTTGTGATTTCAGTAACTATAATTTATTATAAGGAATCACTCTAGTTCATTATTTTTATATTATTAATCCATGATATTCATAATTCTAAAATCTCCAATGTTCTGTAAAACAAATATTTTTAGTTAATTTATTTGGTGACTTAGTTGTTTATTTACTCTAGTTAGTGTGAATATCTGCATGCTAAAGATATATTAATATTTTTAATTATAATATCTTGCTTCACATCCTGCTGAAGATATTATGAAATATACTATATATGGATCACATTTTATTTCTAAAATATAGAAAATCCCAACTTTGTAAACATGACTGGTCTCAAAGTTTTCAGATAAGTGATTGACAAACTTTATCAAATTTAAGCAAGAGAAATAAATGTCCTGTTTTTGATCTAGATTAATGACATGGATAAAAGCATCTTTGGTACGAAGTATTTTTAATTTTGTCTAAAAATAAACAAGTAATCGACCTGGAAAGGGTCAGCGAAGAGCTGATAAAAAGCTAGTGTTAACATACTTGCCCATTAGAACAGCCTTTGTTAATAGATGTTAGTTGTGAGGTACCCATTTGAATCAAGAAATTTGTCAATACCTTATTTTTCTGATAATGTGACTGAGGTTTAGATAGACTAGGTATGTGAAACTAAGTCCAATATAGCTGAACTTTCTAAAGTCATTAATTTGAGAATTAATGACTCGGTGAGCTACTGTCCATTATCTCATCATTTTCTATACTGTTTTTTAAGAGTATTATTTTCTCTTTTCTTAGACAACATCTAATTTAACTGAATCATTTCAGTCTGTCAAAAAAAATTTTTTAATCACAAATTTTGGAGTGTCTTCAGAATAGACATTTCTGATTGTAAACACTCATAACAAATATTGAGGGACCATAGATAATTCCTATTGATGGATTTATAATGCAGTGAGAGAGCTTTTGGAGATGTCTTTTTGAAACTATAGATGTGTTTTTAGATTTTCAAAGATGATTCTTGGGGCATTTATGTTAGGATACTTTCAAAAGTCAACCAGAAACATTCTAGAAATGAAAAATGTTTAAGTTCAAATCCTCTTATATTACTGTTAAAAAAAACTGCAGACCAAGCAATTAGAATGTTGCAGGCCTTAAAATATGAGGCCATATTTCTACTACAGCTAATTGATTTTACATCTGGCATGTTAAAAGAATTTATGAAACTTGAATAGTGTCTTTGTTTATATTTTAAAGGCTCAAAATGAATTCTCTATATCATTATCCTTAAGAAGAAATAGCCTGCTTTAAAATGTAATGTGATTAGTAAATCTAACTAATTTTTTTTTAAAATCCTAAATAGAAATGATTTCTTTTAAATGTATGGAGGGTTTAGGATCTCTTTCATGTATAGAAAAATAACAATGATTTATTTTAAGTTTTGATAAGAAAAAAGACCAGTGGGAAGTATCCCAGGGAAATGCCATTTAAGCATATTAAAAAGTATTTTTAAAAAAACCAAGAATTTACATTTATAATTAATAAAATTACTCCTCTTTGCGAAAGGATAAAGAACTTAACATATATATGCACCATGGACATACTAAGTAATAA
>NW_011889015.1:3019623-3051233 GCF_000151845.1 Pteropus vampyrus
ACCACATATTCTACATTTATGATTTTTAAATTTTGGTTGACTACTATATTAATTAAGAAAAAATGCTGCTGTGACAAATAGGCCCTTAAAGTTTTAATGTCATAACAAGTGCTTGCATTGGATTATTGCTCACATAAACATCAGAAAGGTCAGCAGGTGTTTTCCTCTATGTGGTGATATAGACACATGGACTCTTTCCAACACACAGCTCTGCCTGACCCAGGGCCTGCAACTAATGGCATGAAGGAGAAAAGGAGTGAGAAGTTTTACTCATTTGTCAAAAAGCCTCAGCTCATTGGAAAAATTAGTTTCATTTCTACTTCTATATGAAAGGGAAGCTGAGAGACATAGTATCTGTCAGGCCAGCCACTTTCCAGCAACAACTTTAAATAATAGTAAAGAACAAGTATTTTGAGGGCAGCTAGCTGTGGCTATCACAGATATTCACTGAAATATATAATCTGTTCTTTAATTATTATTTAAATATTAAATAATGTTCTTTCATTGCTCATTTTTTATTTTGGATTCTTTCTAGGCCTTGGAAATACACAAATGAACAACATATAACCCTTATAGTATATTAGGGGAAAAGAAATTCTTAATAGTGTAGTAATTGTAAGTCAGTGTGATAATTCCTCTGATAGACATAGTATGGGGGATATGAGAGTCCATAAAAAGGGCAACTGTTTCAAACTGAGAATGATTTGAGAAGTATATTAATTCAGATTCAACAAGGAAAATAGAAACCATTCTAAGAAAGAAGGAGTTGTGGCAATAATGTAGACAAAAATGATAATAGTCTAAGAGAAGTTATTGGCAAATTGACTGAAGGACTGACAACAGATTAAAAAGAGACAAAGGAGAAATATTTGTCTGGGCAATGCATGAGCTATTCAGGGAAAGGTAGGGTTGTCTGGTTTGGCTACTGAGTTAGTATTGTTTTTTTTTAGCAATATTGGACCACAGGAGGAGAAATAGGCTGGGAAGTGTGTGGAGAATGAAGCAGTTTGAACATGAGCCTGTTTGCTTTTGGTCATCTGTTGGAAGAGCAATAGACAGTTAAATAATAGTTATGAAACCAGGAGAGAAGTAAGGGCTGAAGTTATAGATAAAAATCATTGTTTATGTTTCAGTTAGAGTTCTACAGAGAGAAATAGAACCAATATTGAATAGAGCATGTGTGTGTGTGTGTGTGTGTGTGTGTGTGTGTGTGTGTGTGTGTGTGATTTATTTAAAAGAATTGACTCAGACAATTATAAGGGCTGGTAAATCCAAAATCTATAGGGCTGTCTAGCAGGCTGACAATTCAGTGAGATGAGGCTGTATATAGTCTTGAGGACAAATTCCTTTTCCAGAAAACCTCTGTTTTTGCTCTTAAGGCCTTCCAATTATTGGATGAGGCCGGCCCACATTTTTGAGAATAATCTCTTTTAAAGTTGACTGATTGTAAATGGTAATCATATTTACAAAATACCTTCACAGCAAGATTTAGATTAGTATTTAATAAAATAACTAAGTGCTATGGCCTAGTCAAGTTGATATAGAAAATGAAAAAATATCCTATTAAGTCACAGATGAAATCATAAAGAATAGAACAAAATAAGTAGATACCAAAGTGCTTCTATTTTATGAAGCCAGCTCTAAAGCTCTTCCCTCCTATACCTTGAGTACCCTCGTTATCAATAGTTCCAACACAATGGTGGGCCTTGCAATGAGGAGAAAGCCTGGTGAACTTGTTTCCAGTCTGATATGAATGAGGATAAGTGGCTGAGAGTAATACAAAAGAGTAAATGGTGAAACAAAACAGAAGGCTTTAAATAAAAGAAGAAGCATAAGAGATCAGATGCCTTAGTGAGAAACTAGGGAGATCTTGACTAGGACGGGGAAAGTGCCTCAGGACAAGCTAGGTTTCAGTAAAATAAGGAGGCAGTGGGGTCAGTCTGAGAAGAGGGCAACAATCAAGGAAATACTATTTAACTTTTTAATTAAATCTGGGCTCAGGGGACATAATGGAAAGGGAGGACAGCAGTGGAAGAATCAGAGGAGAAATCAAGAGAATAAATAGGAGGCTGCTGTGTAATAAACAGTCATATCGTCATTTCAATAATATTGTAAAGCTTCGTAAGTTTACACTGTTACTAACAAAAAGATTATGCATCAAGATTAATGGTCTACACAGACAATGTAAAAAGTCTGCCTGTTATACTTTTATGTTGAATCTTCTTTTGATTAACAGATATGCTTCTTATGTGGATAAGTGCTAATGGAGAATATATGTATATGCATATATCTCCATGATATTATTCTCTTCATACCTTTAAATCATCGCTAAATGTATAATACTTAAATCCATTTAAAATATTATGAAATGAATTTCCATTTGTTAAATATTACCCTGGTGACCTGAAAGAAAATCAATATAGCCTGCAAAAGTATTTAACTTACAACTAGGAAGTAGCTAGAAGAATTTGCTAGCACATATTATCAACAAAATATTCATTAGGAGAAATAAAAAAGGAAAACTACATAATTTTCCAAAACTTGACAATCAATGAAAATCAACATATATATCAATTTCTCATCTTATTATTAATACACATAATCAATATTTATTTCTCATAGAAAAGATGAATATTCCCTGATTGATTATTTTTGCTATTTATAATCTAGTATCTATCTATCTTTCTATCTATCTATCTATCTATCATCTATCTATCTAATTTATCATCTATCTTTTTGTCACCATTATTCAATAATTTATCATTTTTTTCGCCTTATCAAAGTAACTATAAGCTTGTGTAAAATCTAAGAGAATTCTTGGGGTTGAATTCACAGAACCGTAGATGGAGATGAGATTGAAAAAAATATGAAGCATAAAGGCATAGCTAATTTCATACTGAGTAAACATGGTCCATCCAATTTGATATTCTGTCTCTGAAAAGAACACTTGGAGCTGATTTACAAAAAGCTAGATGGGATAATCATGATGATATAAAAAATTAAGAGTATATATTAAAGTCCTGCTACCTTCTGTTAAGAGCTATCATCCTGTCCATATGTATTTCCTCATTATTTCATAGGATGAAGACTTATATCTGTTTGCCTTTTTAAATTACATTGTTACTTTGTTTATTTCCAACTGAATATTTTTAGCTTATAAAATATCTCTTCACTTTAGTTTTTTTTTCCCCCAGTAAAGGGTGTATAAGTCACACTGTATCCCCTTTCGTAATGTATGGGTTTCAGCAATATCTTGTCTTCGACTTTGCCTTCTCCACACTTTGGACTCCTAATATAATAAATCTATTATTTTATGGATGGCTCTCCGTCTGATGGTCATGTTTTTACTTTTCTTTGGGATGTGCCCAGTTATTACAGGTGCAGATACATCACAGGAGGAATATGTTTTGTCTTTTGTTTCTATCATCCCTTCCAATGCTACCTAAAAGTTAGTATTCATCTTTTCATTCAACTAGCCTAATATCTTTTGGAGTAGCCTAGCTCCATTATTCCCTAAGTAGTAACTGATTACTTGATCCCTATCAAGTTAGAAGAAAGTTTGTATTCCATTTCCCTAAATATGTACCCTGACCTTTGCCCACCTTGATTTTATTTTCTGCTATCTGGCTATTCACAGAGCCTTCTCAGGAATGAATGTAGTAAATTCCCATCAGCTTGATTTTTCTCAAGATTCTAACACAGTGAACTGTGTTAAATAAAAGTCTGTGATCACGACAGTGTCACGGAACGAAATATCTTGGCATTGCTTCCCTCATGTGGGAAGTGGGGCAAAGTGGCTCTGAAAGGATTTACCCACAAAGATTTTCTATTTCTATAATTTTATCTTTTATTGAGCCTGTTCTTCAGTCAAAAGAAAAATAAATATTAAAGGAGAATCTTTGACCTAATTATAAGACCTTTTTCCTCACTCTTTCATTACAATATATCAGGGAAGTAGAGGGTATTATTTAAGTGTGGACTCTAGAGCCAATTGCCCAGCTGCAAATCCTGGCCTAACCACTATGCATCCTTGGGTGGTAACCTACTTAACCCCCCTGATTCACCACTTCCCTATTCGTAAGAGAGAAAACGGTGGTTATGTTTAGGGATGTTGTGAGGCTAAAATGAACTGAAACATGGGACGCACTTAAAACTTTGCCTGCAATGTGTTTGTCTTCATTGTGTGACTCTTACTACCTCAATAGAATAATACCAAGTAATTCTGTAAGATAAACACATTTGTAAATACTATGCATAAAATTTAAATGTTCTGTTGTATTTCTTATTTCCTTTTTATAGGCAAAAATGTTTGCAGTTTGAAAATCCAAGAGTGTTCCAGGGTATTTTACTAATAAAAGTATAATAAAATAAAAATTACATAGGTCATCTTAAAATGGAATATAAGTTATATGGTGATGGCTATGGGTGTCCAGAATAAATTTTTTATTCATTAACGTAGATGTTCCTAAAATAATAAAATAAAATAATTAAAATAATAAAGTAATTTTGGAGTTATATAACAAATAAATGATCAAAATGTTTATGATGTAACTCCAAAAACAATGACTTTTACTTAACCGATGATACAAAATGCATGGAAATGATACTTTACCAGAGAGAGGAACTGAGATTTTAAGCAAATAGCATTGAAAATAGAGCCATTGTTGAATTAATATCAACATTAGGATGTTGGGCATAAAAATGTACTACAGGATTTAAAACATTTTATTAATAATCAGTTTAGGCATTAATCTCTCTTTTGTTCCCTTATAGAGATAAGTCAAAAGGCTAGTCTTGACTTAAGAAAGTTAAGGCATGTTTTTAGTGGGCTGTGTAGAGTTAACATACTTTCCCTAAGAAACTGAAAATATATGGAATACATACACTCATATATATGTATAATTATTAAAAATATTAGCCTCTTAAGGTACTGCAAGGACACCTATAGGTAGCACAAACAAGAACAATAATCCATTTAATATGAACTGATTTGTGACAACTTCCCAATATCTAGTTATTTTTCTTAAGTCCTGAAATCATATTTGTTAAGTCTCATAGTACAAAGATAAAGAAAATTCATGGATACAGAAACGTAGTGATGAATAAGCACCTGCATTTTTTAATTGCAACAGTGGAAGAAGATACAGGAAAAATGTTATTTAGAGTCTACACATTTTCTTTGACTATCTAGGAAGCAGCTTATCTATGTAAACGGGTTTTCCTCATTGAAAAAGAAAGTACATTTGTGTGCTCCTGCAAAACCATTAGAATTTATATTGATGATCTTATCATAAAATAAGATTTTGATGGGAAGGAAATTTGCAGAAGAATATTACAAAAATATAAGAATGTACAGAAAGGGGGGTGAATATCATTTTGTGATAAAGGGATAAACAAAAATACAGGATATGGTTTTGAAGCAGAAGAAATTCTTCATTACTGTAAGCAGCTTACAGATATTGGCACATTATTTACACAAAATGACTACTTGTTAAAACACTACCATACAATAGATTCATATGTCTCAGCTTCAATTAGCAGCCTCATTTATTACCCACCAAGATGTGAAACTGCAAGGTGAGGTTAAAGTGTCGCTGAGGGTGTCTTCATCACTTCAATATCATTGCCTTAAAAGGCGCTGACCAGAAGAAGCAGATGACCTCACTTCAAAATTATTACAGTACAGAGAACTCAGTTTCAACATTATAATTCATTTTCTCATGGAATATTTCAAATTTATTATCGCTTTCCTGACACATAATGGCTAATCGTTAAGGATAGCCACTTTAACATAATATGAATACGCATTTCTCCATAGGTAATACAACAGTTCCTGCATTAGCATTATTGACTAAGGTGCATTTAACTTCTTCACTAATACTTAATGGAAGGTTAATGTATAAGTCAGGAGATTAAATGGCTTTTACTTAAAACAAGTATATTGATTAAAATAACTTAGTGAGATTTTTAGGGCTGATGTTATAAAAACAGTCACACGTTTTAATATTTTATTTAATATTAAGAGCAAATTGTGGAGCATAACAGATCAAGATTAGTGGGAGTTATTGCACTAATTACTCGTGGAACTAATTCTTGCTCATAGTTAACAAATGGATATTGTATATTGAAAGGCAACAAATCATCCTGGTTAATTCTAGTGTTCAAGAATTCCCTCTGTTTAAAAATTTCTGTTGTTTCTTACATTGTTCTTCAGGTATGCTTTCCTTGTATCTCACACCTGGCACTGTTGAAAGATAAAACGACCTTTCAAAAACAAAGTTACTATTCAATATCATTGAAATGTAGCTTTATTTCTTTTTTCTTTTGTATCCTATTATTATTTGAATCTGTATTAAAACCAATACATCAAATGCTTGTAGTGAATAACCTAATGTTACTTACCATTTCCTTTCTTTGATCAAAACCTAATATTCCACCAAAGATACTAGACTAACAAATTGGCCTTATAATAGAATGACGCGATGCCAGAAAGTGTTCGCTTCTTTGACTGCGTTTCCACCTGGAAAGACTCAGCCATCTTATCTATTGAGCTCTTCTGTTAGGTAGCACCAGGTTACACCTGTAGGGTCTTGCTCAGTTTTAACCTGAGCTTTACATTAGAGGGATTTGATCTTGAGAAAAAGATACCAGGACCCATGTAAACATTATGCCAGTGTAACTACAGAATAAAGAACATATAGCAGGTTTGCAGTGTCCTCATGAACCAAATGCAGAGTGGTAAATTTGGCAATAAAATGTTTAATGCTAAATATATAGTATAATGCAAATGCAATCTATAGTCATAAAAATGCTCACACTTACATAGTACTTACAATGAGCCAGGCTTGGTTCTAAGTGCTTTGGGTATAATAAATCGTTTACAACTCAACACAATTTCATGAGTAGGTAATTCTTACCATCTCTTATTTACAGATGGGAAACTAAGGCATAAGAGTGTTAAGATACAATGTTTAAAGTTATTCCATATATTGCCCAAGGTCATGCAGCTGAGAAGCGGCAAAACTGAGAGTCTAACCCATGCTGTGTAGTTCTGCAGGGCAGGCTCTTAGCCATTGTACTATATAAACTCTCAGGCTCTGAAAACAGAAAGACTTCACTTCAAATCCCTGAGCTGCTATTTACTAACTGCTTCAAGTCTTGTTATCTTTGTCTCTTAAATATATAATGATAATATCTACATTTTAAGGTTGTTGAGAGAAGAAAACAAATTAATCTATATTAATAGGCTAGCAGGCTACCTGGCACATAGTAAGATTTCACTAAGTTACACCTTTTACTACTATAATTATTTTAATCATTGCATTCATTTATTCATGCAACAGACTTTTTAATTAATACTAACTGTGCTAAGCTTTCGTAAATAGGAGTGCTTGGGCTCATAGTTCACTGAAGGGCAACAGACATGTAAACCATTCATTGCAATTAGATAAAGTGCTGTGATGGATGTATTCAAGAAAAGCAGAGAAAGTAAAACACCTAGCAGTATCAAGAAAGGCTTTATAGATATGATATGTAACATATTTCTAGGCAATTTTCATTAAAATGTTATTAAATCTCCATAAAAGTGTTATAATGTATTTCTCTTTTCTCAGATTACGGGGGGCGGCGGGGGGAGGGGGGGTGGTGGTAAACAGAGTTTTGATTCCTAATGTGTCCTAATGAACAGGATCTGAATTCTGTGTTACACAAGAATGATTATTCCTGAGAGAATAGAGATAGTCCCCTGAAAAAGAGCTTTGTTTATTAAGCCATGGCTTTAAATGAGTATTTTAGAAAAAAAATTGCTTTCACTATTCAAAGTGAATTTAAGTATATCCATTAAGCATTCTGGATTGAAAAAACATTTAAAAATATGATTCCAAATTTATTCTCTTCTTTCCCCATTTGGTCTACATTTGGAGTCATCATTGAATATTAGAGAAGAAGCTGAGATAATACGTTTAGATGTTTAACTATCTCATGCACAGGCTCTCTTCTATATTTTTACACTGAGATTTAGTTCACTTAGAGTGGGAATCTTGGCTCCACTGAGACTTCTAATATTGAAGTCGAAGAGTAGGTGCTAAATGTCCTGAATAACTAGCTCTTAAAACTCATACTGGCAAGACAAAAGCATATTTAAGTTGGAATACTTCCTATGCATAATATAAAAACCACACTCTAATTCTTATTCTCTTCATTGCCCATATTTCACTCACTCCCTTCTCAGTCTTTTCCAATTCACTTTCCCAGTGGTTATGAGCTAAACTGTGTTCACTAAAATTTCATATGTTGAAGTCCTAAACCTCAGTACCCCAGAACATGACTGTGTTTGAAAAGAAGGTATTTAAAGAGGTAATTAATTAAAATGAAATCTTTTGTGTGTGTCCTCATCCACTGCGATTGGTGTCCTTATAGGAAGAGGAAATGTGGACATAGACATGTACAGAGGGAAAATGATGTGAAGACTGGGGGAGATGACAGCTGCCAACAAAACAAGGAGAGAGGCCTGAAAGAGCTTATTCCCTCAGGCTCTCGGAAGGAACCCATGCTACCTACCCCTTGATCTCAGGTTTTCAGCCTTTCCTGTTATTTAAGTCACCTAGTCTGTGGTACTTTATTATGAAAACTTATTATGTGTGTACATATATATACACACATACACACACACACACACACACACACACATATACACACACACATATACATACATATATATATATATATATATATATATATATATATATATATATATATATATATATTCCTGGTAGGGTTGCCAGATAAAATACTAAAATAAAAGATATCTGGTTACATATAAATGAAGAGAAAATACATTTTTAACGTAAGTATAATCCAAATATTCGTGGAATATGCTTATACTATAAATTTTTTGTTTAATCTAAAATTCAAATTTAACTGAGGGTTCTGTATTTTAATTTACTAAGAACTATATTTACTATTTAGTTAATTTATTAATTCTTTGTGGTTTTATTTATTGATATTTATGACCTGTCCCAAATATAGCTATTTTTTTTTCATCATCTCTCTATAACAAATGAGTCTCAGACTCAGTCATAGTACCTTTACTATTTACTATATCAATTCTCAATTATAAACTCTGCATTTAGAGAAAAGGTTTGCTATATTTAATTATTTAGTAATTGTTAAAACTCCATTTTAAACTCTTAAACTATAGACTCTTAAACAAGTTAAAACATTCAGAAGAAATTAATAATACAGTTTTAAAGTGGAAAAACATTTCTTCATAAGCTTTCCCAGTACAATAAAAAAAAAATGTGAGTCATAATGTCTGAATAAAACACATTAACTCGATTGGTAAATGGAAATATACAAGAGAATGAAATTTGTATGTTAGTGAGATTATAGGCCTTAAAATATATTATCCTGGAATTTAAAAAAAGGAATTAAAGAAAAAGAGCAATTCTCTAAGGGAAGATTTCACATTTGGTTTTATTATAAGATTGAAAAACTATAATAAGATATCACATCATCCCCACTAGAATAGCTAAAATTAATTTTTAAAAAAACTGAAAATATTAAATGTTGAATGATGTGTAACACCAAAAATTCTCATATAGTCTTTGTACAACTTTATGATTCAACAACTTTGGAAAACTACTTGTTTCTTATAAAGTAAAATATACAGGTACCCTGTGCCACAACAATTCCACTGATATTTAATTAAGAAAAATTAAAACATATGTCCACATCATGAATGCTCATGGTCTCTTTATCCCTAATAGTCTAGTACTAGAAATAAATTCAAATGATCAGAAAAATTAATCAACAAATTATGGTACATTTATAAAATAAAATACTACTCATCAAAAAAAAAAGAATGAACTACTCATACTCTCAATATTACGGATGAATCTCAAAAATAATGTACTGGGTGAAAGAATTCGGACACAAAACAGTGCAATTTGTTGATTTCCATTTATAGAAAATTCTAGAATATGTGAAAGTAATCTAGGACAATTGATACCAGAAAGTGGCTGCCTGGTGCAGGTGGAAGGTGAGGTTGGTATTGGCAGCAATGAATCAAGACTGATGGAATTCTGGGCTGACTGGAGGGATACATGGGTGCATACATCTCTTAAAATTTATCAGACTATACTCTTAAAACCTGTGTATTTTACTGCATGCAAACTATACCTCAATCTAAAAAGAGTATTAGAGGTAAAATAAACCCAAACAAAAAGGTTTAAAGTTTTTAAAGCTTTCTTTACCTATATATCTAAACAGCCAGGTTTTGTGTAAAAGGCTCTTTATAAACAGTTTAAAAACTCAAATTATAAAACACACAGATAGGTCTTTTCTCTGCTGGTTTTTTCTCTGGTCAAATCAATAGGGATCATATGCTAAGGCTGAAATAAATGCTTTCTAAGATGTGTTCTCCAAGTGTTTTAACTCATTATAAAACTTACCATACCTATGACAAAGGATCTTGAATCTCCTGAATGCTTTTTTATGGAAAGTTTGCCTTCTGAATAAAAGGAATTTTTCTGGTTTATAGGCATTCTCACTTAGTCACTCTTCCTGCTATTTGTTTTACCAGGTCAACATAATTCAGTACTGTAAAATAGGTCTTATAGATTGTATCATTCTTTCTTGTGATACATAGCAAGCGTAGATGCAATTGCTCTCAAGTAGTATTTACACACTACATATTCATGAGTCTATTCAGAGTTCTGTATAAAGCTGCTTAGGTAAAAGCTGTGACCTTTAAGAGCTCATAATCTAAAATAAATAATAAATATATTCCCACCACTTATATGTAGGTGGGAACATAAAATAGAAAATGATATCAAAACACAGCTTAACAGAATCATTCTGGACATAATACTTGGGGCTTTCCTGGACAAGAAATATAGGAAATTGAAGCACTTGGTTTGCCTGTTTTTCAGTTGCTTTTGGAAACAAAACAAAGCAAAAAACAAACTTAACTTTTATAAACTACTCAGATTTTCCACATTTTCCTTGTATTACAGCCACATAATACATTTAATATTTATTTTGTGCCAGGTACAGTTCTAAACAGTCTGTATGTACTAATTTAATTCTCACACCAAATCCTCACAAGGAGATTTTGTCTCCAGTCTAAAGGTATAGCAAATGAGGGATAGAGAAAGAAAAGAATAAAGATAGCATCTTCTTAGAGGAGTACTGAAATAAATCTTAAAATATATGAATTATCTTAGTCTGCTAAGGCTGCTGTAAAAAAATATCATAGACTGGGTGGCTTAAACAATAGACATTTATTTCTCATGGTTCTGGGGGCGGGAAGTCTGAGATCGATTGTGTTGTGGTGCGAGCACTCTTCCTAATTTGCAGATGGCATCTTCTCTGAGTCCTTACATGGCAGACAGGGGAGAGAGGAAGCTCTGTCCTTCTCCTCCTGAGGACACTAATCCCATCGTGGAACTCTACTCTCCTGACCTACTAAATCTAGTTACCTCCCAAAGGCCCCACCTCCAAATACCAGCATATTCGATCTTCAACATACGAATTTAAGGGACACAGATATTCAATTCATAACTATCTGTGAAAGGTAAAATACATCTTTTCACATGTACATGTGAGAGAGAAAATTTTACAGCAAAAGCTTGTCACTGATCTCCAAATCATTGTGCTCCTAAAGATTCCTAAATCTCTGAATAGTCTCCTCCAAAGCTTCTGGTGTTGAGTCTGTGAACCCAGACTGATCCCGGCTTGGGTTCCTCACTTCCACTTCTCGCAGAGGCGAGTATAACAGCCATGGCATTCATCTATATCCCACTATTCCTTTAAAGGAAACGGCCTTATTTTCATCTTGCAGACTCAATATTTGTGATAAAATTTCTGTATTTGGATGCTACCTGAGTGAATGTGGGTCTGGTCATTTTAAAACTACACTCTGAAAATTGCTTTGTGTAAAAAGATTTAATTACATTTAAAGAGAGATATCTAAGTGGGTGTATAAGAGCCATAACTTTATTTTTAGTATAAATTGATAATCTAGGATATTGGGAGATTTTTATGGCCGGACTCTTGTAAAAATATACTTTTCATGCCACATTTTGTCAGAGTAAATATTTAAATAATCATTTAGAACTAATTTTGGAAAAATTACTTTTTATATACGGCTTGAATGTAAGCATCTACTGATGTTTATTTTTCCATAAAGGTACATAATAATTTGTATTAAAATTCAGTATTATCTAAAATCCTCCAAATGCTCCTAATATTGCCTTTATTTGTGTACTATGTTCAGGATTTTAAACCTGCCATATGATCGACTTTTCTTTCTTTTGATTTGAAGTCTTAATTACCAGTAGAAAATAATTGTCACTAAGAACTTGACAGCTGAACTGTAGCTTTGTTACTTTGTTTTGGCAAAAAAAAAAAAAAAAAAAAAAGGGTGTTATCAAAGTTTCATTTACAATATAATATTTTATCTCAGAAATATCACTAAAGCTTTTATAATAATCTTTTCTTTTAATTTGTGTTTTTAAAAAATCACTTATATACTTGATTGATATGTGATATTCACATTTTAGAAGTGATTAAGAATATATTGTAAACATTATATTGAATATATTTTAGTAACTGATTGGTTCTGAAAGAAAGAACCCAAGATCTTTAGCTGATTTACATCTTCTTCCTTAAGATGTGGTTTCTCTGTCCTGTGGGTGATTTGGATTCTCTATGTAGTTAGAGACACTGCAATGTACTGATTAAGAGATGGTCTCTGGAATCAAATTGTCAGAATTCAAAGCCTAGTTTGACTATTTACTGTATCCATAAATAATGGCAAATGGTTTAATTCTGTTATGCCTCATTTTCTTCATCTGTAAAATGGACATAAATGAAATAGCTTCAGAGGATTGCTGCAAGTATCAAATTAGATAATATCTATAATGCGCAAATTAGATACTATCTATAATGTGCTAGAATAGTGCCTGGCATATAGTTAACATGCAGAAAGTGTTAACTCTTATAATGATGCAAAATTGATTGAATAATGTAATCTTTGTAAAGTATATCACTGTCAGGTAAATTTGAAGACATATCAATAGAAGTAGACCAACTTTATTTTAAAACTAAAGACTGTATTTTAATTAAAAGAAAAAACGTTATACTTCTAAGCTAGTAAGACCAAAAAATTTAGAATGCTCCATCTTAACCTTTAGATTCATAAAGTGCTAATTAATTTATTCTATACTTCATTAAATAGCAATAATGCTTGTATTAAATTCAAACAATATAAATAAGTTTTAAATTCCTATTACACTGGGTCATCAGACATAAGATGATTGGATTGGTTATAAAGTACAAGCACTGGGAGAGTGACTGACATGTAAAATTACATGCCAGTACACTGGCATGTAAAAGTATTCAGGAGAGTCAGCTCCTAAAGGAATAGACCAAAGGATGAGACAAACAACATAGTCTTAGTCAGGTAAAAAGGAATCAGAAGCAGAAAGAAAGGCCATTAGGAGATGAAGCCCAGTGTGTTTGTTTAAAATAAAAAAAGTATTATTTTATTTTGCCTGAACAACCTGAATGAGTAGCCTTGGAGCCACACATTGGTAATTCCAGGAGTAAATCCCACCATTGATTGAATTCTAAACAGAAATTTTGACATTGCATTAATGTTCCTTGTCTCTTTTTGGAAGCCCATTCTGATTGTCTCTCACTCCTCATTTCCATCTTAGCCTGAATCAGGTATGCTTCCCTGATGCTCCATAGCAGCATCTGAATATACTATTAGGTTATCAAGTTGCATCAAACTGTTGTCTTTCTTTATTTATCTTTTCCAATACGATAAAAGTTCATGTCTATTATTCATTGTTGAAGACCTCGAAGTAACACATGGCCTGGCACATAAAACCACTTGGTGAATGAATACTTAAATTATTTATTCTCAATCCTAACAGAACTTGTGCCTTCAGGTCATGAGTTTAAGACTACAAACATGACAGAGGTGGGTATGTAGGTACTGACACTTCTACGCTGTACTAGCCTGCTAAACAAAGAAAATTACCCTTCTGTGAAGTAATTTGGGGGATGACCCCATGCCCCCTATTAGCACCTACAGCGTTAAAGCTTCATTCTTTGGGTTCAAGTACTGAATGTTGGAAGTTTAGGAAACCTCTGTCAAAATGTAAGGTGAGAACGTTCACACACTAATCCCCTTTCAGCTAACACTTCAGTTTTTAGTTTTATCAGTTAATGCCTCAGCAAGGATTTGCAGAAATGAAATGACAGGTCAAGTAAGGGATGTTTGTGTGCGTGCGTGTGTGTGTGTGTGTGTGTGTGCGCGCGCGCGCACGCCCGCGCGCATTTTAGGTGGGGAGATGCTATGGAGAGTAGAGGGTGTTACCTGGCACAGAGAAGCAGACAGAGGATAGGCACCAGACTTAGGATACAGAAGGATGCCAAAACAATTTTTACCTTTTCCACAAGTTAGTTCAAGCATGGTCTTGCTTCTAAGTGCCCTTCTCTACATGGCTTTGTGTGTGGATTCACCTTTTGAACTGAGATATCTATTTTTTCAATTTTGATAGAAGAAAAAACATTCACCTTTTTTTACTTCAACTCTTATCTATAGATGTGATTGTAAAATCTTCCTCTCTTACCAGCCCTTGCTCTCACGGCTCCAACTTTCTGCAGAAATGTTTAAAGTAGATATACTTCTTGTCATCAAATCCAAAATGAGTTAAAGCAAATTTGCTATGTTTTACCACCAAATAATGTTTTGGTCAAACTACTCAGGTTAGAAAACTATATGTCTATGTTTCCCAATTTCTCTTTCTTGAACTCCTATAACTAGTATTATGTCTTCCTTTAAAATAGTTCTAGATTTCCCTCTTTTTTACCAATTCTAATCAACTGGTGCTGTTCTAAGGTTGCACACCCAAATGTCCCCAATACCCAGACAGAGTAACTGAGTAACACAGTCTGTGTAAAAGAGAAATTCATACTTTATTCACATTAAAACTTCAAATTTTATTCTCAACTGAAGCCTATCTGAAAGCTGAATCTAGGTCTCAGAGACTCCACAATGGGTTAACATTGTATTGCGCTTAACTTTCAGGGCCTGCTTCATGTGTCATGTATGGATACTTAGGACCCCACATTCAGGAAAAACATCCATATTTAGAAAGCCTTCTGCTGTCACTATCTTGAAATTATTTATAAGTTTTGAACAGGGGCCCCACACTTTCATTATGCAGTAGACTCACAAATTAAGCAGCTGGTCCTGCCTGCTCAGTCATTATCATCTTCCACCTGAATCACTGAAACATCACTTTAGCTTGTGTCTCTTCCACAAGCCATTCTATATAAAGTCATAGGGTTGATTTTCTTAGGTACCATTTTTATCATGCTGGCCCCTGTTCTGCAGTTCATTCTCTAAGCTCCTCTGACCTGGCACGGACCTCCCTTCAGAACTCGGCTCTTCCCTACATTATTTCCTACAGTTTCTAACATGAATCCTCTACTCTAGTCAGGCTGGTCTGACCATGATCGCCTATTTAGTGAGTCCTAACTCTGTATTATATACAGTTCATGCTTCTGGTTAAATCTAAATGTGATCTTCGTTTTTTCCTGCACATCTAGAACCAGCTTCAGCTGGTTAGCCCCAGTTCTGGCTTTTTCACAAAATATTCTAAATTATTCTTATCCTTAAGTATTTATCCTACCGCTGCTTTTCAAGATTTGTTTTCTGCATTGCAATAATTAGCATATGTGTTATCAAATATCGACATGCATGAGAATCACCCAGACTTAATACATTCAAATCTCAGAAGAAGTTCTCAAGGAAACTGCATTTTAAATAAACACACAGGTAATGCTAATATAGAGAATCTGAAAACTGTGCCACTACATACAAATACTACTAATGTTTAATATGTGCTTCATGAACCTCGGCCTTATCTATCCATCAGTATTATAAGTTCCCAGAGCAGAAGTAGTACACATGCAGACCCTATAATTCTCAGCACAATGCTAAACTCATAAATATCTTTCCATTTAATAACATTTTAATATGTTGTATTAGAATTATTTTGTCAGGTTAAGAACCTTCTCTAAAATCTCAGTTTGACTAAAACTTAACTAAAACCCTTCTTAGAAATTGTACATAAGGTGTAACACAGTTTTCTGATTCTTACAAAAAAAAAGATAATGAAAATAATCTTAAGTTTTTAAAGAATAGCTAAGCTTTTTGGAAATATGATGATTTAAATATAAATGAATTGCAATCATATGGATTAAAATACCATTGAAATATATATGTGAACTAATACTTTCAGGTTTTGCCAGTCTTAAAATGTCAGGAAAATATTTCAAGATGCTTTGGCAAAATTCAAGCATAGTCCAGTCTCTTGTTGTGAAATACCTATTTGCCAGCCTTATATCCCCATATGAGGTCTTTACGTGTAGTCAAATACTAAGTATAATATACCCATCTAGGTGGTTATTAAAGAGCTCATAAAGTCTGTGTATGTATGTATGTGCGTATGTATGTATGCATATATGTACTTATTACTTTAAAAGATCTGTTATTAGGGATCGAATGCGGTGAACATAAGGACCAGAAGTTTCAGAAATCGAGGAACTGTAATGTAGTTCCTAAAGTTAGTTCTTTGCAAGGGTTTTATAGACAACATGTCTTTCTGTAAGATGTGAGTGCCTGTGAAAAAATGTAAAGCATCAAGCAGAATGTTAGACTAAATTTTCTGCCCCAGAACTAACAACAGGTGGTCTTGCCATAAGGTGTACATATGGCAGAGACATAGTACTACTACGAATTCTGCTCACAGAAATGCATCTTGTAACCCATAGGGAATAGAGTCTCTGGCTTTGTGACCAGACTTGTGAATCTTCTTCTAGGTAACAGATGCAATAATTTATCATAAAATCTTAGCACTGAAGAGCCTTCTATTCTAATTTGTTCTCCTTTTCAGTAAAGAAATTTCTTCTATGACATTTTTATCTGATTATGTACTTCAAATTAACTAATATAAATATTTTATTCTTATATGTTGAATATTAATTACATCCTTTGTATAAGATAAATCTTTTAAGTCCTTTATTATGTACATAAACTATTGATTATTTACACAGATGTGATATATTTTCTATATAACTGAAATTAATTTTTTAAAAAAATGTAAATATATATGCACATACATATGTACACACATTTATTTATTTTAAAAGATGTAAATATATGTGCACATACATATGTACACACACATATATGTATATATGACCTAGAAGAAAAAAAAATCTTACATTTTCAATTAACCTTATTAAATGAATACTCTTTCTCTTGTTGCATATATATATGCCACCATCATCTTCCACACTTCGAGGAGAGTGACCATATATCCATATGTGCTTTTATAAATCTGTTGTCTTGATATAATTATTTGTTGTCTCAGTATGGACAATAAATTATATAGTCAGTTAACTGAAACACGGATGATTTCATTTATTTGACCACTGCAGTCACTTATACTCTATATCTACTCTTTTATATCTTAATTAAAAATAAGTACTGAAGTGTTCATTATAGACAAAACTTACCTTTCTTTTAATTTTTTAAGGCAGCCATTTTAGACACTTGAAACTAATTTCCCTTGAAGTATGTCAGCGTATATGTTAGTAGGGAAAAGATGGCAGTACAGTTTCTTAGCAAATATTATAATCGAACTGTATTATGCTGGAGTAATTATATTACATTTTAAACCTATTACATTGAAGGACAGGGAATTTTTTTTTAAGAAAAAAAAATAAGATGTTAAAAAACCTAATAAAAGTGTAAGAATAGCTGACAACCAGGGCATCCAACTCTCCCTAGTACATTTGTCAAATGTACTTATCCTTCCTGGTAATATGTTGAGATCATATGATGATCATTAACTCTTTCAAACACTTAAAGTTTATATGCAAGTTTGATCTCTTGCAGTTCTCTCTCAAAACTTAGTAAATCTCCAGAGAGTTTTGGAGACTTCAATCCTCTGTCATTAATTGTTTAGATTTCCATTTGTCTGAAGGCAAAGGACTAGAGAAGATGATTTTGTTGAGGGCCTCTCTGGTTTTGAGTTACTTCTCAGGTTCCCAAGGAGAAAATAGTAAACTATATGCTCATTCTCTAGAAGCTTTCTGTCTCACTAACATGTATTTATTATTAATAAATTTTCATGTACTGGCTTTCTTTTTTTCTTCAGGATTCTTTTTTCCAGCGCTTTTAGAGCTTCATAATCACCTGCTTCTTTCCTCATTGTTCATTCCTTTTTTGGCTTCCTCCAACCCTGAATATTTGAAAAGAAAGGAATGGCTAAAAAGAATGAGTTTCTTCAAAAGTTGAGAAAGAGCCTAATGGTTATCATAGTATAATCTCAACCATAAAGTAAAATAATTGCCTAGGGTGAAATAAAAAAGATCCAGAAAACCTGATGGTTCTTTCTTTTTTTCAATTGAAAGAATAGTAAATTGACATTGAAGGTTTTTAAAGTTATTATTGTATTCATTTATTTTATTCCAAGAAGAATCAGTTATATCAGAGGTCTGCAAACTACAGCCCTTGGGTCAAATTCAGCCTAACTCTGTTTTTGGAAAGAAAGTTTTATGCAACACAGCCATCTGCATCCATTTACATACCAATTTGGCTTCTTCCCAATGGCATTGACCGATGACCTTATGACCCACAAAGCCAAGAATATTTAAAGTCTGGCCCTTTACAGAAAAAGAAAAAGGTTTTCAACTCTTGAATGACATCACGCCTTGTTTTAGGAAGACTTTTTTGTGCCTTAAGGTAATATTTTAATGTATTTGTAAAATTTTAGGTTTTTTTCCTTAATTTTCCCCAGCAGAAAAACATATCTGTTTATTTTCAGCCTGTGCTACTAAAAGCCATTGTAAGGTATATTATAAATGTGAATTCTTAATCAATTAATTTGATATTAATCTTGAAAAGAGTTTATTCTCATTTTTTTTAGAGTTTAAGACTGCACATTCATGTGTATTTGATAAAGGATCACAGCAATATACTACTTTAAATATAAACTAATTCAGCAAGTTAGAAAATCTAGTGATTCGTAGGTCTCTCATCAGAGAAATCTTTTCTAAATGTCATTGGATTCCTTTGGGAAAATAATTTGCCTTATGTCCTTAAATGACCTTTAGCATAGAATGTCAGCTGAAGTAGCATGTTTTGGTTTGTGTTTTGCTAGTAATTTCTTTGTAAGCCACCAATACATATGTGAACATTACTGTTCCTTCTCCCTACATGAGTTTTCTTCTCTTGGTAATTCTCAATCTGAAATTAAGAGATAGCTAGCAGTCACTGTAATTAAGTGATATGCATAACTTCTGGTAAGCTGCATAATTCTAAAGATCATATATTAATTAACCCTGTTTTTAAAAATTCACTATAGTAAGTGCCTCTTCTATTTATTTGTTGATATGGACTAATAAAAGAATAATTTATTGATAATGAGCATGTGTTATGGGCCAAGAAATATGCAAAATGTTCTTTATGTTTATACTGTAGGTAATTTATGTCTATTACTATTGGTGCTCAAATCATCTCTGCAAGTTAGATGTTATTATCTTTCTTTAACATTTGAAAAAAGAGTCTTGGAGAAGATGCTTATTGGTCTTAGATTCAGGAAATAGTAGAATTAAGATTCAAATTCCGTTATTTGATATATATCCATTTATCTTTCAATATTTCATTAGGAAGAAAATAAGAAAATTTCCAATATATGATTCATGGCTCAAAGATTTGTAAATTCAATTTATAGATTTAAGAAATGATAAAACCGGAAAATATTTCTTAGAAAGTATCCAGCTCAGGCTCTTTATTTTTACAAATAAGGATATTGAAGTCCCTTCATTTGTATTGAGGTTTTAAGAAAAAAACATCTTTGGTTAACAAATTACTTTTTAGCTCAGCCAAACTAAAAGGCAGTTCTCTTGCCTCCCAATGTAGAATTCTTTTCACTAAGTGGCAAGTGTCTCTCTCATAAATGTCCTTCCTCTGTATTAGCCAAGGTACATAAACAGAAGTCTAAAATGTGATTTATATCTTGTTACTATTTGCTAATAAATTTAGTATGCATATGCTGATGCCACCAATATATAATTACTGGAAAAGTAATTTGTACTTCTATATCCTTATTAAATTTCATATTACTATGACTCACACAATGAGGACAGAGTGCTTGTTTTGAAAATCTTAAGCCGAGAAAAAATAAATATCACTCTTATATTTCTTCTGTGAATCAGTAAGAGAGTGAAAAAGATATTTCTGACATTCTGATTTTGAACTAAGGGAAATCAAACTAAAGGAAAAGTGTGTTTTCTAGACAAATGTAAACTGTGGAACACAGTTAAAACTTTTGAGACTTTCTATGCCAGGACAAAGAATGGGCATTGTTTATATTATATTCACCTGCAGAAGTGAGGTCTCATAATTACCTGGGGATGCAAAAGATATTTAGGATTTTTTCTTTTGTAGTCCTATTTAACAACCATTGATGTTGACATTGGAAAAGTTGCTTAGGCTTTTGACAAGTTTGTTTTTAAACATTTTTTAGTGAAATAATGAAGAATCACCTAATAGCTCAAGATTCTCCATTAAGTTCAGGTTTTCTTGAATTTTATTACTTGAAATAGAACCATATTCATGAGTAATTAGGAATATGAAAATAATATGAATGACTCGCACCTTAGAACACTTCATGTTAATGAGTCCTTCAAATACAATGTTGTTTGTATACTAATGGTGAATTACGTAGTCGAATACAGAAATAGCATAGGTTTGCTAGCTATACACACACACATGCACACACATATTTGTCTCTATATAGTAGGCATCAGGTGCAAAGAATTAAGATAACAATTCTCCATAGTTTCCTTTTTATTTTCATCATTATTCAAGATCATTTTTCTGTTTTACTTATATATTTTATTCTTTCATTCTATAATCTCAACTCATATATTCCTTTCACTCATGTTCATAGGCAACTAATCTAATGTGTTTAATATAATGTGTGACTATATAACTATGTATGTGTGAGTGTATATATAAAAAAGTGTGTAGTGTTGTTTTATTTACATGTGTCTTAAAAAACATCCTTATGCAAAAGTTCTTGTCTTCCTTAACTTTTTATAATATTTTAATGAAAATGTGGCTAGAGTCATATATTTAATAAAGACATAAAATACATTATAAAAATAAATATACAAGTGACATACTGTATCCTAGAAACACTGAAAAATATAGAAATGCTAATCATTTGAATTTCATGCGAAAGTGACGGTTTGCATGTATTGATATTGGCCACCTTTACTGAAAACGTAAGAAAAAGTAAAAGAACCATTGAAAATATTAAAAAGTGTATAGCTATTTCCCAAAATGAAAGAAAAATCTCCATAAACTCTAAATATAAAGGAAATCATAATAAGAAGTCCATTCTATGGCAAGCTAGACCACGTGATGAGAGCAAGGTCTCCACTCAAGAGAGAGCAGAAGGTTAAAACGTGCCTCAGGTAGGAATGGTATCAAAGCTCAGCATCCAGAATACTGTCTGATGTTTTTCAGGGCGTAAGATGAAGATATTGATTAACAATGTGATCATGTTATAAAAATAGTTATATATTTTTAAAAAGAATTAGTAGATTTAATTTAAAACTATGGGAGAATTTTTAAAAAATTAAAAATCTCAAATCAAACAGAAGCAGGAAGCGATTTTTAAAAAGCGAAGAAGAAAGCGTGGTTAAAATACAATGCGAAAGAACAGGGAAGAAATAATCTCAAAATCTCAGTAATCACTGTCTATATAAATGGCTTAAAATTTACTGCTAAAAATTAAGGAATATCATATTAAATTAAAAGAAGTAAACTCTAAGCACAGACATGTATTGATAAAACAATTAGGGTTTTTCTTCACAAAAAGAAATCAGACCAGTCAATCTAGAATGTAACAATATTCTCCAGCAGGGACAGCTGTTCAGGTTTCTGAGCCTTAAATCCGACTCAGGAATTTGTTCAACTGAAGATGACTGCATCAGATCATCAGGAAGTACAACTGTCCTCTCTAGGTTCAGCCTTCTGAACATAGGGCTAGAGTTGTTCCACATACAACGTAGATCATGTGTTTAAGGGGCCACCTTATTTGGAGCAGGTGGCTGGCACCTTATGAATTTTCTATTATGTCTCATAACATCCTCCTAAATGTTTTTCTCATCTTACGGTTCTTCCTGAAAAGGTACTTTAGAAAAATATTTTTGGAATAAAGATTTAAACCTTTCATGCTTTCACATTGTTGTACTTTTACATTTAAAAGAGAATTTAGCTATATATAAAATTCTAGCTCCAAAGCTCTATTTTTTGTTTTTAAAGAAACTTTATAAATAAAGTTTGGGAAATTTGCATCAATCTAATTATGTTTCTTTGGTGGGTTATCTCTTTCTTACTAGAAACTTTTAGAATTTCTCTGGGTTTTTATTGTTCTTATTTTACACTGTAATCTATCTAAATGTGGGCTTTTCTATTTTTTCTGCTTGACACTGCATTGTATCAATATTTGTCATCCTTTACTCTTTGAAATTTCATCAGTATTTCCTCAAATATTCTATATGATCCTTTTTATCTCTATTTTTCTGGTCTGTTGTAACTTTGCTATTTCAACTCCTATTTCCTACATTTGTAATAATTTGTTTATATTTTCTTTCTTGCCTTTCCTAACTGCCTTCTACAATTGATCTTCCAGCTCCAAAATTTATTCTTTGGCTCCGTCTTATTTCCATTTAACTCATTTGTGTGTTCTTTATTTCAACTATTACATTTTTGATCACCAGTGTACCTTCTTAATGACTACTCCTTCCTCAATTTATCAATAGCTCTATAGATATAGTCTTTTAAAATTCTTGACTTACCTGATCTGTTAATTCTGGTTTATCAGGTATAATATATATGTAATTTATTGTTTCTCTTTAATTTCGGTTGTGCTCGTCTAAGTCTGGTTGCTTTTGTCTATAAGATTATTTTAAGAATCTTAACTAGTATTATAAAGGGTAGCAGGGCAAAGATCTAGCCTTAGCTTGTGAAATTTTTCATGAGTTTAGAGGTAGAGCATGCCCATGGAAAAAGTCCTCAGAATACTGTAGATTGATTTTGGCAAACTTTAGCTGTTCTTTCTTCATTAAGTGACTCTGTCCCTCAGGGAACTTTGATATCACTGCCTGACATTGCTCTATGTTGAAAAAGTTTTCTCATTGATTATGGTTGTCAAGCTACATTTTGAAAGGAGGATAAAAGGAAAAATAAACACTGAGTAGCTAGCTGGTTTTCTCTCACTTGTTTTCTACTGGGCAAAGGCTACTGGGATGGCCCTGTTACTTTTCTAATCTGAAGTTCTGAGGTGGTAGGGAGTGAGCCACACAGGAAATACGGTAAAGAAAAGAGCACTGAAAAGCTCCCCTATTCTATTTCCTGCCAACAATGATGCGAGGCCTGCCTTTGCCTCATGCTACCATTGCTCTTCCATTGGACCTTAACAACTATTCTTCCCTGCCCCTTCCTCAAGTATTTCTCACAGCTTTGTTTTAGTTTTTCAAATCAGTATATTTTCTTTTATTTCTGTGAGATTTCTAGGTTGGACTGAAGGGGCCAACAGGTTGTGACATAATCTTCTAATTAGTAACTGAAAGTCATATGTACACACATTCACACACTCAAAAATGGATATTGTGGCATTATTGTGAAGTAGGAAAAAAAACTTGAAGCAATTTAAATGTCCAACTTTAGGGTTCTGGTTAAATTAATTAGGTTAGTTTATTACTGGAATAAGATAAAGATTTAGATATTCAAGTGTTACTATAAACAGCTCTCAAGAAACATTATGAAAAAAATATCAAGGTGTAAAACATTGTGATAAATGTGGAAAATAAAAGATACATATATGTTGATAAAAATAGATACCTTATTTTTCAATTTAACATCAACTCAGAAAAATTAACTGCGCTGACCTTTTTTGGGGAGCAGTTTCTATAGAGGGGCATTTATATACTACAATTAAAAATTTTAAATATACAGATGTGTGATTTTTAGTTTACTTTGCTAAAACCATATAAAGAAATTTGCTTTATAAAGCATATGTATTCTCACACATGTATACAGACAAAAAATACTTATTTAGTATTTTATATTCTGGTAGAAGACATTATATAGGATTGTATTCAAACTTTTATGCTACTTAACAAAAATCAGAAAGAAATGCTAAAGAGGACAGCTTAAAAATATCATTTAAATGATTATATTGCAACAATGCCCATTTGTTTTATTAGAAATTATTAAAGGTTGGTGGAAGCTTATACTTTATTTTGATTATATGTTTAAATTCCATGCTAAATAATTTATTCACATTATATAAAATTCATGTAGAAAAACAATCTGCATGCTAATGTAAATGTGCTTGTGAAAGGTGTCAAGTGATATTATTGAACAGAGCAAAAAGAGATTTGTTGAGATTAGATAAACCAAGGCATCACTTGTCAGTTCATCTATTTAGAAAAGGTAGACAGAAGGGAAGACAAAAGCCAATATTCAAATTATGTGCATGATTTGTTCTTTTTTGACTAGAAATTGTCAGTGTAAGAAGGATGGTGATAAAAGACAGTAAAATCAAAACGTCACTTTTGTTAACAGATCAAAATTCCATTTTAATGGTATGGGAGCTATAGTAAGCTTTAACAATGGAGCCACACTTATTCTCCCTTGGCTTGTCAGTTTCCATTTTGAAGTATTGTTTTTAATGACCTATCTAGAGATTTCTTTTTTAAAGAACAAGCACATATTTAGGTGTTTCATCTATCAAAAACTTCCTTTGTTATTTTGTGATCAGACTGTATTCTATAAGTGTGGTGGACCTTGACAGATAGTGTCAGTTGATACATGGATAGCAACATTTCTGAAAAATGTTCTCACTCTAATCTTAGGCAAATCAATTAGTGCTAGCTTGCTACATGCTGATTCAATCAGAACGTATAATTCAGCATTTTCCCACTAATTTCACTTAGTAGATTTGATGGAAAGTAATAGTTATAAAAAGATTCTCAGAAGTGTTTGCAAACACAAGAAGACACAGTAAAATTAAGTTAAAATTAACATGACTCTAGAGTCAACTCATTTTCTCAAAGCGTGTTTATGGTTGGGAATATAGGAATAGACTTTTTCCTGAGTAGTTTTCTGCTCCTGCATTCGCCATCTTCATTCTTAAGAGACTGATTACTTTAATAAAATTATTTATTTTATTCTAGAATATTGACATTGAATTTTGAGTTTTGAATTATGAAACTAACAGAGCAAAATAAACTTGAGAAATGAGAAAATCTGGCCAATGAGGAAAAGACAGGGTAGAGATGATGGGGAAGTAATGAGAACAAGAACAATAAAGCCAAGGAGAGTGACAGCAAGAGAGAGAGAGGTAGGGAGGGAGAGAGAGAGAATTTTTAGATTCTGAGCAAAGCGTTTAGACAACTGGCCTGGCCTTGTCCGAAGGGAAAAATTCTTGGACTTTGAAATCCTCAAGCCATTAGCATAATTACCTATACATAATCACTTAAACCTCTACATTTTTAAATACAGAAATATCATTTTGTTCTTTTCAAAAAATTTTTTTTGTTTTCCTTTTAGGAATTATAAAGGAGGATGTCTGTTTGTCCCTAAATCGGTGTCCTGGTTATTGTTCATTCCCATCAGCAAGCTAAGGCAGAACCTATGGCCTGACACCCTTGTGTTTCTCTAAAGGTCAAGTTCTGAGTTGGAAATTAGCTTCTTTCCGATCTCCACCACTGTCACAAACGTAGGATGGACTAACTAACGGTTGTCAGTTTCCTAGATTTCTATAAGGCTGTGTATAGGGCACACTTGTGTTGACAAAACTAGATGCTGCTTTTGGTTTCCAGTGCCAGAGATCTGAATTGGCCTTTTGGGGAATTATGCAGGCAGAACTATTGTTTTTGTCTTGCATGTGGCTAGGGGATGTCCTTCAGAAAAATTTCTAAAGCGCAGAACTACAATAGTGTGAGGCATCCAGCAATTCCACATTCCTCCAGGGCTGGCTGGACCAAAACCTCCAGGATTGCCAATTATGCACTTGGGGCTATACCTGAAAAGAAGCCTGCTTCCAACCTCTGGAGAGCTAGGAAGTTGCGCCTCTGTGGTGGTGGACTGTTGTGGATCTGGCAACCTACAGTCACATCTTGAGGACTCTGATCTACTTAATTTCCTTTGTAAAGTCCAAGGACAATAGTGTTCTTAGTTACGTATAGTTAGAATGGGTGCCCCTGGCAGGGTCACAGTGTTCAGTGAAGCACTACCCCTTTCCTCTAATGCTTTTGGGCAAATTATCTGTAACATTTTCCTACAAACTACCTGCCACTGTAGTTTTGCCCAATACCAACTTCGTCTCTTTCTCGTTTCTCTCTTTTGCCAAGCAGAAGTAATAATAATTCTTACCTCATGGGTGAGAACTAACAAGGTAACATAGGTAAAGTACTTAAAACAATGTCTGGTATATAAGTACTCAATAAATGTTAACTATTACTATTATTGTTATTATTTTATTGGTGTTACTACTTTTTCTTTTTTTTCTTTTTTCTTTTATTTTTTCTTTATTGTTAATTCTGAACTCCAAGAAGATCTCAGCCTGGTTTTCTAGAATCCAGAGCCTGAGGAAAAATCCTACATAATCTCACTTTATTTGGAGAAAGAGGGTCCATTGTCAAGAAAGCAAGAATTTAAAAAACAACAACAACAAAAAGGAAATAAGGAGGGAAGAAAAGATTGCAAATAAAAGGGGAATGCACTAAATAGCTGCACAAACCTGCAGAGCACAATTGGTTTCTTCAAGAGACCTTATAGACTGCATCTTGAAACATTACATCAGGAGAGGAAGAGAGAACTGCTGTGTCCACTCCCTTGGTCAAGTTTGTTATACATTGTGTCAACCATCCTGGGTTATACCATCTGGCCTGTTACACAACTGATAGGGAACATCCCCAAATAGCAGCAGCATCAACAACAGCAACACAAGAGGCAGGATACAGGTGAGCCAGTAAGCCGGCAGTAGTTTTCCCTTTCTTGCATTCAGCCTGCAGATGCACACAGCCTGGTAAGCCAGTATTCATGAGTGGGTGTTGAGTGAGTTACAGGGCATTTTGAGTTTCAGCAGCAAAGGGAAGCCCTGAGGTAGAAGAAAAGAGATGTACAAGGCGGAGCTAAGACTCTGGTGTGTTGTGTCTTAGAATAGAGTGACATGAGGAAACTGAATTAGCTACCAATTGAGTCCGGATCTGTTAAACAAGTGACATTCTATGCAATGTCACTCTCTCCCCTTCTGTTCCACAAAGGTGGCCAGGGTGCTCAAAGAGCCTTTCATCAGTAAAGAACAAAACCATTCCCGAGTGGCTATAAGAATGTGGTTAGTACCAGGTGATCTTCCCAGAGGAACACAGAAGCACAAGCAGAAAGAATAACCAAGTAAATCTGGAAAGTCAAAATCAAACAAGTATACAACACACACCTGAATACTAAATGACAACCGGTTTTTATACCTTACAATAAAGGAAGAAGGGAGATATTTTCTTTCCCAGAGCTCTCTTACATCCTTGAAGAATGACTTTGAGGAAACTCATTTGCGTCATATGCACACTTGTGGACTAATAGTTTTATTCAAAAGAATAAGGCTCTCTGACCAGACAGATTGATTTGTGTGCTCAAATTCAAGGAACACAGAACAATGATCGACAAAGACATGTAGAAAGGCAATTCTCAAATTAAAGGGATGGGAGGTAGAACAAAAAACCCAATTGGTAATCAATCTCTCCCTCTCCATCTCTTCTCTCTCTCCCTCTGGTTCTATCTCTTTTAGGGATTTCTTCAACTGTATTTCTACATTTAAAAAATATCAGTATGCGTTTATTTTTTATGTTTAAAGTATTTCTATAATGAAGTTTATGGGAGCTTGCCACATAAGCAATCAACTCTTTCAGAGAAATTTTCTATTATCTTCTCGCACATAGCATAGTAACTGCTATGAAGATGGATCCCAGCACAATTGTTTCATTGCCCTTTAACTCCATATGTATCGATCACTTATCACTGATCATTATCTCATACCCTGCTCTTCGCTCTTTGGAATATTTTCGTGTTTTTGATTGCTGCAAAAAATCATTTATTTGGAAACTCTATCTGTTCTCATGTAAAGTCGTAGATCCCTAAGCCCTCTGGAGTTTTACCACTAGTTAGATTCTATTTGCATTATATTTTCCAGAAATTCTTTAATATTTGGGCTTCTTTTTGGCACTGTTTTTGACTTTAGAGAAATATATAGTTTTCTTTTTATTTTTATACTTATCTTGTCATCTTAATAGGATTTAAGAAATAAAGGGGGCTAAATAATTGTGCTCATTAGGTATCACAAGGCAATAAATTCTGATTCATCTTTGAAATGAACAGTAAAGTCCTTTCAAATAAATATTTAATAATAAAACACATATGTTCTTTAGGAAATTTTCTAACCAAAATGAAGATGAATTTTTAATTTCTAGACTTTCTATTATATTTAACATTGACTCGTGACTAAATAAATCAAAATATTTTAGCTTTTCATTTCTTCTTCATGCACAGAGGATCGTCCTTACCAAAAGCATCACAATCACTGAGTACAAACAGATAATGCATCATCATTAATGATCGTTATTATGTTTTCAAAGCACAGTTCGACAGTCACTTATTTCTTCATTCATATCTACACAAAAATGTAATTATAAAAAGTCCAGCTTCAATGAACTGAAATAAAAATATAGATTTAATATGAATGATAATTTTTACAAAGTCTCTTGTAACTGTACTAGGTAGGAACAAATTTCTCTTTGAATCTGTCCTTCAATAAATTGATTTACATATTGTTTAAAATCTTTTAAATAATAACTCGTTAAAATTTCTTTGGAATATTTTTAGTAGATGAAGTTGTAGTAAAATGGAATAAAATACATAAAATAAAATCTTGTATTTAAATTGAAAAACAAAACTTGACACCCTGTTGAACTGCATTGATTTTCTTTCAATATTACAGCGAGAAACTCGTGTTTCGAGAAGTTAGCTTATTATATATTGCTTCTCATATGTTCTAGAAACTATGAAATAAAATTTAATAGAATAAAGTTGATTGTGTTTTCTGTAGGAACAATTTTGTATTTTCAGGTTGAATTCTAGACCAAGAACTCAACATTAAATAAAACTTAACAGAGAATAATTAATAACAAATTGCTATTAATCTAGATATCACTATAACAAAAAGAAAAGGACACGTGTAATAGCACTGAAGAATCTTAAAAACATTTTGATAAGTGAATGAAGCCAGACACAAAAGACAGTGTACTATATGATTTCATGTATATGAGATTCTAAAGATGGAATTACTATAAAAAGATGGAGGTGAAAGTTATGTACATCATGATTCTAGTGGTGGTTCCATGACTGTATACATTTATAAAAGATCATTAAATTGTACACTTAAAATTTATATTATTTAAATTGCATCTCAATCAAAATGAAAAAAAAGTAGAATAATGATCTGTATTGATGATTTACAGTCATTCTTACAATACAGATCAAAATCTTTAACATATCCTATATGGATTTGCATTATTCTTTTCATGTCATCCCTGAAATTCATCTTATTTAATGTTCCTTTGTTTTCTGTCTTGTCATACTAATGGTCTTCCTAAGTTCCCATGCTCCAGCCACCCTGCGCCTCCTTCCTTATTATAAGTGGAAATATGCTGTTACCTCTGGTTGTAAAACTCTTTCCTAACTTTTATCTGCTATACCCATCAATAACTACTTTTTCTTTAAGATAAGAACAAAAACCACTTCCACAGGGACCTTCCCTGACCACCTATATTAGATTAGTTTCTTTATAAAAGACCCTCAAAACTCCCTCTTTTACCTCTGGAATGCTTTTCATAAGTATAAGTCATATAAATTTTGTTTCCTTCTGACAGTCCTGTACACCTTCCTGCATCCTAACATTTGCAATGATAAGAGAAGAGGGTTTGGTAATAGAAGGCAAGTTAATAAAAACATAAATTTCTTTAGTACAAAACCACCCAAGAGATATGCCAACAGGAGGTTAATCTTGGCTCCTTGAAAGGTTCACTCTGAGGCTATATGACAGAGAAATCCTCTCCCTTCTCGCCTAACTTCTACCTTGAGGCCCCTATCTATTGGTAGAAGTGAAAATTCACATAAAAAGCTGAGCTTAAAAGAAGGGATAGAAGTTAAAGAATAGGGATAAGAAAGAAAGGGAGGATAGAGAGGGCCCACAGAAGAGAATCTTTTTCTGGCACCAATGTGTTTGTTATATGGGAGCATCCCTAGAGTCAAGAGTTAAGGCCTGCTCATTGAAGGAACTGTAGGCATGTGGTACAGGTGAATAGAGTCAAATATTTGAATCTCCACCCACTTCTGATTATATCTGGAATGAATATAAGACTCATATCCAAAGGAAGAAACTTTAACATTATAAGGATTTTCTACTTCTGTTTGTAAAGCAACATTAATGTTATGAAATGTATTATTCCGCTTTTTAATAATAAAGTTAGAACAGAGTTTAAGTGTTATTAAATACTTTTTTTGTAGAATAGGTAGATTTCTATTTATCTCCCTGAGATAGGGATTCAATCTTGTTTGCTGTGATGTCCTTCAGTCCTAGCACCTTGACCTCAATACTTATCATTAAATTAAATTATATTTTGAATGAATAGAAGGTCATTTTTAACACTGCTCAAACTTCATTTGTCTGCTCCATATCTGGTTAGACTATAAATGCTCAAAATTGTCTCACTATTGGAAATTTGAGGAATGACATGTTGAATCAAAGCAAGTCTGGTTTTAATCCAGGATGATTCAATTTTGGTTGTAATTGGGCTAGTCAAAACCTGTCAACATTGATGCTTATTTAAATATTCAAGAGATCTATTACTCAAATTAAACAAATTAAGCAAATAAATGATATCTCTGGAAAAATCAGGTACAAAAATATTGCCTGAAAAGAGAAAGATGATTTACTACTTTATGTTTTTAACTATGCAGACTGAATTGTGTGTCATGATTAATTAAGATTTTTTTTTAGAAACTAATATGTAAGATATATTTTAACTAATATTTTACAGAAATTAGAAAATAAAAGAATCAGACATTTTTAAAGCTGGAATTGACAAGATCATAATTTTAAAGTTCAACATTGAAAATTTTTCTTTGTGTAGATAAAAAATGGTGGAAATAGTCAATTTACCTAATACTCTTGCTCTCCTGCAGAATATCACTGAAATGACAAGATATTTTTTAAAGAAGCGAAACAAAACAAAATGAAATGAAGAAGAAAAACCCATATAAATAATCAGAACAAACACAGAAAGAATAGGGTCAGGATATATTATGGCACTGGAAAAAACTGAATCTTAAATATGCTGTGGGATTCGTGTGGTAAGAGTGTGTTTAGTTTTGTAAGAAATTG
>NW_011889015.1:3052043-3062039 GCF_000151845.1 Pteropus vampyrus
TTGTTGTTCATAGATTTCTGGACTAAAAGAAGTCATATCTGTACTTCAAGTACATGATCACACGATTCTTCACTTTATGCTCAGTACTATGATTGACAGGAATTATCGAGTTTTTTCCCTTGGGATAAGGGAATGAACTTCACTCAGTGATTGCAGTATACCTCTCATTTTCTGGTTACTGAATGGCAACACTTGTTACCTTGATCCTCTACCTGTCCCAACCTCATATGTTGAGTATATAGAGAGAGGTTAGATAACATGTTCTTTTGTTCACAAGTCTTCCGATCAAGATGAATGATACTCAAAAAGCTGTGTCTAAGGAACTATACCTGAGAAATATCATTAGCATCTAGACTAGATTTAGATAATGAGATCCTGGATCTCAGGCCTGAGCCTGGTGCTGCAACTTGATGAGAATTTGGGAGTACAGGATCTTCGAAGGGGTGAACTTGGTTTGCATATATGGGAAATGTAAATAATTGTAGCCACAGGGCAAACTGGAGAGTTTAACATAATGACAGAAATTCTTTGTTACTCCTCTCTTGAGCCTGGATAGGCTTGGGATTGCTTTACTCACTAAAATATGGAGGAAATGATACTATATGACTTCTGAAACTATAATATAAAAACCATGTAGTTACTACTGTACTCTCGAGACATTTATTCCTAGTAAATCTAGATGTTATGTAAAAAGTTTAAACCATCATCCTGGAAAGGCCAAACGGAGGTGCTTTTGTTGTCAGCTCCAGCTGAGCTCCAGCCAGTAGCCAGCATCATCTTCCAGCCATGTAAATGAGCCATCTTTGATATTCTGTGTAGTTAAGGCTTTAAATGAGTCCCACCCTAGCCATTATATGCATGTAACTGCTGTGAGAAACCCCATGTGAAACATGCCCAACAGAGACCTTCCTGAATCTGACCCACAAAATCGTGGTAACATTAAAAAATGGGTGTTTTAAGCCACTATGCTTAGAACAATTTGTTATACGACAATAGTATCCAGAAAATTTGCCTATAGTTTAATCTCAACACAGCAGCCAAAATGATATTTTTTACAAATTAAGTGAGACCATGTTACATCTATACTGGAAGACCCTGCAATGAAGTGGCTTCCCTTTTCTCCAGAATAAATGTCAAAACCGTCATCTGATGGGCTCCATTCTCTGACCTCCTTACCTCCTCTATTCCCCGAGCTCACTCGCCTACAGCAGTACTAGCCTCCTTACTATTCACATATCCTGCCCCAGATACTCCCATTTAAGGACCTTTTCCACAGTTGCTCCTTCTTGGAACCTCCTGTATCCAGATGTTCACTTGGCTAGCTCCTTCATATCCTTTGGTTTATGAAAATCTCACCTTTTAAGGAGGCCTACCCTGAGCCTCACCTTCCCTATCTGTGGCTCTCCTGATCCTCCAACTGTACTCTCTTTACTCTAATTTTATAGTACTTGCCACCTTCTAACATAGATAATTATAGGTATCATTCATTTTCAATCTTGTTACTAAAATATAACACCAATGAAGGGAGAGGTATTTGTGCATGTGTGTATATATATTTTTCCACTTTACATCCCAAATGGCTATAACAATGCATGCCTGGAACATATAAATGGCTTAATAAATATTTTTTAAAGCATGAATTAAGGATATTGAAAGAATTTTTAACAGGAAAATGTATTTGAAGGTTCACATTTCTTCAGTTTAACCTGTTTATGTTTTTCTCTAAATTTTCTCTGATGCTTTAAATTTTAAAGTTTATTTAATAAATTTTTATGTTGCTAACTTGTCATAGCAAGAGTATATTGGTTTTTAAATAAATATGCAATGAATGTTATTTTGCTTAAAAAAAAAAAAAAAGAAAAGAGATACTCAAGCCCCAAGATGAGTAATTTTTCAAGGTTTTATTTAACACACACTTAAATGATACTATTTCACCTTTGAACATTCTGGTGTTAAAGCCTGTGTCCTCATATTTTGATAAACTGAGGGAAATAATTGTCCAAATTTAGATTTTGGATTTTTTCTAGGGCATTATTAATCTGCCATAAATAATAAAATACCAAAGTAATACTGATGTACTGACCTCATCTCACTCCATTGTTATACCCATGATGCAATTTTAAGCTACAATTCTTTTCAGTCACAGCAATGCTCCCCAAGGAGTATCTTTACAGACAATTCTTTTTTAATGTTTATTTAAAATAATCAGTAACTGACATTTTTTTGGTCATTTATCCAGTTAAATTCTAATGGCTGTGTATGAAAATATTTTTAATCAACCATAATAAAAAGTCTTTGCATTCTACACAATTTATTTGCTGGCCTCACACACACACACACAACATTGTAAATGTAACTTTCAAAACTTTCTGAAATATTTTCAGTTTTAAACTTATTTTGAAATGTGTGATATGTATATGAATGTTACTTAGCAAATTATGGGTGCTGATAGTATGAGTTGAAACTAATGCTTCACTCTGTAAAATAGAAGCATCTATCAGATATCTGAGAGAGCTTCCATTGAGAAGATCCACCTATCCTAAGAGTTCAAAGGATATCCATTCTTAATTGAATGACATAAAAAAGCATTGTAAAAATATCCCGTCAAGCAGCATTTTTGTGCTGTGTAACTTTTTAATCAAACTGTAATATTAATGCTATTAATGCATCTGCAAAGACATACAGAGGTCAAGGATGATGAGAGGGAGAGAAATAGATAAAGAAAGAGAATGTGTGTTAATATATTTTCTGGGAGTTTGGAAAGATGATGTGACTGCATTTAGTAAACTATATTAATATTAATATTATATTTATAGGCATATAATTTAATTTTAAAACAATTCCTTGACTATAAGTAATTAAAAAGACTACCTGAACAGGAGTACACCAAGAACAAAATATAAGACTTTGATTAATAGTTTTAAAAATATAAAAATGTGTATGTAAATACATTAAATTGATATATTGAGGAAGAGATTTGGTCAGTAGTGTATATATTGGCATCGTTATGTTTCCTAGTTTATTTTTCGACTCAAATTCTTTAATACTATAACAATAATATATGTAATTGAGAATGAGTCTATTTATCAAAATGATTAGAATTAACATTTGTTGTAGGCATATAATATATATCCACATTTGGCTAGATACCTAAATCATTCTCTATCCCTCAAAAATATATACATGTATACAAATGCTGGTACACACACAGTTCTATACAAACACATTCTAACCTCACTTTACTCAAAGAAAAGTATAAGTTACAAGTGTTTGGCTTGTGTTAAGATAGTTTGTTGATTATTTCAACCTAAATGGAACAACACTTTCCTTTAACTTAAAAATCTTTATGCTTATAGGCATTAATTCTAAAATATGTTGATAACTCTTTAAATATAAATGTAGTTGCAGGATTTCCCTTGAGTTAAAAAATCTCTAATATAAATTTTATATTCATACTTGTATATTTTAATATTGAAAGTAACAAAAAACTATCATTTTTATTAAATGCATGATGTGGCCTAGAGTTAGCTTTTCTGAATATCTAACTTTCCGTTGTAAAGAAGAGACACCTTATTTTTGTCTTTGATCAAAAATTTCAAGCTCTATAATTTTCTTGTTGTTCATAGAAACAAAGCAAGCCGAGCTTATACGGCAAGTGTGTTCTGAAAGCTACAAATATTTGCTATTCAGAAAACCTCAATGAGGGTTTAGTTATTTAAAACTAAAGAAAGAAAATTACTATTAATAATTGGTTTCAGCTAATGAAATGTTTTTATGCAAATAGGTGAACCCTAAATATGACCTGGAAACAAAAGACTGCTTAACAGTTACTATTAAGCAATACATTAGTAGATCAATTAAACAGAACTTCTTGTTAATGAATGTGCTGTACCCTTGTTGCCATAGAAACCTGGAAAGAAAAAGCTTCTGGATGCTAATAGCATGAGAAACACAACAAAATGTTTGTAAACATACACCTTGAAATGTGTATGATCAGTTAAGTAATAAAAGGGTGATGCAAAGAATTTCCCAGTATAAGAGGAAGGACACAATTCAGAATTCAAGGTATTACATTTTTTTTCATTATGCAGATCAGCCAAGAAGCTGCCAACATCATTATGGGTCACACTCACATGCATTAGCTGATATAAAGAAACAATCTGTTTTCAGGATTTGAAAAAAATTATATCTGAAATCATCTAACATTAAGGGCCAGTAAAAAAATCTATGTACGTTATTTTTCAGAATGAAAATGAAGCCAAGATAGGGTTAAAAATAAAAAAAAATTAAATTACTAGGCCCATAACATTTTCACCCAAAGATATAATCTGTATAAGCCATTTTTCCCCTTTTTATTTTTCTTCCTCTAATTCTCTTGTTTGAAACCTATTTTACCCTTTTGTTTTGGTGCATGCATTAATAATATTTGATTTGGCTTAAACAATTTCTAACAAACTGAAATGTCTGAAGCTCTATAGACAAATACTGTTATTAATGCAAGTACAATTACTGAATTGAACAAGAAAAATAATTTGGGCCACTTTAGGTTCCTGACTTCCAATGATAATTACTCCAATTTGGGTTATACTTTAAAGAGAAACAAAGCAGCTAAATAGCAATTCTATTCAGCACAGAATTAATTTCTTTCCTATTCACTATTATGACAGAGTATTAGATTCTTTAAGAATCGAATAAATCAGAAATTCCACAACCATTTTGTACCGAGTTTCATTCATAATTATTGAGATAGCAGTTGTGACAAAGACAACATTCTAGTGTAAGTGAAAAGAAAGATAAGATAAAGAGCTTAGAATTGCCCAAGGACATGAGGTTTGTGTCCTGTGCTCAGGAACCTACAAGTCTGGCAGACTGGGATTCTCTCTGTACAGTGGGTCCTGGCTACTCCCTGATTGGAGAGGAACAAAAGACCTTTCTGTGTCCTACTCCATTGTGTTCACTCAACCTGATCTAATTACCCCAGCATAGTTGAGTTTTTGCTAATTGCATGAGTGTGGCTGATGTGTTTGCTGCTTCACAGAATATTGATCAAAGGTGTATGTTCCAATGATACATTTCCTTAAAGAAAATCATGATATTTCCCCATAATCTTGTCTTGGGACATACGCAGGGTATTATATGTACTGTGTACAATTGTCATAAAGTCTATATTTTCTTTCTGACCCCATATTTATTCAGAGTCTATCCTCTGAATACTTGATTAGAAACTGGAACTATTTTATAATCATCATCTATTATCTGATCATCCAGGTATTATAAATTGGGAATTAATCTTTCAAAGGTCTGAGGGCAATAAATTACGACAAACTTCACATTAAGCATATTCGATTGAACAGCACAGTAGCACTGCCAACTGTATTACTCTTTAAAATAGTCATCTACCAAATAATCAAAATTTTAAAACATGTAACTTTTGTTATATTTGCTTTAAATCTTTATTTTTATACAAGAAAGAAATAAACCACCTTATAATTAAATTCCTTTTATCTTTCTTAGGTTTAAACATTTCTTCTATCCCAAAAAGCAGCCATGATCTTGAATTTGGTTTGTAACAATTCAAAGCAAAAGTTTTACATGAAAATACTCATAAATAACTTGAGAGTGTTTTGTGTGCTAGCTATTGATGCCAAATAGTGTTTTACTGTTTTAAAATCTTTTCGTGTTAAAATGTAGTAATCTAATTATGTCATTCTAACAAGATATTTCTGAACATGACATATAAAATTTTATTTATCTCTTAGCCTATTAATAAATATTTAGATAACTTTTAGTTTTTTCCTTATGCAAAAATTACATCTGCACAGAACATCTGCAGATGTCATCTAGTGGCCTGAGCTATAGGTTAACTGGGTAATACAATCTGGGAGTGAAATTGTTTGGTTCATATAATTCAACCTTCCATAATATTGTAAAATCAATATTAAAATGTTTTTTTTAACCAATTTTCATCTCCACTATCAGTGAATGAGAAATCAAGTTCTAGCCTCTTGCTTCAATAATATATGCATGTACACATACTCACAGATTTTTATTTTTAGACTTTTAATTTTTGCAAATCTGTTGGTTGAAAACATGATATGATTAGTTGTTTTCACTTGTATTTTTGTGATTGCTGATGAGATCAATTGTCTTTACCTGTTTTTTGGCCATTAGGTCTTCCTCTTCTGTTTATTCTTTTACTTTGACCAGGTTCCTATTTACTGGATTGTCTGTAATCTTTTTCATTTTGATTTATAGGAGCTCTTTATATATTTTAGAAACTTACATTTGTACATTATATATGTGTTAAATGTCTTTTAACATCCTTGATTTTAAACTTTACTTATAGTGTATTTTATGATGCCAAAATTTTAAATATTGATGTAGTCAATTTATCATTTTTTTTCTTTATGATAGTTTATTATTTATTTGAGAAATCCATCCCATTGAAATAGTAAAACACTCTTTTATATTTCTATCTAAGAGTTTGAAGTTTTATTTGTTATTTAGGCCTCCAATACCTGTAGAATCAAGATGCATGGTTGGAGCTAGGGATCTAATTTTACTTTTTATACCATATGGAGAGGTAATCCTAACAACACATCTGGAATAGATCATTTGCTTCCAATTGATTGGTAAGCCACCTGTATTTATACTACATTTCCAGATACAATTGGATTGATAACTGATTTTTCTGTTCTGCGCTATTAAATTATATATTTATTTCTATACTGATATCACACCATTTCAGTGCTGTAATTTCATCATAATTTTACTATAAAATGAATTAAGTTCTACCTGTTGCTTTTCTTCTTCAACATTGTTTTCATTATTTTTGAATCCTGATTTTTTCATCAGTTTTTCAATTTCCAGAAAAAATTCCTTTTGAGACTTTAGTGGATTGAATTAAAATTATAGATAAATTTGTGAAGACAACATTTTTATGTCATCCACGAATATTGTAAATTCCTCCATTTATACACATCATCTTTTAGGTACTTACACGTTTTTCCCCATAAAGTTCTCACACATATTCAATTATATTTATTCATAGTAACCGTAACCTATTTTTGGACACAAAACTTTTACTTGTTATATTTTCTAATTGAAGATAATTATAAGAATCGCTTAACTTTTGTGTATTATGTCATATTACCTTACACGATAACTTTGTGTTTTTAGATTCTTAGATTTTCTGTGTAAATAATCATATCATATTAAAATAATTTTGTCTCTTTTTTCCCAAGTCTTATACTTCTGATTTCTTTATTTTGTTTTGTAGAATTGGCAAGCACCTTCAATGAATGTCAAATACTTACATTGATAGCCGACATCCTTATCTGGATCCTGATTGAATAGGAATGCTTCTAAAAGTTAAATAGTTAAGCACTATTCTTGTTGTATGTTTTAGGCATATGATGCTACTAGATAAAATTTATTCCTAGTATGCATTTGCTAAGATATTTTATGAATGTTTGTTAAATTTGAATGTTTTTCTGCATCAGAAATAATACATTTTTTCTCCTTTAAGTTGTCAAGCTAGTATATTCCACTAATAGATTTTTTTATCTGTTAGGTTATAAGGTTTTATTGAACCTTTACATTTACAGCCATTTACAGCCATTGCCTTTTGAAAACTTGCTTTATTGCCATCCGAACTATTAATTCCTTCTAAAATTTCTATTAAAGATTTTAGAGTTTCTTAGTGTAATTTCCAGGTCTCTTAATTTCTCTTTTATATTTTCCATTTGATAGCTATCCATGCTGCTTTCTCCATCCTACTGTTTATTCTATTTACAGAGTGTTTTACTATAACTTTGCTAAAATTTTTTTGATATGTTTTGAGTTTTATCAAAATATATATGAATAAGTTCAATTGATCATGTCATAGCTTTCATAATTTTCTAATTTCTAGATTTCCGATAATTTTTTTATATCGACCTATTCTTGATTGAAATTTTGCCATGTTTTGTTTCCTGTTCATTTTCATTGCTTCTTATCCAGTTTTAAAGATCAAAAACATCCTTTTAATAGTGCTCTATTACTTCCTCTTCCTGGAAGTAAATTATTACATTTGTTAGATTGTTGGCTTACATAATATTTTTTTCTTGTAGTTTTCAAGATTGAATTGACAAATAAGTTTTGTTTTTGTCTGTTGGCAACTTTTTTTCTCATCTTAAACTTATCCTTCTGGACTTAACAATTTTGATTATCTTCTCCCTGTCACCCTTCAGCACCATAAACTTCCAATGTACTCAGGAATCACGTTTGTGAGTCTTCAGTTTTCTTTCTTGTAGGTTGTCCTGGAATAAAAAATATTATTAGGTCATTAATTGGCAATTTGGGGGTCCTTTGTGGGTATTGCAAATCCAGGTGTTGACACATCAGATAGTTTGTCCCAGTTTAAAGCTATGAGGTCATTTTTGCTCCTTCTAGCCTTCTAAGTCAAGAAGCCAGTTCCTGAGCTGAGCTCCAGATAGTAGTCATAGGCTGTTTTTGGTGTTTATTACAATTGAAAGCTCTTCTTCTGAGTCCCTAGTTTGATGCATTAAGCCTGACTTCCTGCAGACATGGAAGTACTTAGGAGGTAAACTTCTCATCACTTCAACTCCTGCTTATACCATGCATGTGACTTCAATTTTTAAAACATGATAAATATTATCATGTTTTTAGAATAGATGTGTGCTTTTGAATTTTAGGTTTTCTATTTTATCTGATATTGGTATATATTTGAGTAGGTATTCCAAAATGAACAGACAGCATCAGATGGTTTAAAAAGTTCATGTTATTTTTAATCCCCAAAATTGTATACTTTAAACAACAAAAATGTAGTTTATCTTTATTTGGGGTGCGTGGCTGTTAGCTTCATTGAAATCTGGAGGATATAAAACTTTTTAGTAGCTATATAATTATGATCATTTTCTAGAAGAAATTACTTGGAGAATGTAAGTAGTAAACTTCAGGGAATTATTTGTATTTGTTCTCCACAAGACAAAGCATTCGGAGCAGCTGTCTAACAAAGCCTTGTTGAGAATTGTTCATTCTAGTGAAATGTTAAGTAGATATAATGACCTTCTTAGAGCCACATGTGGAAATGGCATGTATTGTTTTTGTTTACATTCCATTTTTAGGAACTGAATGGCATGGTCTCAAATTAGCTGTAAGAGAAGCAGAAAAACATAAATTTCCAATGTGCTCAGGAATCATGTTTGTGAGTCTTCAGTTTTCTTTCTTGTAGGTAGTCCTGGAATAACAAATATTATTAAGGGGGAAAATGAGATAGATGTGTGAAGGGATATATGAATAAGCCTATTTTTATGACAGGAAGAATTACTTACTTCATCCACAGACAATTTTTTATTTCCTTCACTGGTATAAATTTTCAAAGGACATCTGAGGATACATTTAGCCAATGTAGTGTTGAATTTCTGTTTAAAAAGTTATGATCATTTTGTTTCTATGACTATCCACTGTTTTTAAAGACTTGAGGGTCTAAATGATTGAAATGTCCCCACCTTCAAAAAGCAATAAATGCAAGTATATTGTATTTGTTTTCTATTGCTATATAATGAATTACCACCAGTTTAGTAGCTTAAAATGACACCCATTTATTAGATCACATTCCTGTAAATCAGAAGTCTGGGCCCACTTGGTTGGGCCTATGCTGAGATATCACAAGGCAGAAATCAAGGTATTGGCTAGGCTCTTAACTGGAGGCTCTGGGAAAGAATCTACTTCCACATTTACTAAATTTGTTGGAATAATCCAGTTCTTTGGGGTTTTAGGTCTCAAGTCCCTGGTTCCTTTCTAGATGTGAGGTGGAGGCAATTCTCTTCTATTGGAGGTTGTTCAAATTCTTTTCCATACGGCTTTTTCCATCTTCAAAACCAGCAACAGCTTGTTGAGTCCTTCTCTCTTCAAATCTTTCTGCCTTTCCTTTCTACTTTCCTCTTTTTCTTTTAAGGCCTCAAATGATTAGGTCAGGTCCACACAGAAAAA
>NW_011889015.1:3063496-3070996 GCF_000151845.1 Pteropus vampyrus
GGAAAATAAAAATAAAAATCTATTTTATTTTGTTATTTTAATTTTATGCTGTTGGATGGGTTGATGTTTTTCTCCAGGCCCCAAAGGTATTTGTGTTAAACATTTTCACTGGTAGCAATTTTTTCCTTTGAGAATTTATTTAAGTAATTACACATTTTTAATTTGGCTTGCTCTTAAGCTTGATTTCTAAGGTGGATGAAAAAGATATTCTTGGTCTCAAATATTGTATTAATATCTTCTTCTTGTCCAAAGCAACTTCCAGATCATTTAGCTTCCAGCTTTGTATAAAATCCACATCCCTTTGAAATTCATGTTTCCTGGCTAACCCAACCACTACTTCCTATTCTGCCTCTACACTCTCCAGAACTTACTAGTTGCATGATTTTGGACAAGTTAATATTTCTAAGCTTCATTTTACTAATTGCACCTACCACATTAGTTTTGTTTGTTTGTTTGTTTTCTGGACAATGTTTCTTTTTTTTCAGGATCCAAAATTAAGATAAATAGTACTAATATATTTTTCAGTTTCATCATGAAGTCCATTCATGTGCTAGCCTGTATCTGTGAACTACTGCATTTATATTCCTTATAGGAAGTGCATTTGAGTTTTAAACAACAGACTTATAAATAAATGTTTATTTTACAATAGTTTAATGAGTAAAATATTTTTTCCTGGATCTATATCAGATTAAATACCAGCATCTCTTGAAAGAAACTTTTATAAAGTTAAGAAAATTCCATTATTTGTCAGAAACTCATTACTTTAGTTTAAGGTTCTAGGTGCACAGCAAGAAAGTCAATTAGCTCCACAAAGAAATCACTACCTGTCCTTATTAAAGAATAAGCAGTCTTTGCAAAAGAAAAATATGAGCTGTAGTGTTTCTCCATTTAACATGAATAAGAAACCATGGAGGTAAAATGAAATAGCAGAAAAGGCAAGTCCTTGGGGGAAAATAATAACCCAACTCTTTGAAAAAAAAATTAATTAAGGTCCTGGTTATTTTTTGATTCTAACAGCTGATTCTTTCATTCTCTTGTTTATCAAGCTTTTACTATAAAACTTTCTGCTTCCTTTGGATTCTTAAGTTTCAACTTGATCTGTGCAGAGGATAATAGTTTCAGGTTTTCAAAGACTATATTCATCATCACAAATTTTATTCAACCTCTCAGAAAACAATAAATGCATGAAAGTGTCTATAATTCCTTCAAAATATATTTTAACCTTCTTAGTCTTTCAATAATGAGTCCTGAAGTGAGCCACTTTAATAATCCAGATATGATGCTATGAACTTTGCAGACTGAAGCAGAGGGAGATTTTTCAGAAAACAGCAATAGATATGTTCTCCTCAATTATCACACATGAACAGCTATAGAATACAGAAGAAAAATCCTGCTACTATGAAAATAACTGTGATAGTTTTCCAATGTTTTCAACATGGCAGAAGTCCCAGTGAAATGCCACACTATTCTGTTGCACATCTGTTCCCTTAGATACCAAAAAAGGAATACTCAGACTTTCTCGTATAGTCAAATACATAAAAAAACTCTGTATCCTCTTTTTCAACTCTTCAGGGAGACTAATTTCTTAACACTGAAAACTATAAAGAAGGGTGTATAATTTCCTTTCAGATTTACATCAACATTTAATATCCTCTAGGCAACTTAAAGTAAAACCTCTGCTCTAACATAGGTCTGCAAGCATTTGCATTCACTTCCCTCTCTTGAAACAGACAACAGCAAAAGCAACAAGTGGTATATGGGAAAAAGCTTCCCCCATTTTTTGATTGAACATGAAAATATCCATTATACTAAATGCCAAACAGGGAAGGGAGACTGACCCAAACCCTGAATAAATGAAAATGACGAGGGACACAAGCAGACTTTCTGAGCAGTAGAGGTACTTGTTCTGAAAAGCATATCAAGTGATACATTTATTAAAATTATAAGATACATGGGCATGAGAAATTACAGTTGATCTTAGCCAAAAGGCCAAGAAGTGATGGGAGAAGCTATGAAAGTCTATTTAAAGGTCCAGCTGCACATTTCAGAACAGGAAGGAAGATCTGTAGGAGAAAGCACTTTGTCTTGTCATTTGTACAGCCTATGAGCCAACATGCTGCTAATAAAAACCTTAGAAGTGCAACAGAGTGAAGGAGGGAAGAGAGAAAGCAGCCTATGATAAAGGGATTCGATGTGAGACATGTAAATCACCAATTTTAAGAGCTAAATTCCAACTTCGAATACCATGTCTAATAGCCCTGAATCTTTTATGTTTTAGTGAACAGTTCAGAAAGAAGCACCTCAAATTTACATTCTTCACCCTGATGCCATCTTGTCCTAACTATATATTCCTGTAGGGCTTAATGTTATCACCATACTTCCTAGTCATCAAAGCCTGAAAACTCTGAGTTATCTCTGACTCCTTTTTTTCTCTTGCTCCTTCAAGTTAATCACCCACTAAATGCTGTTATTTTATCTGCCACTATGTCTGTCATTCTTCTTGTTTCTTTCTTTTCTTTCCCATAGCACTTAATTATTTCTTAGTCTATATCTGTAAGCTTCTTGCCTCCATTATCTCCTCTACTTAATCCATTCTGCATAGTGTCACTCAATATGAATTCCTAAAACATTGTTCTAATATGTTTCTCTCCCTCTCAAGAACTTCTCTTAGGCTACATTAAAAACAAAACAAAACATTTAACTTGCTATCCAAAGATCAAGCATTTGAAATTTCTAGATCATCTACTTCAATCTGTTCAGATCTTCACCTAGGAAAAACTTTGTATGGAAGATCTTTCAGGTTTTCTTTTTCTTTTTCTTTTTAAATTAAGCTTTTTGGGGTAACATTGGTTAATACAATCATATAATTTTCAAGTGTACATTATCATTTGACATCTGTATATTCTATTGTGTGTTCACCACTCAAAGTCCAGTTTCCTTCAGCTGCTATATATTTGATCCCCTTTACCCACTTCACCCTCCCCCTACCCCCCTATATTTGACCCCTTTACCCCGCCTACCTCGCTCCTCCTTCCTCATCCCCACTACTACCACTAGTCTACTGTCCATGTCCATGAGTCTCTGTTTGTTTGTCCTGCTCATTTGTTGCTTTTAGGTTTATATCTATATAAAAGTGATATCATGTAATTTTCGACTTTTTCTGTCTGGCTTATTTCACTTAGCATGATTATCTCAAGGTCCATCCATGTTGTGGCAAATGGCAGTATTTCATCTCTTCTTATGGTGGCCAGGATGTGGAAGCAACCGAAGTGTCCTATGATAGATGATTGACTAAAGAAGCTGTGGTACATATGTACAATGGAATATTACTCAGCCATAACATTTTCTTTTTTAAGGTCTATTGTCAGAAACTCATTACTTTAGTTTAAGGTTCTAGGTGCACAGCAAGAAAGTCAATTAGCTCCACAAAGAAATCACTACCTGTCCTTATTAAAGAATAAGCAGTCTTTGCAAAAGAAAAATATGAGCTGTAGTGTTTCTCCATTTAACATGAATAAGAAACCATGGAGGTAAAATGAAATAGCAGAAAAGGCAAGTCCTTGGGGGAAAATAATAACCCAACTCTTTGAAAAAAAAATTAATTAAGGTCCTGGTTATTTTTTGATTCTAACAGCTGATTCTTTCATTCTCTTGTTTATCAAGCTTTTACTATAAAACTTTCTGCTTCCTTTGGATTTTTAAGTTTCAACTTGATCTGTGCAGAGGATAATAGTTTCAGGTTTTCAAAGACTATATTCATCATCACAAATTTTATTCAACCTCTCAGAAAACAATAAATGCATGAAAGTGTCTATAATTCCTTCAAAATATATTTTAACCTTCTTAGTCTTTCAATAATGAGTCCTGAAGTGAGCCACTTTAATAATCCAGATATGATGCTATGAACTTTGCAGACTGAAGCAGAGGGAGTTTTTTCAGAAAACAGCAATAGATATGTTCTCCTCAATTATCACACTTGAACAGCTATAGAATACAGAAGAAAAATCCTGCTACTATGAAAATAACTGTGATAGTTTTCCAATGTTTTCAACATGGCAGAAATCCCAGTGAAATGCCACACTATTCTGTTGCACATCTGTTCCCTTAGATACCAAAAAAGGAATACTCAGACTTTCTCGTATAGTCAAATACATAAAAAAACTCTGTATCCTCTTTTTCAACTCTTCAGGGAGACTAATTTCTTAACACTGAAAACTATAAAGAAGGGTGTATAATTTCCTTTCAGATTTACATCAACATTTAATATCCTCTAGGCAACTTAAAGTAAAACCTCTGCTCTAACATAGGTCTGCAAGCATTTGCATTCACTTCCCTCTCTTGAAACAGACAACAGCAAAAGCAACAAGTGGTATATGGGAAAAAGCTTCCCCCATTTTTTGATTGAACATGAAAATATCCATTATACTAAATGCCAAACAGGGAAGGGAGACTGACCCAAACCCTTAATAAATGAAAATGACGAGGGACACAAGCAGACTTTCTGAGCAGTAGAGGTACTTGTTCTGAAAAGCATATCAAGTGATACATTTATTAAAATTATAAGATACATGGGCATGAGAAATTACAGTTGATCTTAGCCAAAAGGCCAAGAAGTGATGGGAGAAGCTATGAAAGTCTATTTAAAGGTCCAGCTGCACATTTCAGAACAGGAAGGAAGATCTGTAGGAGAAAGCACTTTGTCTTGTCATTTGTACAGCCTATGAGCCAACATGCTGCTAATAAAAACCTTAGAAGTGCAACAGAGTGAAGGAGGGAAGAGAGAAAGCAGCCTATGATAAAGGGATTCGATGTGAGACATGTAAATCACCAATTTTAAGAGCTAAATTCCAACTTCGAATACCATGTCTAATAGCCCTGAATCTTTTATGTTTTAGTGAACAGTTCAGAAAGAAGCACCTCAAATTTACATTCTTCACCCTGATGCCATCTTGTCCTAACTATATATTCCTGTAGGGCTTAATGTTATCACCATACTTCCTAGTCATCAAAGCCTGAAAACTCTGAGTTATCTCTGACTCCTTTTTTTCTCTTGCTCCTTCAAGTTAATCACCCACTAAATGCTGTTATTTTATCTGCCACTATGTCTGTCATTCTTCTTGTTTCTTTCTTTTCTTTCCCATAGCACTTAATTATTTCTTAGTCTATATCTGTAAGCTTCTTGCCTCCATTATCTCCTCTACTTAATCCATTCTGCATAGTGTCACTCAATATGAATTCCTAAAACATTGTTCTAATATGTTTCTCTCCCTCTCAAGAACTTCTCTTAGGCTACATTAAAAACAAAACAAAACATTTAACTTGCTATCCAAAGATCAAGCATTTGAAATTTCTAGATCATCTACTTCAATCTGTTCAGATCTTCACCTAGGAAAAACTTTGTATGGAAGATCTTTCAGGTTTTCTTTTTCTTTTTCTTTTTAAATTAAGCTTTTTGGGGTAACATTGGTTAATACAATCATATAATTTTCAAGTGTACATTATCATTTGACATCTGTATATTCTATTGTGTGTTCACCACTCAAAGTCCAGTTTCCTTCAGCTGCTATATATTTGATCCCCTTTACCCACTTCACCCTCCCCCTACTCCCCTATATTTGACCCCTTTACCCCGCCTACCTCGCTCCTCCTTCCTCATCCCCACTACTACCACTAGTCTACTGTCCATGTCCATGAGTCTCTGTTTGTTTGTCCTGCTCATTTGTTGCTTTTAGGTTTATATCTATATAAAAGTGATATCATGTAATTTTCGACTTTTTCTGTCTGGCTTATTTCACTTAGCATGATTATCTCAAGGTCCATCCATGTTGTGGCAAATGGCAGTATTTCATCTCTTCTTATGGTGGCCAGGATGTGGAAGCAACCGAAGTGTCCTATGATAGATGATTGACTAAAGAAGCTGTGGTACATATGTACAATGGAATATTACTCAGCCATAACATTTTCTTTTTTAAGGTCTATTATTTTTTTCTGATGCCCTCCCCAAATCTTTGCATCCATATTGTGTTTTCCTTCTTTGAGTTCCAATAGAATGTTTTGTTTGATATTATTTATTCAACAGCTATAATGGACTTCATTTTAAAATAAAGCCTTTATTAAGGGTCTAATATAATTGGCATTATATAAAGAATAAATGTAAAGAACATAACATACCTGCTCTTTTGAAAATCACTCTTTAGAGTGCAAATAGAAGTGCAACAGGCAAATAATCTAGTCATTAAAATTTAATGTTTTTTGTGTATTTATATGTACATCTGTATTTATATAAATGAATATCAAAATATACTTTAAGTCTATTCAGGGCAGAAACAACACATATTAATAATTGTGGTGGATAATGATGATGATGATGACAATAATGACATATTTTAGATTAACTTAAAAAATTAATATCATCTATAAAGTTTTGTGCTAGGTAGCTTAATTGAGCTATAGCAAAAGGACACAGTGTCAGTGTGTGTACTTTTGAGGTCTTAATGTAACAAAATTCCATCTGATCACTTTGTAAGTTACACAATGTCTAATCTTCATGTTGTATGCTTGAAACTGATTAATATTGTATGACAACTGTATTTGAAAAAAAAAAGCCTAATAAAAAAGAAATTCTGTTTGAGATTCTCTTTTAGTTTACTTTTAATTGCACAGCACAAAGGTTCAGGGAGAGAGAGAGGAAAAAGAGAATTAAAGAGGAAGAGAGAATAATAACTAAGCGCTTCCTTATGCAGATTGTGGACCAGGGGACACCCTTGACACACCTGTAAGAAGATGATATCTAGGATGAAAAACTTCTGCATCTTCCTCTTTCTCTAGGAAATACATTCTAAGCCATCATTTTCAAAGTTTACCTTGTGAGCCAAAAAATTTCCTCTAGGAGGTGACTAGGAAGCCCAGTTGATTTAGAAGGAAGCTCAGGCTGTCACTGAGATGTGCTTGTCAGCTCCATCAGGTCAGTCACACACTTGACTTCTCCGAGTCGTGTTCTTGGTGCAGATTTACCCTACATTTGATTTTTCCTCATTTCACTAGCCTCTCAATTATCCTTAGGGTGATTGCTCCAGATCCAGAAAGCCCAGGAGACTCAGGCTGCTATGGTGGTTAAACAATTCTAGTTATATATTAGTTATTGGAAAAAGAACATATGCCACCAGAAGATTCTCAAAAAGAAAAGATATACTTTGGCTTAACAGAGGGCTGAGGCTGTCTTCCTGATAACCATATTCTGTTTCTTTTCCACACACATCTCTTAGACAGCAGATTCGCTTTTGTGACTTCTCTTTCCTTCCGTGTTACATGTGCTTTCACTACACTTCTGTGTGGAAGACAGCGACAGAGACCATAACTTAATGCAGGTTTTGTGCCTATTACCTCAGGAAGAAAAACAGAATATGGCAGTCCCTCAAGAGACTCCAAGTGTCGCATGTCGAAATTTATCAGAGCCCTAGTTTTCTTCATGTCATGGTAAAGTGCCAGCTCAGCTCTAGT
>NW_011889015.1:3074601-3076574 GCF_000151845.1 Pteropus vampyrus
AAGCAATGTTTGAGAAAATCTTTCTCATGAGTTATGGAAATCATCTATTTTTAAATACAGGTTTTAAACTGGACCTTGTGATGACTATGGATATGAAATATTTTCAAGTTTAATGGTCACATATATTTCTTCTGTAAATTGTTGGCCATGTCTTCTACACACTTCTTCTAAATGGTCTTGTTTATTGATTTATAAAGCACTAACATTCTATCATTATTTTTGTGACTTGTTCATTTATGTAGATGATCCATCCCCATCCATCACCTTGGCCCCCCAGCAACTTGTTCTCTTCAAATTATTTTTTTCCCTCAGTCCACAATCAGCCAATCATTGTTATGATCAGTCTTGGAGCTTGTCATGCCCAATAAAGGTACCACCTCAGAAACACTGATTTCAAGAATTTTTTCTGTGGATATCACTTCCTTCTTCTCCTCTAACTTATACTGAGCACCACAGTCTCTGGAAGCAGACTGATATTCTTTAAATATTGACTCATCACTTTCTAAATATGTGACCTTTACAAGTTACTCAACTGTTCTGTGCCTTAGTACTCTCATCAGCAAAATAGGAATAACACTAGCCCTAACTTACAACATTGTTATGAGGCCAGCTGACACATAAGAAGTGTTCAGTAATGTTATCTATTATTATCACAATAATGCCAACCATTGTAATAATTCTTTATTAAGAACTTCAATTCATAGAGCCTACTTTTTATATGATCTCCAAAATTTACTTGACCACTCCTAAATTTAGATTCTGTAGTCTAGCTTCATTAAAAATAGTCTTACTCCTTTATCTCTTCTACTTCTTTTTCTCTGCTAATAGGCTATATCCAACCCTAAATAAACTATGTGTTGTCATGGACTGAGTTGTGTCTCCTCAATAGCCGTATGTTAAAGCCTCAATGCTCAAGGTGACCATATTTGAAGACAGAGCCTTTAAGGAGGAAATTAGGTTAAATGCAGTCATAAGGGCAGGGCCTTAATCCAATATGACTGATGTCCTTATAAGAAGAGAGAGACACCAAGGACATGGGTGTACAGAGAAAAGGCCATGTGAGGTCAGTGAGAAAGCAGACTTCTGCAAGGAAGAATCTCAAGAGAAATCAAACCCCCTGATACCTTGATCTTAGACTTTCAGCCTCCAGAACTATGACAAATAAATTTCTGCTATTTAAGCCCCTTAGTCTGTGGTATTTTGTTATGGCAGCCCTCGCTAAATAATGCATGTACTTTCAATCAAGTAGGTGACAATAGCTATAGAAAATTAGTCATATGTCACATATATATAAAACCTTATATAATTATGTCATTTGGTCTTATTCAAATTTATGATTACTTATGTCTAATGTGTATTTATCATTAGGCGAGCAGTCATACAGCATTTGCCTTTATGCTCTCTGTGCCCATTGAAACAGGTCTTGTCAATTTCACCACTGTCATCCATCTTGCTAAATCCAGTGGTCAGTTCTCAGTCCCTGTAACCTTTGTCAACCTCTCAGGAATGCTTGACAGTGAAGCCCCTTTTTGTTGAAACATTTTCCATGTTTGTTTTTTGATGCCTTTGATGTTTTTCACTCTTTCATTTTCATTTCCAATTCCATTGATTATTCCTTTTTAAATTTTTGTTGCTTTGTTGTTAACTCCTTCCTCTCTTCCTCTAAGTATCAAATGTTAAAGATGTGGGTTCAATTCTGGCTCCTGTTATCCAGTATATTTTAATTTTCTCTCCCTAGAACCCAAGCCTATTCTATGAATAAAAATATCATCTATTTGTTGTTGTTCTTAAATTTACATTTCTAGCTCTAACTTCTTCCCCTGAACTACAGACTCATGTAACTCACCATTATGTGAGCAGTCATACCGCATTTGTCTCCATGCTCCCTGCTCCCTTTGAAACAGGTCTTGTCAATTTCATCATTGGCATCCATCTTGCTAAATAAAGTGGTTAGTTCTCTGTCCCTGTAACCT
>NW_011889015.1:3076624-3085784 GCF_000151845.1 Pteropus vampyrus
TTCATTTTCATTTCCAATTCCATTGATTATTCCTTTTTAAATTTTTGTTGCTTTGTTGTTAACTCCTTCCTCTCTTCCTCTAAGTATCAAATGTTAAAGATGTGGGTTCAATTCTGGCTCCTGTTATCCAGTATATTTTAATTTTCTCTCCCTAGAACCCAAGCCTATTCTATGAATAAAAATATCATCTATTTGTTGTTGTTCTTAAATTTACATTTCTAGCTCTAACTTCTTCCCCTGAACTACAGACTCATGTAACTCACCATTATGTGAGCAGTCATACCGCATTTGTCTCCATGCTCCCTGCTCCCTTTGAAACAGGTCTTGTCAATTTCATCATTGGCATCCATCTTGCTAAATAAAGTGGTTAGTTCTCTGTCCCTGTAACCTCTGTCACTTCCTCAGGAATGCTTAAATTAAATATTATCAACATTTGTATAATGTATTTGGAGATTCTTTTAAAAACATATCAGTTTAATTATAATTATTTCTATGTGTTTGGAATGGGGATATTTCTGAGTATGTTCAGTCTGTTTTCCTAACCTAAAAATTAGGTGACTTGGTAAGAAAAGGACAACTATAAGAACTGAGTCTCCAAGACATATTATCTGTAGGCTTGCCCAGGTCCTAGGGCATACACTTTAATTGTCTTAGGAAATATCTATATGAGCTTTCCATAGAATATCCTGTGAGGTGTTACTTAATTTTCTCTAATTTTATATCTTGGAGGGGAAAATACAACATAAAATTGCAAATTTTATGTAATGTTAGTAAAGGGTGCTAATCAGTATAAAATTTATTCATTTAACATAAATTAATATTAGTGCATTATCTCTAGGCATTTTGGTTGGTGCATTTAAAAAGTTGATGGATTAATTTTAGATTGCTTTATTATTTTTCATGTTTCAATGAGTTGTTTTCGGAATCTACGAAATTCTTTAAACCCAACTCTGTTAAGAATGTGAGATTGTATGTGCCTGCAAACATTAATAATGTGACATATAATTCATTTTTATAAAATGAATAAAAAGCACATATTAAATTAGTGAGTCCATTTTCACATAGAAGAATAAGCAAGAGGCTGATTGGCATTTGCAGAGTTTCATGCATTGATCAAGACAGGATACACCCTTATATCTTTATTTATTTGATCATTCTTACAAGTAAATTGTATGTATTTTCATGGCTACTTTATACAATAATATCACATAACTATTACTTATATCACTAAAACAAATTTAACTGACAGATGAAACAGCAGCAAAAAGCTCTTGAGGTTTCCAGATAAATAATTTACAAAATGACTATATACTTACTCCATGGACTTTACTGGTATTTCTCCTATTTAAAATATACATAATAAACATGTACTGTTTGTTTATCCAAATGTGTACATGAATCTAGGAATAATATTTTAAAAATATAATCAAAAAATCATCCAATATATACTTATCCAATCTCAAGTAGTGCTTCTGCACATTTTTCCCTTTCATATTTCTTGCAGGAATAATGTAATATATAAAGCTCTCCAAAAACTATTTTCATATGATAATAAAACTGGGTAAACTCAATACAAAGATTTAAATTATGCAAATAAAATGTTAATATTATACTAGAACCTACAAAAGACTAGATTTTACTTTTCTTGAAACATCTCTCTCTTAGCTACCATAATGTTTATCCCCAGAGCTAGTTCAAGTACATTAAAAACTGAACCACATTGTCCCCATTTCTTGTATACAACAATAAATTCAAGTATATTGAGGTAACAGAATCATAAAAGGGAAGATTTAAGCAGATTATTTAAGTTAACATTTAACTGAAATGTTTAGATAATTACTTGCTTTCTTCTTACATTTCCTAAGGTATTATCTCAGTACTTTGTTATTCTGATGATCATTCATTTCCAACCAAATTTTCTCCTAAATTATTATTTTTGAAAAGTCAGAATTTGAAAATAGAAATGAAGTAAGTATGTAGTTAAGGTCATTTTTCTATATGAAAGGGAAAGATATATGTAAGAATATCGAGAAGATAGCTTCCCTGGGGACTGACTACAGAGATGTGCTGCTCTGTATTGCTCAAATGTCTCTGCCAGAGCAGGTGAAAGGCCGCTGATATCCAGCCCACCTTTTACCTTTCCAGCTACAAGAATGTCTTAGCTCCTAAGGTGGAGGGAGGCCTTTTGTGCTTTTTTTTTTTTTCGGTCATGAAGGAACTATATGCTAGCCAAATCAAAAGTCTGAAGACTATGTCTATTTAGAGGAAGTATATATTTGAAACTCATTAATTAGAATCTCTATTAGCAGAGCATCGGATAGCAAAGGTCTTTGTCTGACATATCTGTATGCATTTAGGAAGAGAAGGGGTGAGTAAAATGAAAAAATGAGGGAAAAAGCTTCATAAGAGAATCAGCATAATCTAGTCTGAGCATGATTTAGCCTGAAAGGATTGTTGGTTGATTAGCTATTACACAGGTGCTGGGCATAGAAAATGCAGAGTTATTTGTGAATCAGAAGAAAAAGAAAAACAAGAAGTAGATATCATAATCTCTTTTCCAAAATGCATAAGTAGTTGTGAGCATTATCTATGGGCATTTCAGAATTTTAATTGTAATAAGGAGAAAGAAAGAAGAGGGAACAAGAGAAAGAAGGAAGGAAGGAAGGAAGGAAGGAAGGAAGAAAGGAAGGAAGGAAGGAAGGAAGGAAGCAAGGAAGGAAGGAAGGAAGGATGAAGGAAGGAAGGAAGGATGAAGGAAGGAAGGAAGGATGGGAGATGTGATTTGACAACACCCCCACTCTATTAGCAATAAAATTTTAGACTCGGAATAGACTTTTGAGATCACCAAAGATTGTTTCCATTTGCAGACAAGGAAAAAAAAAAAACTCAACAGGAATATTACAAACTTTCTAAGCTAGATAATAACTCAGATAAGGTTTCTTTTTCATATTTGAAATTTCCATTCCATTATTCTTTCCTGTATATCCTTATAATAATTGCTACCATTGATCAACCCTTTACATGTATTAACTCTCAGAAGATTGGTACTTTCTTTACCATCATTTTACAGTTGAGGACACTAAGGTGCAAATAATTTAAGTTACCTAAAATCACGCAGTTTGATCAAAGAGGATTAGTCCAAAAGGATCGACCAAAGAAGAATGCAAGGTCAGACAGTGTGATGCCAGCGCCTGTGAACTTAACCTTAGAACCTTATTAGTTTTCTTAAAATTTGGTTGAAGAATTAGGACATTAATATGTAAAATAAAGAACTCATTCAAAATGATGTCTTGTAAAACTGATGTTTATGATATCTGTATAGGGATTCTAAGAAGGGACTCCACACGAGTGAAAATGAACAGAAAAGGCATTCTGCAAGTGATTTAAGTTGAACCTTGAAAAAAGGAAAAGGTTCAAGTTGGATAAATGGTGTGTATTGGTAAAGGAGGAGAGCATTTTGAGTAAGGAAATAACCTGTTCAAAAGAGTCAGGAGTTAGCAAGCTATATTTAGGAGAAAATGGGATCATTTTATAGAAATTTTTGAAATCCAAGTAGAAACATTTTTATTTTCTATTTTTCTGACAATGAATGCAATGAGAAGAAAATAGTAAACAGAAAACATGTAATGAGTCATGGCCTTGTTCTGGCAGCACATTTGGTTTTGATTTAAATATGAATGTATTCAGAAGATAGAGCAAAATTTTTATAGTTGTTCAGCAGAAAAAACTAAGAAATAATATTTGTTAATATCTTTCCTAGGATTATGCTTCTTATTATAATAGTTTTACTGTATTTTTCAATTTTAAATGCAATAAACTCAGAAATAATTTTTTTTAAGTGATGACATCATTCAAAACTGTCACTGTGAATTAGCAAGGGCCATTGGCCAAATCATGCAACATGTACATGGGCAAGAAAAAATTAATTTGAGTCAAATGGGCTTTTAAAATGAAACAAATCAGACAGTAGGAGTTCCAATTTGATTGAGTAGTCAAAATCATAGCAATTGGTTATTTCGGTGTGATTGGTAATGTTCTCTACTCTGATATGCTTCAATCAGTTTTTAAATTCAGTTTTCATTTGATTATTTAATAAAAGCATAATGTCTGTTTGGTAAATAATACTAAATTCAATATGTTTGACATCATTTAGTATTTGTCTTATTGGAAAGAGTAAAAAAATCAAGTGTTATTTTCAAGTCTCACAAATTACAAATTATACAGTAGTGTAGCCAAAAGTTTATAGTGGCTAAAAATTAAAGTGTGTAATTGTTTTAATGTCATGTTTGATAATGTTCATCTGACTCAGAAAACCTGTTTTGTCATAATATACTCTGCTTACATTAAAAATAATGAACAGAGATTAACTCCGTAATTCCCACTTATAGTTTAAGTATAATTATAAGTTAAATTTTGATTAAACTACTATTTAAAAAATATAAATTAGCAATTTAAAATCCCTTGAAAGTGGTTTTTTAACGTACCCCAAATAAATGTTAATGGTTTTATTAAAACTTTTAGATTGTAGAAACAATAATTTTAGAATATAAAAATGCTTAATATAAAATGCAAATGATTCAAAAGAATTAGGTAAAGAGCCTCTTGGATAGCCCTACCAGGTTAATTAGTGAATTACCCATTTAATTTGAGAATTAAAACTTTAGCATGCATCATAATTATCTGGAGGGCTTGTTAAAAACATATTTCAGAGCTCTACCTACAGTTTCTGATTCAGTAGCTCTGGGACAGGATTCAAGAATTTGCATTTCTACCAAGTTCTCATTGGCTGGCAATACTACAGATCTCATACCTTGAGAGCCATTGTTCAAGAGCATGTAAAATCCTAATACGTATTCTGAATTAAGAAAAATAATATAGTCATAATGCTTTTTCATTTACTTTTTTTTTCATCAAACAGACATGAGTCATATTAAGAACCAGTCATATGACAAAAAAGTCAGCTCTGGTATAATGGAAAAGAGTCTTCGGTCAGAAGGAGGAAGACATGGGTCATGTCCAGTTGCTTATATGGTATATGTATGGCTTTGGGTAAGTTAGTGTCTTTGATTTTTAGTTTCTCCCTTGCAAAGTATAGATAATTCTCAAATTGCAGACTGTGTGTATGAGTGTTCAATAAATATATATTTGCTCCATAAGTTCTATATCATAAACAAAGGGAAATTACCAAATTGTTCAGAGCCTAGAATTTTATATAGAAGCAAGGTTATTAATGGTACTTAGGTACGCAATTTAGCTCACCAAAATCTGTTTGATTAATTCTGAGCACTTTTTAAAAAGGTGTTGAACATACTTAAATGTCAAAACTCTTTTCAACCTATCTGTAGTACTTTCCCCAGGTGTAACAATTCTTTTATATATTACTTTCTAGGGAATTTTTGAGTCTGATAAGTTTCCATAGAACCCATCACAATTTCTCAGAATAATTTCTCAAAAATATTTGTTGAATTGAAAACATATATGTCTTTTGAAAGGAACAATTGAATAAGTAGAACGTTTATTTTTAATTTATTTTTGATATTGGTATTTGAAAAGGAAAATGCTTTTATTAGTTGAGGAAGAAGTAGATACTGACTCTTTGAGTTTCTATAAGGCTTCTGTGTGCTTTGGAGAGCTTCAGAGATTGATGCCAATATTATCTTATTGTGTCTAATTTCACATGAAAACCAGTTTTTCCCTAACTAGTGAGTTATCAGTACTATTCCTACAACTTTCAGACATGATTAGATAGTTATTGGACCCACATATTGACTATATGCACACTACTTTCACTCCAAATGCTCAGCAATTTCTTCAATATCCAGAATAATGTTACTTTTTAAATTATTTCTTGGACTCTTAAGCTTAAGTTCTATGTTTTTTTACTCTGAATTTGTTAATGATGAATATCATTGCCACTTTAACTGGATCAACTATCCAGTCCCTAGCAAGATGGTGCACCTTGAAAGTAAAAAGCAGACTCTCAGTCTTTGGGCCTGCACCTTGCTTAGGGTTATAGTACTATAACCCTAAGTACCAAAAGCATTGTGCTGGGTACAAAGGTGAAGAGAGCCTGGTCCTCTAAACTCTTATCACCAATTGGAAATTGTGTTCTGACCTATGTTACCTACATAACTTTCTAAGCCACCAGGGAAGCCATGTTTAGCCTTTAGCAGGGTACTAGTCTCTATTGTTTCTACCCTTAGGAGCTTCAAGGTGAAGTTCTTTCCTCTATGAGATGAGGGGCTCAAGTTAGTGCACTGTAAGAAGGTGGGGAACCACATTGGAAGGAGTAATCTTCCAGGTACCTACCCCACCAAAAAAACAAAACAAAATAAAACAAAAAAAACACACACACAAAAAAACAATAGAGCCTGTATAAAGCAAAGAGGAAAAAAAGAGATAGTGGTCGTAATGGCCAAGTTACAGAGGGAAACATTGGTTCCCAGGGATTAGGAGGAAAAATGTTTCTAAATTTGTGAGCCATTAATATATGTCATTCTAAATTCAGGTCACTAATATCAAATTTCCTAAACATGTCAATTGGTGCATGGGTTTAATACAATAAGGTTAACATAGCAGATAGTACTTTGCTCTGGCTTATGTCTGTTGGCACATGAGCATCCTGACCATGAGGGAAAAAAGCCTCATCGGAAATGGAATTAGCACTTGAATAAGTCAATTGTGGGGAGCTGGATTATCCAATTTATTTGGGGGCTGAAGAGCCAGCAGTGTGTGTGTGGGGGGACTGTAGCCCACAAAATAAACATTTAAGAGACTTCCCATTAAGCCATGTTCTAGGGAGGAGATTGTCACACAATAATTCCAAAATGTACTTAATTCATATAGACAAAAAAGGAAGACAGTGCATAAAAGATGTTCAGCCTACCAACTCACCATCTCAGTTTCACAAGGCATCACTTGCCAGTGGCTTGCTGAGGTAGATCTCATCAAATATACAGACTCGTAAGTATGAGAGGGCACCCTCCCTTATATTCTCTTTCTTAGTTTATAACCCATAGTAAGTATGTCTTTCCAATTTAACAACACATCTGTATATAATATACTGAACTCAACAGGGTACATCTGCACAGAGGACACTTATACAACTTATATTTACTTCTCCAAATGGATTTTTACTTCTCAGTCTCCGGTATTGATGTTCCTGCATGCCCTTCATATGAATACTCCCTACCTACTCACTCTAAGAGCGTCAACAGATTCAGTACTATCAAGTACGAGGGCCACAAATGGCTGATGGTTTGGGGTTCAGGGAGGGCGAGTGCTTGCTGGTAAGGAAAATAAATGTGTCATTGTGAACCCAAAGAACTTTCTCCCTAAATTCTCTAAAATGTTGCTGTTTAGCGTGAAACAGAAGGAAGGGTGATTGTCTATGCAAATTCATGGTTGGTTAGGGTGAGTAGTAGAAACGTACATTGCAGTGATTATGTATTTACAGCTAAATTGGAGTTAAAGTCAAGATGAGGACAGTGGCAATGAAGTCCAGCTCTCTGGACTCAGTTTGTACTGGTGAAGTACACCAGCACCCAGTATAGATTTTCAACCTGATTAGAGAGGCTATAGAAAGAATGATGCCAATTAATTCAGTGTAAGTAGCCTTCTCCTGAACTTTAATTGAAGCCTCGGCATCTTTGCTGTGCATGCCAATTGAATTTAATACATCAAGAAGAAGTGTTGTTTTCACTTTACAGTAGCCTCTTTAGCAAGGGTAACACAGACGTGACAGTCAAAGAGCAGTTTCACTTCAGTGGTGCCACAGGAAGGAGATGGTGATGACAACTGAGCCTCGATGCAGGATGATGTTCTCAGGTTCAGGGCCTGGGCAGTCCTGGCTTGGCTGGCTAAAGTAGCATGCGATAACCCAGACCAACTTAAGGTCATGTGTAAGGGACTTTGGCAGAATGCTCCACATAATGAGGAAGGAAAATACACTGCAGGGAACTATGATGCTTATCTGAGTAGGTAAGAGTTCAGAACTACCAGTAATGATATATGCATAAACAGATTTGAAAAAAAAAGAAAGAAAAACTGAGCAACAATTAAACCTAGTGTTTAAAAAGCTGGGCTTAGTAAACATAGTTTTATTTTTTTCCAAAGGGAAGATGAACTTTAACTATTAGCTGGTTAACATGGTTCTTATGCCATCTATGAGTTTGCTGCTCTGAAGATCTCTCCTTCCCCCAACCCTGACTTCTAACCAGCAGACTACTAATACTAATAAAATAACAATATTATGCTCAGGTTAAATAGATCAATATAGTAATAAAGGCAAAAAATAAAATTGTTTTAATACATTAGAGTAGGCATATTATATTTTTGCTATATCTTTTAAAATAATTTTTCTGACTTATTATGAAAACTTCCAAACATACCACAAAGTTGAAAGAATTTTATAGTGTATACCCATATACCTATCAATAATATTTTACGACTAACGTTTTACTGTATTCGCTGGGTCATATATCTATGCATCTATTTACCTTTCTGTCTATTAATCCATCCTATTTTATTTGCATGCATTTCAAAGTTACTTCAATTTTTAAAACTATATAACACTTACCTATCAGTAATTGCTTATTTATTATACAAAATTTAGTTAATCCTTAAAATTCTACCACCCAGCAATTACTATTATTGACATGCTAATATTTTACTATAAATATGCACACATAAAATACATTTAATATATTTGGAATTTAGCATACAAACTATGGTGTAATCTGGTTTTCTTTACTTAAGACTATATAATAAATATTTATGCATGCAATTATTTTTCTAAAGTTAATTTTTATGAATATAGAATCCTCTATATTATGTATATATTATACTTGATCCAATCAAGCCTTAATTGATTGGTATTTAGATTATTTCTTTGTTTTTATTTTTACATAAGACTTGTGAATGATATTGTAGAGAATATTTTTTATATGGGTCTTATGGTTTCCTGATGACATATTCCTGTTACAAAATTGCTTTTGATATAGAATTCGAATACTTTCTTTGGGACATTGCATCAACGTAGGTGTGAGGGTGTATGCTGCCCTACATTTTGACCAATACTAAATACTAATTATTTTGAATTGCCATGCTGATATCAAAAAATACCTCATTTGGTTGATTTTTGCTTTTTATTTTTTTACTT
>NW_011889015.1:3086694-3163617 GCF_000151845.1 Pteropus vampyrus
AAGAAAAGCTTCCTTTTTAGCTACTGTGTTCTTTCTTTTATCTCCTAAATTTGATATTCCAAGCTATTTATTGTCATACCAAATTATGCATTAAATTAGAGTAAGTTTTCTCCAAATTTAGAATTCTCTATATTCTTTTTCTTTTTTTTAACCTTTTGTTGAAAATTCTAGAAAACTGACTTAAAAGAGTAGAAATCCCAATGACCTTTTGATCACTGTTATGTTTTAATGGCATGTATTTACTGAAAAAGGAAAGAAAATCAAAAGAAATTCACATATGGTACTACAAATAGATATATCACCCTACTAATAAATAATGGAAAGAAGAATATATTGAGATATTAGCTAAAGTCCTTTGTTGGCTCTTTTTTTTTTAAAAAAAACTCTACATTTAAATCTGTTCTTTTTCCTGCTTATGGTTTTCCACCTACTGTTGCCATTAGTGGTGTGAATATGTGAATTTAATATACTTTTCTTAATTGATCAACCTCAACTGGGCTTCGGTCCTGTTACTTAGTGTTATATAATTTTAATTTCCCTACATGTGTCAGTTTTAAGATATGTAAATTAATATTCTTAGTTATCAAAGAATCATGAAAATTATATTTAAAAATTGCCATTTAGACAAGTAATCTAGAAAAACATTGTATAGGTCCATTCAACTTCTTACATATTGGCTGTGCTGTGCTGCACAAAAGTTTATTCACCAATGCAATAGCAAAATCAGATAACAGTACTTTCTTGTTAAAATTTACTAGACACATTAGCCCTGCAGATACTATTGTCAGTGATTTCCAAATAGATTTAGGGCATCTCCACATATACTTGAAAATTGAAGAATGATTTGTGATGCTATTATGCTATTATTTATCTCACTGTGTTGCATTATAAGTGATATATAAAAACTCTCCTCAATTTCTGAAACATCTAATTTACTAAACCTATTACTTAAAAAAAAATTTGTAATTGATTATTTGGGGTTTTCTGGGTAGACAATCTGTCCATATTGCCTATTTCTTCCTTTCAATGGTTATATTAGTCTTCATTTACAAGAAATAACAGCTTGCTCCCCTGGCAACCTTGGCCCAGAAGAGTTAGCATAAATGTAATGAGATTTTGGCTATATTAAAATAGAACCCCAGCTACTTATGTTTGTTTAACATTGTGAGATATATTACTGCCCATTCTTTTTCTTTTAAACTTTGTCATTTAGTTTTAGATTTACCTCTTATAGATGACATACAGGCGGACTTCTAGGTTACAAATGAGGCCAAAATATTTAACTTTAAACAGAAGAGTTAACCCCTTAATGTTTATGTTCACAAACTGGTAATGTCACATGTAATGTATGCCACATATTAATGCTTTCCATATTGCATAATTTTATGCTTACTTTCAGAAATCATACTTTGGATCAAACATGTATTTCTTTATCCTTTATAGTGATTTGATTAAAAGAGATCCTTATTGTCATGCTTTTAGTTTTACCTCTTCACTGAAGTCTTTAAACAATAGTTCTCTACTTATTAGATCCTCAGTGAAATACTAACTTTTGAATTCCTGTTTATGTGAATTTCTTTACTCTCCACCCATTTTCTGGTATTGTTTATTTCACTTAGAGATTTCAAACCCAGAGGAATAAATTTTATATTATTCACCTTTTTTTTTTATTTTAGCATCTAAATTCTGTTCTAAAATTGTATATACAAAATTAAGCTTAAATAAATATGTGGTTGCTTTCAATGATCATTACCAGTCTTCTAATATAGCTTTATCACTTTCAATCTATTTTAGTTTCAATCTATTTAATTCAACTTATTTTAGTTCCTTTCTCACTCGGTTACACTGAATCTTTGAGACTTTATTCAGGAAAAGGATTTAAGAGAAATACTTTCTGAATCTTCATATAAACCAAAGTATCTTTTGATGTCTTCATCTTATTAACAATAACTTCACAGAATATTGAAAATTGAGTCCTACAATTTTCTCCTTTAGTTAATCTATTGTCTTTTAACATTTAATATCATAAAAGATGTCCCATGAAAGCTTGTTTTTTTATTATTTTCAGGCTAAAATTTTTTGCTTCTTTATAGTTTTTTTTTTTTATTCTTAAATCTCAGAAAATGTAACTGGTAGACATATATTTTAATTATCCTCATAAACTGAAGATGGGTGTTTATTCAGTTTAGCAAATTTTTCTTGTCTCATGGCTTTGATTATTATGCCTATTTTATTTTTCTCATCTTTTATTTAGAAACATCAACTTTATAAATATTTAGATTACCTTTTTCTCCTGCAGTTTTTAAAAATTAACTTAAATCTTTTTATTACACACTATTTAGAAGTCCTAATCTTTTTTTTGCTATATTCTCTGATTTTCTGTAGTTTTTCTGCTATTAATGTTTGTTTTGGTTTTCTTTAGCTTTGTTTCCATTATTAACTTTTCTTATATTATTTGAAACCCACTTATAGAATGTTTTGAGAATTTGAAAAACAGTAGTAAACTCTAAAAAATGACAGTTTCATTTAGCTAAATATATCCATATTTGTATATTTTATTATCTTAATTTATTTTGATCTATACTCATTTAGATTTACTATCTGAATTTATCAACTTTTTAATTATTGTACTTGTTGCCTCACATTTTTTCTGCTTCCATTTTTTTTCTTGCTTCTTGTTCAACTGAGAAAGGGGCATTCAGAGAATATAACAAATCCCATTACATTATCCCTCTGAAATCATTATTTTGTTGGGTAAAAAAAATTAAGTTTATGTGTTTTGTTTCCTCATAATGTTTTTAAAGCCATCACTCTACTGTATTCTGGCATTTTAGTTGCTGATGAGAAAGTTGCTATTGTTTTCCTATCATTCTTTGTAAACAATCTAACTTTTCTTTCTTTGGGTTTTTAGAATTTCTTTTTTCTCTAATATCCTATAATTTTGTTATGATGTGGCCAGTACTTTTGGGTTTTTTCAATAAGAATTATATTTCAGTATGGACAATTCTTAGCCAGAAGCAAGTTGCCATTGTCTATTTCTATTTCCTTCTTCTGAAATGTTGGATATAAAATGGAACTTCTTGATTAATCTTGTGTGTATCTTAATTTTTCCTTCCGATTTTAATCTCTTTGTGGTACATTATTGCAGGTATTCTAGGTTCTGTCATCCAATCCAATCATTATTTCTTTAGTTATTTGTAGGTGTCTTTGAAGCTCATCTATTATTTAAAAAATATTTTGACTATGTTTTTCATTTCTAATATTTCTAATAGATTATTTTTCATAGAAGTCTACATTTTTAAAGTAATAATTTCTTACTTTTTAATGGGTTATGTTTCTCTTATTTCATGGGGACTATCTCCTCTACTACAGCTATAGAAATTTTAAACATTCTATGTTAAGTTCCTTTCCAAATTGTTTTACTATTATTTCCTTGGATATAAATTTATTCAGAGTGTTGAGTCCATCTTCTCTCTTTAATATTAATGGTTTTCCTCATGTGGATTTAATTCATTTTAGTCATTTGATCTTCCCACGGAGTGTTCTGTCTTGTAGGAGGTTTGTAAGTCACCTAGAGCCCAGGCCTACAGTGTGTGCGGATCAGGCTCCACACCTGGGGATTATTTCTTCTGGATTATTCTACTTCTTCCTCAGCTTGTTAAGGGGTATTCTAGGTCCTTTTGTAAACAGAGTGAGGCCATAGGCTTCATGTGGGAATCTGTTGTTCTTACCATCCAGTACTTAGAGTGTGTACATAGAGTGGCCCTACCCTCACGTGGGCTTTGGGACCTGATTGAGATGACTTGTTTCAAGGTTTGGCTTTCAATGAACAGTGGAATGACAGTCTTTACTTACAGCAGGTTTCCCTCTCTATTTCTGGTCCACAAACATTTATCTTCTCACTATACAAACCCAGTTGTTTATTTCTATATTATTGTTATATTTTATCAATTATTTTATATGTTTGGAGTAGGAAGATTGATCAAACTGTCATTTGATCTATGACTGCTAACTCATTGAATTTTTGCTTAAGAAAATATATATTTACTCATCTCATTTAATTCTCTCTTTTTTTAAAAAAAGTCTTTTTCTCAAACTAATCATTTTTACTTAGGTTTTTTTCACCGTGAAGAATATTTCAGTATAAAAATATCTCACCCAAAAACTCTTTAAATATTTTTATGATTTTTATGAGCCTGTTTAAAAAATGAAAAACTTTAAAATTCCTATAGAAATTTTTTTAAAGTATATGCTTTCCCACATATTTAGCTATAATATCGCTCATTTCTTTTTCTAAAAATTAACATATTTTCTATGATTTTTAAATTTGTTTACTCCACAGCAAAAACCAGTTTTATAGATGCAATTTCAAATAAGGGATCATTTTAAGGTATATAAAAATTTTAGAAAGAGCTGTTTAGTATGCTGGCACAATATAAATTAGTTCAACTGACTTAGAATGCCAATGTAAATAAATCTACAACAGTACTAACAGGTGTAATAATATGTTCTCACTTGTTGGTAACACTGATATTACAATTAAGTCATGTCACAACTGCAACACAATAAGAATAGACTACCCATGACAAAAATATTTAACTTAAAAATACAATTTGTTGCAGTTCTAAAAATGAAAAAGTTATATTTCAAGTCAAATGATTTAATATTAAATCACCAAAATAGCTGAAAAGCATAAATTGAAGAGTAGTGACTATTTTATTCATGTATTACATGTGCACAGGAGTGCTATGACATATACATTTAAATATGCTAAATGCTCTAAAATCTGCAAAGGCAATTAGTGGCAATAAAATTTGTATTGAATTTGGATAAATTTTAGACAATTAGCCATCTTCTAAATGTGATTTTAGCCAAGTAATCCAATGGGACACATGACTTATCCACATTTATTACTTATTAGAGGAGAGTAATTCCTATCATAGCTGAACATCAAGGGATTTATTGTCATAAATTCAGATCAGCTAATGAACTTATAACCCTTTTTGCCCAAGTACAAATGGGCAAAACATATGAAATACAAATTGATCAGAGATATGTGCTCTCACGTAGATTAAATGTGTACATATACATGGACATTTCCAGCCATATGTTTTAATATGTTTCAGTTTATGACCGAATATGTATACTATGTGACTTATACACATATACACACATATACATATACCGAATATGTATACTATGTGAATTATACACATATACACACATATACACACAGGAAAATTACAGCATTTCTTCTCAATATACACCCAGTTGTTTATGGCTAGAAATCTCTAGGTGTTTTATATATATTACATAATGTTTGCATGTAAATCATATACATACACACATGCACAAACCTGCATATTTTTTTTCAGGTGAGTTTCAGTATCACACATTGTACAAAAATGTCTCTCGACTACTTGTTATCTGTCCATGACTGAAAAATCACCACCAGAATTCATATAGTATATACCACTCCGACTCTTTTTCTTCCCCTTATTATTTTATTTATTTATTTTTTTCCTGAGAATGTGCCATGATGTCTTAAGGAGCAGAATACTCTCCCCTAAGAATGTTTCAATGCCTTTCCAACCCAAAAAGATACAAAGAGGCTCTTGGAAAACACACATATTCTTCTGGGGCATAGGTCATTTCTGTTTACATATGGGCCTCTTCACCTCATCTGTCTCTGAGGTGCTGATGCTTTAGAGCCAGCAGCTTGCTGCCCTATTTCCTAGCAATGACATTTCCTGTCAGCAGCAAAAATAGAGAACTGGGTTTGATTTTATGAGAACTAGCCTGTGGCTTTCCATCACAGTTAAGCCATACTATACCTACATGTGTGGAAGGAAATAGCAGAACCTTTTATTTTACATTTACAACCCTATTATGCCATTTGCCATTTCATTTGGAAATCATCAAAATATAAGAAGAAATACTTTAATTATCCTCTTTTACTCTTGACTTTTTATCCTCTTATACCTGCAAATAGGTGTTTTCAATTTAATTTTTTGAAATTTTATTCAAATTGATGTTTAGACACTAATGTTCTCTGTGAAATATTTGTGGGAGATTGTCACTAACTACTAAGAATTAATAAATCCTAAAACCAGAAATTTTAGGCAATTGAAGCTACTTCTCTTACAAAAATAAATATTATACCAATAACAAAATACTAATTAAATGTGAGAAGAATCCTTTTATACACAAATTGAAGAAAGCAATAGATAAATGATAAGGAGTAGGATTGACCTATTTGAAAGCCAGTACAATAGTGTTATCCTGTATTTTGGTACTCTGCTATAATCATAGCCAATTCAGTTTTTCTCTGAAAAAGAGTAATGTATTCTTACCATTTTCAAGAATAAGAAAATGGGCTCACACAAACTAGTCTCAGCTATGTAAAGTTCATAACATAAGTCATCCAGGATATCTATATAGCCCAAAGAGGGCTTCTGTATCTGCCCACCTCTCCATCCATTTTTACCTGTGGCCTTTTTAAAATTTCATTGTGTTTATTGCCACAGGGAATATTACATATATTTTTTTAGTTATATATTTTCTGTTCTCCCCACCAGAATGTACAAATCCATGTTTCTACGGATCTTTTCCCTAAAAATCTGTAGCATTTAAAGTAGAATCAGCACATTGTAGGTCCTTGATAAATATATATCAAATGAATGAATGAATACATAAACCAACAAATTACATTTCTATAACTCCTGGCTGTTTAAAATTCTTTCATCCTCTACATCTATTTAATTATACTTACTTTCCTTTATAATTATCTTACTTAGTTTCTTATTTACTTTTCTTATTTAATTCTTCCCAAACAATGTAAATATGATAGAATATTTGATAATAATTTAGCCAATAATAAAGGATCATACAGGGAAGGAAATAATTAATTATAAAAATTAATTATAAAATGAATGAATTATGCAAATATTACTGGAGAATAGTGATATAAACTCAGGAAGGCAGTCTGAGCAGATTTCATAAAAATAGTAAGAAGTGAACAGGGTTTGGAAAATGGGGTAAAATTTGGATAGAAGGTAAAGTGTAGAAAGGGGACTAAATACATGTAAAATTTTACAAGCAAAAGCAATTAAGGGTCAGTTAAGAGAACTCTTTGCCTGAAACTGAGGACTGTGAGGGGAGGAAATTATAAAAGGTTAACTGAGAAAGATCTTTGTGAAGAACTCATCAAAAAAGATGACTTTTCAGCAGCGATCACTCTCTGCTCGCTGAGAGGCAGGCACATTTTCTTATTAGATATGAAGGAAAATCTTTGGTATTGGGCACTTACAAAATATGAGTAAATATCTTAGTGGGACTTCCTTGGTTGCACGAAGACACTAGGTCTGAGGTGCAGGAATGAGAAGTGCTAATAGAATGGAAGACATTGTTGCCCAGATCATCTGCTATTTGCAATTTATGCTTGGGTTAGTCTTGACTATCTACTTCACAAATGAGAGCGACCTTAGAGATCATCTTATTTGATAATAATACTCAACCCTGGTTGCTCATTAGAAACACCTGGGGAGCTTTAAATAACTTAGAAGACCTAGGCCCCACTCCCAAAGACACAGATTTAACATTGGTCCTCAGTGGGTCTCAGGCATCGGTGTTTTTAAAACTCCCCCAGTGATGCTAATATGCAGCCAGGGTTGAGAACAACTGACCCAGCTTTATGCCCTCTTTATAAATGAGAAAAATGAGACCTAGAGAAACTAAATGTTTTTCAGGGTCATGGATTTTTAAGTCGGTAATTCTTATTCGTCAATTCAAATTTAACTCAAGAATTGTCTTTCCAGAAAACCGTCTCCAGTGGTGCTCAGTAAACCTTTATTAAGTAAAGATTAAATAAAGGCAAGGCATTCCTCTCTTGGGGGTTTATTTTAATGCTCTTCCCACTGCCTCCACTAATGTCCCTATTCTCCAGATTATGACCTCAAATTCGCAGGGCAGAGAGAAACTCTGGATTCAACTGTTCTTCGTTAAAAGCACTAGAGGCATTGTTGACTGGCAAGCTATTCTTACCCACTTCTCTCATTTTCTAGAGAATAAATCTTATAGTCCATATATGATATCCAATGTCCTGAACAGCCAGGTCACAGACTTTCTAAATTTACATTCTAGAATATCATCTTCCCATCACTTCTTATTCTTTCCAAAAAATGCTTATGCTCTCTGGTCAGCTGCCTTTTCCTCCCCCTGGAATTTCCTTCCCCCTGCCCCTTTTCCAACTAAGGCCCATCCATCCTTTAAATTGCAGCTCAAATATCATTTCCTTTGTGTAACCTTTCTCTGACCTCACAGACAGAACAGATCACTTCCTATTTCATGATCCCTTAGCACTCAGGACATTGTGATGTAGTCAGTGGCTTCCCCTCAGCCCAAGTATAGCCTCTGAGAGTAAAGGCTTCCATGGTTTGATTTATTTTTATATTTCCAGCACTATTATGACAATAATGTACTTGGTACCTAATAAGCGCTTGTTGAGTAAAGTCAGATAAAGACCTATTTTTTTTTTTCTTATGTGTTGATCTCTGGGTTTAAAGTATATGACTGTGTAAAGAATCTAATTCAAATTTTAAAATTAGCAACAAACCAAAAAGAACTATACTTTGACACCCAATCTTGGTACTATTAATTGGAATTTAAAGCATTCGATATACTGGTAAAACTCTGAGTCTCCAGTTCTCAAGTATCAGGGTGGTACTTGACTAGCTTTGAAACCACGAGAATGCCACATCTCTCCTTTTTTACAACTTATTAATCTATAGATGTGCTTTTGATCTATGCTGATGTCTGTCCTTTTCCCACCATTTTTTAGCTAAATGGGCTATATGAATTTTATGAATGGTAAATTGCTAAACACTGAGTAAATGATGTTGCTGTTTCTCAGAATAAAGATTATGGGGGGAGAGGTGGGCAGCAGGGATGGGTGCGAGATAAATTATCCAGGTGTGGGTTTGGAGCACTAGGTCTGTGCACATGGTGGTTGAAGCCATGATGGAATGACACATCCGAAAGCTCGGCATGGAATGGAATAGAAACCAGACTGTGTTATAAATTTCTCCTCCACCCAAACTTTCATTGGTGAACTATATCAGTAGTTTTGCAACAGGATTTTCCTGGCATCCTGGAAAATGACTGAAAGGAGTTTTAACCGAAACTCCCTTAGCTTTTGGTACTTCTCCACCTTGGTGATAGACTCATTCCTCACAGCATGGTGTGAAATAAGTTTAGCACAACATGAGGCACAAATGTCAGTTCCCTAGGGCCATGTATTCAACATATGTTCTAATTAAAAATTTATTTTAGTCCATTTAAATTAAGTTCATATGTCATGCTGATTGTCTATTTCTTTCCATCCTTTGTCCCTCAATCCAGTGACCTGAATGTCCTATGTCAAAGGTTGGAGAAGAACGCATCTGCTGGAGGGGGAGGGGAAGCACTCTTACTGAGGGCTAGAAAGTGAGAGGTGGGACAGAGCAGAAGAATCCAAGCATTGTGGCATTATTGCCACTGTTTGGTGCAGGTGTAGACCAACTCACACACGACCATGTAAGATTACCTTGAGAGTTTGGGAGGCTTTCTAGAATCAATGATCAGTCAACTCTAAATGCCTAGAGTGGTCTAGAATTCTGAAAGCTTCGACATATTCAGTTTGGGAAACTAGGAGCAGGAAATTGGAACAAATTTCTCCTTATGACTGTTACCTACAAATTATTAATCGATCCACAGAGAACATTCATCGTTTATTTGAATAAATATGAAGGAAAAAAAGCCCCTTTTCTGGCTTTTCTGATTTGTCCAAATATATACAAGATTAAAGATAGATAGAACCAAGTTTAAATTCTTTTGTGACCATAATGATTTTGGATTAATTACTTAACCTCATTCAACCTCAGTTTCCTCATTTGTACTGAATAGTATGCCCTGTATGCTGGCCACGGTAAAGCGAGGGACTCCATATCAATAAATGTTGGAGAGTAAGCAAAGACTTTCCTTTTCTAGCTTCCTTGTAGTTGTGGCACAGCAGCCAGTAGTCACCTGGGCAATTCTGAGAGGAGGGGAGAGAGAGAGAGAGAGTTTGGGAGAGCTGAGGAAATACTTTTGCTTCTAGACCCAGAAGCAAACGTGATGTTCAGTGCTTGCTGGAGAAGCTTTGAAAGAATTTAATTTTTAAATGCTTTAGAAATTTAGTGGTATTATTTGACTAGGCTAAATATTTTTATCCCAAAATTTCAATTTTATACATGCCTACTTTATTAGCAAAATAAGAATTTATACTTTAGAACTCTATACTTTTCAAAATTTCTCACACAAAATTCACAATTCGGTGGGAGGAGCAAGGGCAGCCTTTTCCCCCTATTCTCTTGAGAGAAAATTTAAGAGATTGGAAGAAGAAAGGGTCCTATGTCATTCAGAAGATCAAGGTTAGAGTCAAGATGAATATACAGATCATTATCCAAATATCCAGACCTTCCTGACCCTTACAAAGGGCTAAATTACCACTTCTAAATATTTCCATTGCCTCTGAAGCAATGGACTAGAATACAGTATACCACAATTACTTGTATATTACGCAAATAAATTCCTCTTTGAATATGCCTTATGGCATGATTTGAAACAACTCACAGAGCTTCCTGGGTCATCTCATTAATTTCCGCCCTATCTCTGAGGTGGGAGAGAGAATAGCATCAGCATTACACGGCATTGATATAGATGCATTCTAAATGCTGTGGTGATGGTAGTGGTGGTTGTTATTGGGCTTGAACACACAGATTTTATGGGCCATTGGAAATCCAGTCAACCAAGAACAATATTATTAACTAAATTTTAATTAACAACTTTTTATTTAAAAATTAAGTTTGGTGAGTACTCTTTGTTGAGTGAATATCTTACTCGAAATACTTAAATTGTAACTCATGATCAAGGCAAGGATATAGGACGTCCTGACTTATTTTTTCTCATGTTCGATATTTTAGGACATGTTTTTAGAAATTTCTTCCTTTTTTACTTCATTTCATTTTAGAATGGCTATAAATCTATAATGCAATACCACAAGTATTTTGGATAAAATAACATAGAAACTTTTTATTTTAGTTAGTGTTACAGTAGCTTAGTTACAGTTTATAAAAATGGTATGTGTACCAACAAAGACCTTGTTAGTGTTTATTTGATTGTCAAAGAATTGTAACTTAATTCACAGCAAAGCAGATTGCTTAAACTGGTTTATAATATTGTAAAAAGTGTCCTTAAACTGGAATAGTCTAGCATATAAAGAACTAGCAACAGTTTTTGAAAGAAACCTATATTAAAATGTTCTGAGGGCATAAATATTTATAAATTATTTACTTTCATCATTAAAAAATCATATTTAGTTTTTTAGGGTAAATAGATTTTATTTTTAAAATAACATGTAAAGATTTTCTTTCCTTCGTTTGATCCTGTTAACTTAGAATTTATAGATATTTGAAAATAATACTTTGCTTCTTGCATAATAAGACACAAAGGGAAATGACCACCGTATTTCTACTATTATCTTCTTTAGCACAGTGCCAGTAATTCCAGATCTTCTGTAATACCTCTGGTGACTGGAATCATTAATCCCATGTTTTGAAAATTATTTAAGATTGAAGTTGCCACAGTTGTACATATTGGTTCAGTCTCTAGAGCCCTGAGAAAAGATTTAGTGCATTTTCAAAAGAATTTTGCAGGTAGGAGCCCAAATGGATTTTCAACTAGGCCTCAACCTTTTTGAAACCTACTGATGTTGAATAGTCTTTTACTGGTTGCCATGCCAACTGATACCAGAGGAACACTCTGCAGTGTGTTCATCCCCTAGAAAGCTTCACCAGATGTCTTCAACAAATTGCTACGAAAAGACTTTGGTCTGTCAGGCTTGTTAGGAGATAAAAATCAGGCTGAGAGACGTCCCTGCCTCCACCTCTGATAAAACCAACCCATAAAATATGTAGACTTGTTCTACTCTCACAATAAACCAGTAAAATCTTTCACCCCCACCCCAACCCTCTTTACTTCCTGTAGCAGGATTTTTAAAATATTTATGCTCTTATTTCTACATGAAGCAGAGGCCATTATGTGTTGCAGCTGACATTGTCTGGCCGAGCAAAGCGAGAAGCATCTGGCTGGCAGCAAGGAAAGACAGCAAGTTGATAAATTATTGATTTACATAAATCAACACCCTTTAAATATTGGTCTTTGGAAGAAAAAAGCTTTTACATTATTTCAGGTCGAAAACTGTTAAGATGATAAATACAGAATCAACTGTGTCATGATTTTATATTTATAATCAAACATATACAGGCATCACATGAATATATATAGTATATCTGATACGTTCAGAATTAAAATGACCAAATTTTGTTTTCTTGAAGATAAAATGGGTAAAAAGGAATATTTCTTTCAAACATATTTAAAAATTTAAAATATTTTATACCTGAATATTCCTGGTATATTAACAGATTTTTCTGTAATGAAAAAAAAAAAAATGAAGCTACTTAAAGGGCTGATTTCTTTAAAAAAAGAGAAAAGAGACTGGGCAAATGGGGTCCACATGAAATATTATTTACATGTACCAATTGGCATCTGTACGTTAAAATTGTGGGGTTGCACGTGCAAATGAATCATTAACTGTCAAATTACCTGTTTGCATATGCAGTTATTCCACATAGAATGAAAATGTGTGGTATTTGCATAGACAATTGAGGCTTAGGCATTTACAAAGCCTGATTTTTAAATAGGAATTCAAAATCTTACTGCTAATTAGCAAGACAAGGAATTACAAAATTGAATCTAAAATGTATTTTGGGCTACAATGTTGTACTACAGTTCAAATTCAAGGCCCAGACAAAACACTTAACCTTAGACTTAATGAGAGATAATATATTATTTGTATTTCCAGGATTATATGGCCCTTTGCCTTCTGTGTGTGTGTGTGTGTTCGTATGTGAGAGTCTGTATGATATGTTTGTATTATTGACATGTACAGAAGGAACTTTTTTGGAAATATGAGAAAAACTCATAGTCATTTTAATATCTTATCAAATCTTTCCAGGAATTCAATTATTCTAGTATCAAATCATCTGGATAATGTGATTAAAAACGCCACCATTTCACTTCTATGTTTTGTTTTGTCAGATCTATAAAGTTAGATTGATGGAATTTTTTTCCAGGATTTCAAAGTGGACTAGAAACACAGACATCCATGACACGACTCCTCATGAAAGAACCGTAAAATAGGAGTTTGAAAAAATATGTATAAATAAAATAAATTAGAATTTTTTTAATATGAGAAGAAAATTTGGTCAGAATTTTTACTATATTAAGGAGATTGCTTTTCACAGAAAGAAAAGGACTCATTACTATATGTCTTCAGATGACTAAATTAAAAAGAAATGGACAGAAAATATGATACTATGTATGTAAAATATATGAAGCCTTTTTTCCAAATTAAATTAAATGTTGATCTTGTTCGTGAATTCCTTTTTTCTGCATATTAAAAAGTTTCTTTTTTTTTTTATCTTAGATATTTTAAGAGAGGTCCTGAAAGTGGTTTATTTGGGAGCTAAAGAAATTTTGGGACTTTAAAACTCATATCCAAAAAGATATTTGCACACTGGTGTTCATAGCAGCATTATTTACAGTGGCCAGGACATGGAAGCAACCAGTGTCCTACAATAGATGATTGGCTAAAGAAGCTGTGGTACATATATACAGTGGAATATTAGCCATAAGAAGAGATGAAATACTGCCATTTGCCATGACATGGATGGACCTCAAGATAATCATGTTAAGCGAAATAAGCCAGACAGAAAAAGTTGAAAATCACATGATATCACTGATATGTGGCATATAAACCTAAAAGCAACAAATGAGCAGGACAAACAAACAGAGACTCATGGACATGGACTATAGATTAATGGTTACCAGAGGACTATATAGTAGTGGTTAGTAGTGGGGTGGGGGAGGAGCGGGGAGGTAGACAGGGTAAAGGGGGTCAAATATAAGGGGATAGGGGGAGGGTGAAGTGGGTAAAGGGGATCAAATATATAGTAGCTGAAGGAAACTGGACTTTGGGTGGTGAACACACAATAGAATATACAGATGTCAAATGATAATGTACACCTGAAAATTATATAATTGTATTAACTAATGTTACCCCAATAAATTTAATTTTAAAAAGTTAAAAAAAAGAAAGAAAGAAATTTTGGAACTGAGAAAGAAAGAAGATGGACAACACAGGTTGGGTTATCAAGACAGCCATCCCTTTGGTCAGGTAGAGAAAGTCTGAAAGCCAGTGTAGAAAGCATATTTCAAAATTATCCAACTTTATAACCTGAATTGTACTCCAAACCCATTAGTCATCTACCATTGGAAGTCAGGCTAGCATGCATTAAAGCAGAAAGGAAGAGAGAACTTGAATGGAATGTTACAACTATGAATACATTATTTCTTCTTAATTTTTCCCTGTTCTACACAAACATTTTAATAACTTCATTAAGATGCACTCACTAAAGCACTTCTGTTATGCTTACATTATTGTGTCTATAATCTATCACCTGAATTGATTGAACTCCTTTCAAGAACACTAAACAAATCTATTTGTACAACAATGGCTGTCCAACTTTGGTATGTGCCTTAGAATCACCCCGGGGAACTTGATAAAAATGTGACTCACCATGCCCTATCTCCAGCAATTTCGATCCAGTTAGACCATTAAGATCATATATGTACTCAGAAAATTGTTCTGTAGGACACTCTATATTCCCGAATTCTATTCCAAAGAATACTGTCACAATATAAGTTTTATATTCAATCGTTTTTCTAACTCATGGCTGATAAGCCGTCATGTTATTTTGAGATGACAGAATGACACAATGAAAGAACTCTGATGTAGTCATTGAAAGACTGGATTAAACCCTTGACAATACCAGCTACTAGCTAGCTGCACGAGTTAACAAAATAACACAACCCCTCTGAGCCCTAGTTTTATCACCTTGAAATAATCTAGTGTAAGTGTATTATGCAGAATTTCTTCAAATAGTTCCAAAATTGATTCAATAAAAAAACTGATTTTTCTATGATTCTTGTTCACTTTCCCTCATACCAAAATTCACATTTAGGAAACATGATAATTTAAGTTTATTGATCTACTTAAATGGAATACTAATTCTTCTACTTAAAGTCTCTGACACGTGGGGCAGTTCACTTGACCTCTTTAGGTCTTTTTTTGTTTTGTATTAAATGATAACATTGGACTGGGATTATTTTTTGAGTTCTTTCTAACTATGGCACTGTAAGAAACTTGATTTTTTTTTTTAAAATATTAGAGTGTATGCTATTTTCCCCGCCTGGATTCTTCCAAAGCAGATGCTAAGGTGGAGTTTGGGGTACAAGATATTTACTAGGAATCAATACCTATGGAAGGAAGGGGATGGAAGCAATTTGATTGGTTGTCAACATTGTTTTATAGCCAGTCCAACATTCATCTAACACTTTTTTATTTTGCAAACTCCCTCTGGTACTGATATTTATAAAAGAGATTTTTTTTTTTAACTTTGATAGTAACTGTGGCTGAGAATGTGGGTGAAGAGAACAGAAAGTCTTCCTCCTCAGGGTAGCTAGCACATTTACTTCTCTCAGAACCATTATTGGTACTTGTGTGGAAGAGTAAATGTGTCTTGATATATGAATATGAAGTATTCCAATTATTCATAGAGCAGTGTATCTGTATGTCTTGTGTCTAACAGTGAGAATGAAGGATGGCAAATCTCATGTCAGCATCAACATACAAAACATCCAAATTATTCCCTACCTTGTGTTCCCATTATACTTTGATATAAGCTCTTTCTCTAGGAATATTAGTTCCAAGAAAGCAAAACCCATGTTAGAGCATATTTATCTTTGTCACCACTGTGGCAGACCCTGTTCACAGCCTGCCTCATATTTTCTCTGCCCACCTTTGAGTTTATCCATAGTTGTGGTAGAATGTTTCTTGGCAGGCTTATGTCTTCTCACCTCATTAGCCTGTTTCTCTTTACCTCCCTGCCTAAGAACAACGAAGAACAGGTGTCAGGGGATATTCCCTCTCCCCTGCAAACCTTAGCTAATAGTGGATAAGAGGCGATGGTCAAATGTCCTGCTTCCGGCCGCACCAGTTTCCTAAGGTGTTAGAATGTGTCCAGCAGAAATGAGCCCTAGTTGCCTCCTGATGTGTTTTCTTTGTGCCCTGTCTCACTTTTCTTTCCTTTGTCTCTTGTGCTTCCTGTGGTCATCTACTAAGTACACTACCTGCAACCCATTCCTTGTCTCAGGACTTCCTTTGGGGAGAATCCCAACAAAACTGAACACTGTTTCTCTAGCAACTTAGTGTCTGGCACTTAAGAATTCAATGAAGGTGTGTTTAATTCTCTGATTGTGTTGAAGTCCCTTGATTAGGCATATAGTTTTCACTGAAAATCCTAGACCTAGAGCCAGGGACCTAGAGTTTAGGTCTCACGTTACCACTTACTGTTTGTAGCTTTGGGGACTTCAGCTTGCTCCTTTGGGAAATGACCTTTCTCACAGGGCTGACATGAGATCACATGCTGTGATACACCTATATGAAGCGACCTTGTAACACAAAGTGACCCACTCGGCATTTATTTTTATGTATGTTTCTCTCAGTAGATTCCAAACTCCTGTAGGTGGGAATTATATTTTATTAAACTTTATATTTTAGAAGATCATACTGTGGAGCCTGGAGTTTGGAACATAATAAATACTTAGTATATATAACTTGAAGTAGTCGGTGTAAGATCTAAAAGTATAAATGGTGACAAGCAATAAAGGTGACCTCTGTCAAATAAATTCTTATCCAGTTGTTAGAAAATAATTAGCACATGCAAAACAATTGGAGAGCTAAACTGTGTGGTAAGCTACTGGCTAATGGTTGAAGAAGAAAGAGAATGGAGAGATCAATAGGTACTAGATTAGTCAAGGGAGATTATCAAAGAAGTAGGACCTGGTGGACATTGAAGACTAGGCCAGCAGAAGTCTGTCTGGAGAAAGCGCAAAAAAAGTGAGTCCAGAATGAAAGTATGTCCAGGAAGAGTGAGGGACTTGAAGTGTCCTGGAGACAGAAAGTGGAGTAAGCTGACTAGATCATGGAGTGCAGAGCAGCAGTACAGCAGTCCCCCTGTTATTCGCGGGAAATACATTCCAGGACCCCCCGTGGATGCCTGAAACCTCCAATAGTACTGAACCTTATGTATATATATCACTTTTTCCTATTCATACATAACCAGGACAAAGTTTATAAATTAGGCATAGTAAAAGATTAACAGTAATGACTAAATAGAACATTTATAATAATACACTGTAATAAAAGTTATGTGAATGTGGTCTCTCTCTCTATATATCTTATAGTACTATACTTACATTGTGGATAGGCTGGAAAAAGGGTTGATTCATGTCCCAGGCATGATAGAATGGAACTGTGCAAGATTTCATCACATTACTCAGAACAGCTTGCAACTTAAACTTATGAATTATTTCTGGAATTTTCCATTTAATATTTTCAGACCACTGTTGACTGGGTATCTGGAACTTAAGGACTCAAGAAAGGACTGCTGTATGAAATGTGGTCAAGAGCACAAACTTGGAGTCCTTATGCCTGCCTTGGAAGATCACTGGGCCCTTGCTATAGCAGACAAAACTTCATTTCCACATCTGTATTAACAGGATAATAAAACTAAGTCCTAATTTTGTGTAGATTAAATTTTATAATATATACACAGCATTTAGTGAGGCACTTGTCATGTCATTATACATTACACAATTATATCCTTATTGCTATTATCATTGTTCTATTGGTGATTAGTAAATATAGGTACTCTCAATTTCAGGCTTGAAGGGTCTTCTAATTCACCATGAATTTGATATATTTGACTTCTGACTTTCCTCTTCACTTCTAAATTCAGCTACTGCACTACTAGAAACAAACTAATAAATACAACATCCTAAAAAGTCTACTGAATTTTCAGAGCACCTGCTATTGCTATATGTATTTTCCCAGAATTTTGAGAGGAAAAAGGTGTTGGTAAAAGGGGTGTTGTGTTTCCCAGAAAGTGAATGCTAGTTTGCTTTCCAGGTTTCTAACATGCCTTTCACTTGCAAAGGACTCCTCTCATTTAGGGAAGCTTCAGGATGAAAGTTTATGGATGAACCCAGAAGTAATTACTAGTAATGTCTCTGATGATCAGTTTTACTGTCACATTAAAAACTAAATGTTGTTATTTGGAGAAGAAACAGAATTGATCCTATATTTGAATATCACACAAATAAAGAGCTGCAAGTTGTACACAAGGTTGTATTGCCTTCAGGGACCTTCATCATAATCTTATTACACAAGTTGGAAATTTTGATCAGTTATATCCAGTCATCATGCATTATTGAAAATATTGACTTGGTTTCTTATACCGAATTTTTGATGTAAGACTTAACACAGCAACATCTTACTTCATTTAGACATTCTTTTCAAGCTATTTCAAATATGTTTGGAAAAATACTCTTCTCACTAGAAATAATCAATTATAGAAAAGAAAGAATAACATATATGTAAATATTCAATCTACACTTTTGATATATAGAATATCCACTTGCATCTATATTTTTATGGGACTAGTAATAGTCTTCCTGCTTTTACTGGAAGACTCTGAAACGATTGTAAGTAGACTTGGTTTTATTATTGTAGAAAGTGAATTTATCGCTTTTAATAAACTTTTCTTACTCTTATACCAAAAGATTTTTTTTTTGAAATGTCTATCAACATAAGACTGGATTGTGGTATTTTTGATTAACTGAATAATATATAGTTATGGTAATGAATAAACTGCAGCTGAAAAAACAAATAATATTTAAATTTAGAACTAAAACAATGCTAGATTAAGAGAGCAGTATAAAAATATACACTATAATTTTATTTATATAAAGTTCAGAAACAAGCAAAATTAAATTATACTATTTAGGAGTGCATAGGTAAGTGATAAAACTAAGGAAAGCAAGGAAGTACTTATTATAAATGAAAGGATAATGATTATTTATAAAGAGACAAGATGGAGCTGTGATCAGAAAGGACACATGATATGTATTCCTCATACTAATCACTTTCCTGCAAACATTCTCCACTCCTTGACCCTCTCTACTTAGTCACTGTCAGCAAATTTCAATTCTTAGTCTGCTCCGTACCTGTATCAGACTAGCAGAAACTACCTGAGGAAAAACAATTACCATGCATTGTCTCCTTTTATATTTATGACCACTAATCTAAGTGATCCCTGTGTTGTCCAGTCATCCTTCCATATTTCCATATTTAGCATGCTCTAAGATGAATATATCATACTTTCCCCTTTCTCCTCACACCTCTACATTCTGTCTTCCCTTCCCTTTTAGCTGAAGGTCTCATTTCCCTGGGAAAATCAAGGCAAGCAGAAGAGAATGTTCTCATTAGCTCATCTCTGAATCCATCAATCTGCATTGGCACCCATATGGTCTGTCTTCCTTGTTGCAACAAAAGAAGCTGTGCCATTCCTCATTAAAGCCAAATCTTCTGTAAGTATTGATTCCGAGTAATTCTAATCTTAAGATCCTTGCTTTGGCTCTCCTACACTATCAATTTTTCTGAGCTGGATCACTCTCATCATTCTAGAATCATACTGTGGGTTTCCCACTTATTAAAAAGAGGAAAGAAAACTTCCTTGGCCCAGTATCTGCCTCCATCCAATAACTCTTTTACTTCATTTCCCTCTATTGCAAAAAAATGATTGAAAGAAGTGCCTTATTCTCACTGTGCCCACTTGCTAATTCCAATTTGTTTTCTCTTCTGACTCTAATCAAGCTATCCTTTTCTGTATTCCACTAACTGTATTTTCAAGCTAGTGAATATACCTGATGGGGCCAAATCCAAAGGCCTACTGTCATTTTTTATTTTATTCAACCTCTAAGCAGAATTTGCTATGGTCGATCAAGTGTTCAAGACACTGCCTCTCCTGTTTTTGTTGTTGTTCTCTGCATCTGTATATTATTCTCACACACTGGATTTTCCTCTTTCATCAGGATCTCTATTTTCTGGGGTCCTCAGTGCTTCAATCCTCTGATGCTTTTATTTTCTATACTCCCTCCAGGGATGCCTGTATCCAGGTTTATAACTTTAAATATTGTCTAGATACTGAAAACTCAAAATTTATGTATCTAACCAAGACCTTGTCCCTAAATGTCAGACTCCAATTTCCAAATGATGATTTGACATCTTTATTTAAATTTCATATAGGTACTTCAAATGTAACTGTATCAGTGTTCTGCAATTTATTTACTTAGGTCATGAATTGTTGTGTTTTGTGATGATATTTGAACATCTATAACAGAGTTTGGCAAATAGTAGGCATTTAAAAAATTTGTTTGACAAGGAAATAATTCATGTTTCTGATTATGGGCATTTTAGTTGCTCCAAATTTTCATCATTACAAATAAGGTTACAGTGAATATATTAAAATATGTCTCTGTATTCAAAATAACCATGAGAATTCTTTAGGCTATTTACCCTAAATATTGTTGATAATGTGAAGGGTATGAGTAATCTCAACTTTACTATGAAGTTATTTTCCAAAGTTTATGAGAACTTTCCTGTCACATCTTCATCAACACTTGATTTTGACAAACATGTTTTTGTTTTTTGTTTTTTGTTTGTTTTTAACCAGTCTGAGGGAGATGAAACTGTATAGTTTGGTTGTGACAGTTGTTTTAATTTCCCTATTTTAATTTTCCTGTTTATTTGTAAAATTAAGATCTACCTATCTTTAGATTCGCTTGTAGTGTGTTAGTGGAAAATTTAAGTATAAATTTAGAGCTCAGATCTTTGATAGGTATATTGGTTATTTGAATTTCTATGTTCTGTGAATTACATTTTTATATATTTGTCCAATTTTTATCAGACTCTTTATCTTATTTTATTGATATGTAATTGTCTCAAATAAATTGGATGTTAATCCTTTACCTACTATATATTTTTCTTTTATTCAAGCATTTTTTTCCTAGAAGCTAAAGTTTTGATATAGTCACATTTGTTAATCTTTGTTTTTGTTATTTGTGAATGTACCATTTAAGAAATTCCTTTTAAATTCATATTTTATTCAAATAATCATAAAATTTTATTATCATATTTAAATTTTTAATCTGAGGTCAAACAAACCATCTTTCTATGCTGATTTTTTTAAAACTCCACCATTACATACTGAAGTTCCACATAAATTTAAATATCTATTGGTTCTTTATTCTTCTTTACTATCCTATACATAAATCTATTTGTAAATACAATTCTGTGTTAATTGCTTTAGCTTTATAAAATTCTTCAATCTCTAGTATGACAGTACACTTACTTATTCATTTATTCAGGATTGCCTTAGCTATTGTCAAACATATACTCTTTCAGACACTCAGAATAAATTTGGCTAGTTCTAATAGTAAATCAAAGGAAAATTGGGGCTGGAAATATACTGAATGTATAGATTTCTTTGAGGAGAATGGATGTCTTTCTATAGCATGGATTATGATCTCATTTATATATTTATGCCTATAAATCCATCTACTTATGGTACATAAAAATTTAATGGTGGAATATTAGACACATTTTTACTTTTTTGTTTGTACCTTTTTAAATTGCATGGTACGTAGCCTTTTTTAAAAAAGCCATCTTCTAAAAGTTCAGAAAAGTATTATAATGTTCCAGATATATCTTAAATTGATCTTAGGGTGAATAAACAAATGATAAAACATATTTCTGAACAAATGACACTCTCCTTATAACTAACTGCCTACAGGACCTGTTAGAGTGGACAAAGTTGATGCCCTGCCAGGAATCTCCAGGGTCTTATTTACAAATTCTCTGGAGGACTATGCATAGGGCTCCCAGAGTGCTTTGACTGCACACGCAGAGTCAGAAGTGTACGAGACATTATCTACCACCTTCTTTTTTTGTGTGGCCAATGGACAATGGTGCAGGGTATGAAAGTACAGAAAGGACAGTTCCCTCTTCTGAGCTGGGATAAACTCTAGGGCACACTTGGCACTCCAGAGCTCCCAGAATAATGAGGCTGAAGCTGAGACTTTGCCTGATCTGCACCTTGTGTACCGTCCCCTTCCTGTCCCGTTTTCCCCAATCCCCTGAAAGTTTCTCTTAGGAACACTTCCTTAAAAAGTGTTATAGGCTGAATTGTGTCCTCCAAATTCTTATGCTGAAGTCTTACATCCAGTACCTCATAAGGTGTCTGTATTTGGAGATAGGATCTCTAAAGAGGTAATTAAGGTTAAATGAGATCATTAGGGTAGGCCCTAACCCAATATGACTGGTGTCTTCTGAAAAAAAGGATATTAGGACACCAAAAACACAGAAGGGAGACCATGTGAAAACACAAGGAGAAGATGACCATCCATAAGCCAAGGAGAGTCTTTGAAAGAAACCAATATTATCAATATTTTGTTCTCAGATTTCCAGCCTCCAGAATTGTGAGAAAATAAATTTCTACTGTTTAAGACACTCAGTCTGTGGTACTTTACTATGGCATCCCAAGCAAACTAACACAATAAGTTACTTGCAGTAAATCCTCTCTAATATTCTGCAAATGATTCTTCTATGTGCTTTAAAAAATATTACAGTGTTATTTAAAAAATACAAAATAACCCAAAACTTAGTTATAGGATTATCTTTTGAATCACATACCACTCTCATGGAAAAGTACATAGAAAATGTATTATATGACTTTTCAAAAATTAAAATGATTGGGTGACATTGGTTAATCAGATCAAATAGGTTTTAAGTATACAATTCAATAATACATCATATGTATATTGCATTGTGTGTTCACCACCTAAAGTTAAATTGCCTTTTGTAACCAAATATGTGAACTCCTTTACCCCAATACACCTCCCCCAGGATGATTCTTAAAGTTTAGTGGACTTTACCCTTACAATGAGGAAATGTAAATATTTTTAATGTTCTGAGGCTTATAATATTTATAATTAAAATTCTGATTTGTAATTTTGTCAATCACATGAATTATAATGTTTCCATCACAATTTTGAATCTTTACTCCGGAAGCACTAGGCATTTAATTTGAAATACAGGCAGTGGTTGAGAATGTTGCTATTAAATATCTTAAATGTCCCTCAAGAAAAGCAATGTTAATCTTAAAAGCAAAGTGATATACAAAGTGTGTGATTATGGAATTTGTACACAAATATCCACATACCCAGGTAGACTCCCCAAAGTTACTAACTTTAAATCCAAGGTATAGAGATTCCATTCAACCGTTTTCTCAGTGTCAGGGTTGACAGTGAGGTCCTCATCATCCACCATTTTGCTTCATTCAAGGGCAAAAGAATTGAGAAATGAGAAAAGATAACTGTGGGACGAGGTGCTATTCATTTCTATAGTGTAATCTGTCTCCCGCTGCTTTTGCTCATTACTGCCCTCACTTCATTTTATTTCCTGTAGGAATGTTCATGCAGACTGGCCAGGGTAGTAGAATTATCACTAAAATCAGCCCCATTGCTACTTGACCAATGAATAAGACGCTGATGATTCCTTGATCCCTGTTTGGATTAATACATTTTATCAATTGTTAATGTGGCCTCTGCCTGACCTTTCCCATCCCCCACCATCACACCTCCTTAAAAAGGGAAAAGTCAGTACTTCAGGTATGGAATGGAACTGCTCTGTCACTTTCCCTCCTGCTTCTCATTTGTCTGTTCTCAAATCCACTATAATAGAAACTATTATCTAGGAATAATTATTTGAACATTATGTTATTTTGAGTGAATGCATTGAATTTATTGGCTCGATAGACTTTGACTTGCTTTGTTTCAGCTTCTATTTGAGCTAAATTTCTTTTATAAATGTAATAGAGATCATAGTTTCTGATCACACCTTATAAAATTTGTAGTGATATGGAGGTTCACAAGGTGTCTACTATTCTATGTGACAGAAACTTGTAAAAGATGGGATTTGGAGACAGTGGACCTAGATTGGAATTTCTTTTCCATTGATTATTGGCTATGTTTTGAAAAAAGTTTTACTTAACATCTCCATAGCTTTATTTTCTCATTAATAAAATGGGAATGATAATCATTTAAAAAATTAAAAAATGTTTTCATAAAATTAGAAGTGAGACAATACTACAATGTATAGAACATAATGAACACTCAATTTATTACCTATCATTTTTGTTATTCAGATTTTAAAGACTTTTACTAATTCATTATACTTTTATTGAAACTTACTTTTTACTTTTTGGTAGGCATTGTACTTGGTATTGAAAACATCTAGATGAACAAGGCATAGAACACTTACTGGGAAAACAATTTGTCTAAAGAAAGAGTCAGACAAAGCACTAATAATTTCAGCGTAGCATAATAACTATGATAGAGGTTTATGCAAAGAACTTGGGGGGAACCTTTTCATACTATGCCCCCCACACACCCCGACATTCCCTATGCAGCTTCCCCACTTATTTTTCTTCATAACATCATTATTATCATGCTATATGTTTGCCTCACATACTTGCTTACTGTCTATATATTCCTAGAATATAAACTCCTAGAGGAAAGAGATTTCTGTCATTTAGTTTGCTGCTGCCATGTCATTGCCTAAAACACTGCCTGGCACATAGTAAACTCTGAATAAGTGTTTGTTGAGAGAATGACTTATCAATGTTCCTCAGTTTCATACCATTCTTATCGAATGGCCGAGCAGTTTCTTCCTTCAGGCTCTTCTGTTGTCTTAGAGGATAAGATTTAACATAGCAGCTTCTCAATTTAAAACACTGTTTTAAGAGTTTCAGATAAAGAAATATAGTACATATATGTCAGTCTTTCCAGATGTCATAAATCTGAATAGCTCAATCACTGATTGCAAACCACAAGCTAGGCTTAGTAAGGCGAAATTTACAGGAGGTAACTTTAAATTCTTACACTTACGGTCCAACTAGAAAAATATAGGACTAAGGAGACTTTGCTTAATAGCAATTAATGGAAAATAAGAGGTGGGATATTTAGTTTATTATGAAGATATAATGAGCCAAGGGACTTGCCAAAAAAAGCTAAGGCAAAAAATAAGCTCTTAGTCTGCTTAGTAAAAACTCAGACTTAACATTCCCACTCTAGTATGTACTAGTGAGGCAACATTTGAGGAACTGTGCTAACTTTTGTTATTAAAAGTTGACGATAGCTCTGAATGGTCTGGAGACCAGGTCACATAAATATTATGCAAACTAAGTTTATTTGGCCTGTAATAAAAAAGATTTAGGAAAAATATGATTGCTGCTTTTAAATATTTGAAGAACCATTTTGTTTAAGCATTTATATTTATTCTAATAATTAAATAGTAGTATGACATAATGGAGAGAACACAACATTGTAGTCAAATGGAGCTGATTTCGGTTCTAGCACAGACATGGACCATCTGTATCATTTTGGTCCCTAGACCCTTCATTTCCCAAGATCAAAAATAAAAAAAAAAATAATTAAGCTTACATTATATGGTTGTTGTGGTGATTGTGAATATGACTGGCTAAGCATGTGCCGCATACCTGATTTTTTGTAAATGATAACTATTTTACATAGTTCTCAGGGGAAGAAGTACTACTAATGGAATTACATACAGCAAAACTCAAAACAAAGTTCTCAGTGAGTTCATTATCACGGGAGGAACTTCAATGACTAAATGGTCACCCATCATCAATCTTGTTAGTTCCCTTTCAATTCCATGATTTTAATACTGTAGTCTATATCATTACAATGGAAGCTGTTCTAGGGAAATGTAATTCAAAATAAACCAAATAAAGAGATAGAATGTGTCCAAATAAATACTACTATTGCACTCACAGATACTATTGAACACAGGAAAAAACTGACTTTCATGTATCAATATACCTTCATGAATTGCAGAAAGATCTTGAGAGACAGGACAGAATTTAAATCCTAGCGGTGCCAATTAGCCTTGAACTCTTAGGCCAATTTTTAATCTCTCTCAGTCTCAATTAAGTAAGTTGGAGGGGATATCATCTCACAGAGTCATTGAGAGTGGTTGTCCTGCACTTGGTGCATAATCTAGCACATAGTAGTTACTCATTAAAGAATCATATCTCTCTTGCTACTCCCCAGGGAAATAACATTTATGATCACTTTCTTCTCTTTTTAAAAATGGAGACCAAAATGAAGTACTGATATCATAGCAAAATGAGACTTGAGAAAATGTCCAGAGTAATTAATTTATGCGGGCTGTAAAAAATTATGGACAAAAGAATTAAGCAATAAGGATTTGAGGCAGGTCTACTACTGATTCTGTCATTTTGAGCAAGTCATTAAACTCCTGCCTCTCCATATAGGACAAATGATGAAGATGCTCTTAACCACATAGAAGAAAAACCACAGGATAAATATGAATGGCACAATGTAATGTTGCTTTTACTCATTAAATTTTGCATTTTAATTCAAAACAGCTAACTGTGCTATTGTATGGAATTCACACAAAATGACAAGAAATAGGAAATACTTAGTTGTCTTTAAAGACCTTATTTTTTCTAAGCAATAACAAATTATATTAATCAAAGTTCTTGTTTTTATAGGAAAAATTAAACAAGCACATTAAAATTTTAAGTGAGTTAGTTTTCAAAGTATTGTTATACATTTAGTAATTATGTAATTCATTTTAGAGTCTTTCTTCCTGGATTGTAAGTAATATGAAGGGAGGAAAATATCTCTCTTGTTTACTTCTACATCTCTAGTACTATATGAATACATGTTCCATGATTATATTTTAGATAAATAAATTATTCAAACAGGCCACCTAAATGTTTATCCCAGAAAGGCACAGGCAATCCATTCCCACTCTCTCCTTCATCCTCACCCTAGTGGGCACATAATATACCCCTGCCTCCCACTATACACTTTTTATGTCAGTTTTATTTTTCTTGATTGAGCTATTTGAACAAAAGATTCATTATATTATTCTTGTGCCCAAAGTGTCTGGGAAATAGTAGCCATCAAGAAGTGTTCTATGAGCGACAGACCAAGGGACTCGATAATTGCAGGGAGGAGTAGAGTTGAAGCTGACAAACAGGCTTCAGGCACTATTCCAACTCTGACTGTGAGACATCTCAGCTGCTTCTGCATTGACTCATTATGGCCATCTTTCCCACATTTCTATTTCTGTTACACATGACTAGAAAACATACTTAGGAACGAGAATTATATTCAAAGTATTCAACAACTGCTAGGCAGTGAGAACTGACCAAGCAAACTAGGGCCATTCGCATGCTATCCAGAGCAAGGTCCTAAAGTCCTCTTACATTGCTAAACATCATTTTGTAGATTTTGAATAGTAAGTTGGGCTGGAGGGGGTCTTAGGAGAGGTGGCCAACAGCTAAGCAAAGGTGGAAGAGGAGATACCAAGAGGCATGGAATAGTGGCTATTTACCCACTGAAATGGAAATATTTCAAAATCTTAACAGTCAGTATGCCTGTGCTAGAATGTATTGGCTGCATATCAGCTCTGCTTAGCAACATGCATTAATAACGGAATTGGCAGAATGTCAACAAGTTCTACAAATTGGAATCCTGCCAATTCTTTTCGACTACCACAACTCTTAACAATCTCTGCTAACATCCCTTTTCTTGAAGAATGCAGACTGGAAAATGAATGGGGAATTTTAGTATCTGCAGAAATGTGAATGGTATAACTCACTATTTTACAGAAGCCTGATTTATAGGAGGGGAATGGGAAATTATGTGTGAGATCTAAAATTGCAATCTCTTGGGATCTTTTCTATTTTTCAAAAGAGAGGCAGGTCAGGTCAGAATTTTATTATTTTTGGCTGAAGGCCAACTAATGTCTTACAGTGTGATCTTAATATGTTTTAAAAAATATCAGAACAAAGTTAGAGTGAGATTCTAAGAGCAAAAGTTGGTAATAACAATTGAGAGTTGATTTCATAAAGGACAACAGCCTAAGACTTCACTGGGTTCTTTTAACTTGTAGTGTCTTTTCATTAACTACATCAAATATCAGACAGGAATAGAGACCTCAAATTCTACCATAGTCAGACAATAAAGAATTGCTTCTTTCTTAAGTTTTTCAGATCAAAATGGCACCCAAGAAGCTTCTTACATGTTCACACATCCATCTAGTATAATTAAGAGCTATATAAAAGGACATAACTCAAGGATTACAACATTATCAATTTACTGATTTAGAAGAGTCTTGGGTTCTTGCCTTTAATAATAACAGTTGCCATCATGACATTTTGCAGCTGAAGAAAGTTAAAACTAATCAAGTAGAATAATCTATTTTTAATTATATTTAAACGCTTTAAATCAGGTGGATTTTTATCTTTTATAAAACACAGTTATTTATGGTAGAAATTGGTATATATTTAAATTCCTTATCTTATGGGACTAAAATATAGAAAGTATGTCTTAATTTAAATTACATGTATTATACAAGCTATAATCAAAATGCATTTATAAAATATGCAAGCTTTTTTATGTTAAATAATTTCTTTTCAATCTGATAAAAACAAATAAATAAACCAAAACTTTCACAAAATGGATATATAAAACTTGAGCACTTTAAGAGTCAAGTATATAAGTCATCAGGGTTTAGGGCATTTTAAAAAATTTCTGATAAGTTCCTATCAAAAAAGGGAAATCATGTACTACTTTGAATATAATAGTCTCATTATTTATTCTTTAAATTTTCTCAGTTGGTTAATTGATTTCTAAACAAATAATCTTTGACTAAAATTTCCTCTTACATTAAGAAAAATAACTGCTACTTATCTTCTTGAAACAATATTATGATATTTCAAATAATTCTTTAATTTTACATTCTTTATAACTATAAATCTTTTAAGAACATAGATCCAAGAAAGCATGTAGAGGATGTTTGTTTTTTTGACTTATGTTTCAACAAGTTAAAAATTTACCATTTCATTCTGCAATAATGACTAGACAGTGAATTCATAAATCATGGCAGAAAATGGGCAGCGAAATGAAAATGGAGTCTGTCTAGCAATGAATTGAATTCACCTCATTTTCATATATGGCACTATGTTGATTTAAGAGGTAATTAAAAGGAAGGTTTTTTTCTGATAGTGTCTTAGTCCTGATCTCCTGAATCACAGAGACTATGAAATTACTGCTTGGATTTTCAGTTTAGGGAGAGATATTGATGTAATGCCCAGTTCTTATTACCCATTTCATATTTAGAAAACGTAGTCTCATATCGACAATGTATCTTACTTTTAATCCCATGTGCCTATTAATTTATTTCCTTTATATTCTCTAGACTTATGAAGTCTACATTTCTAAGCTTTGTTTTGAGATGTTGGTTGCTCCCAATCTTTCTAAATTTATTTGTCATTAATAAGTTTTCTGAGTCCTCTACTTAAACTGATCTGCATACACCATCTCTTTTCATTAGAACAAGGTGCATCACTCCTAATTTTTGCTAAAAATAGCTTACAGAAGAATGGACCAAGGTCTGAGCTGATAGGTAAGGCTGATAGCTCTGGCCTGTAAGTTGTGAATGAAGGTGTTACCAGGCCTGAGCATTTATTTGTAGGCAATAGTATATATAACTTCTCTTTTCCTCTAGATCAGCATTAGGCAGCATATGAGATAGTGGCTGGTCCATAACCCAGCCTTATGAACCCTGAATGGGAGAGTAGAAAGAAGAATGAGAAATGTCTTCATTATTTTAAACCCCTGAGATTTGAGGATTACTTGTTACCCCAGAATAATTTAATCTACCTCAGGCATAACTTTACCTCCATTTTCAGGCATCATACAATTAATTTGTTATGTATCTTTCCACATTTTGGTTCACATTTTTAGAAAATGTAAACATATACATAAATATAGGGCATTTTTACAATCCAAACAGGATTATCTTGTTCTCTTTGATTTGCAGATTTTTCAAAAATACGATTACATTGTCTACATTAGATTTTGATTTTACCTAAAATATTTTATATAAAACAATTGAGGTACTTCTATATTTAATAATATTAAGAAATGCTAATTTTATAATTAAGATGAAACTTTCTTATATAAAGGAAGGAAATTTTCAGGGAAAGTCATACCTTTTGTAAAATTTTTTCTCAATTTAGGATAGTTCTATTCATAATTAAGGTTACTATACATACATAGCATTTTTTTTGTACAGTGTCATATTCTTTTCTAATTTGAATTCTTTGAACTTCAAAATAAACAAAAAATATAAACAGAGAAATGTAACTATAAGAAAATCTTTATACAAGTTTTGAGAATTGCATCTAGTAAACATCTAGTAAACAAAACACTCCTTAATTTTTCATACTTTGAGTTTATATAATTTTACCATTTTAATCTATTCAAGTTTTATGTAAATGTTAGATTATTTTAAAAATACTTGCTTCTATTTTCACAAGTGTAATTTAATTAAATGCCTTATGTTGACAAATTATGGTCAGATCAGGTAAATATTATTTTTTAGTTCTGGGAAGTGAGTATGTTGCCATGCACATTAAGGTTGCCATATGCATAGTGACTTGAAAAGTTGAAATAATTTAAGAATAAAAGATTATATAATTAAGTGCTAATTGCTATTACTCATGATATTTTAAAATAAAGCTCTTTCACTTTTTAGATCAACCATTTTCTTCTGAGGGAAATATAAGATGATGCAGCTTTTGTGGGGAAAAAATTTTCAAGAGGACTAATTTTTTAAGAGTTTGTTTATAACCTGGTTGTTTTAAATATGTGGTATCTTGGGACATACTCTACAATAGAATAGTAAAACAGATTTTTATTAATCATTGTTTTTTTGTGACTTAGGTATCCAACCATAACTGAAAACTTTAATTTGCAAGTTTATAACTTCTTATTATCTATAGAAATAATTAAAATTATAAAAATGTGTAACTTCATTTACCATTTACCATTAGTAGAGTGGTAACTAATATTGAGAGATAGTTATACATATAATTATTTTTATATTATTAAAACAGTCATGCATACCTAATTACCAGGATATTTTTGACTTTGTACTTTATAATACTACATTTTTTATCAATAGGAAATACAGCAAGACAGAAGGCAACTCAGAGTATAAAGTCTTTTACTTTTTTTAATGTCAATTACTTAAAAAAAAGGGAACAATGTACAATAAGAATAGAAATCTTGCTGGCTATTGCAGAAAGCTAATCAAGTTCATTGATGAAGAGCAATGCTTTATTCAAGATGATACATAAACTCAGTGAAGGAACCCAATTTTGATTTTTAGTTTTGATCAATGAAAGTATAACTTCTGTGTGAGAATGACATGCATTCATCCAAGCTAATGAAGGGTCTTATCCCCTAATCCTGTACAGAGAAAGAAACAGAAAGAGAAAGAGAGATTCAAATAGGATGCTTTCATCATTATTCTAAAATATTTCTTGCAGAAAACCACCACCAAAGAAATAGCTTTGTGTCCAAACAAGGTATTTGATCATTTTTTTCCAAAAAAAAAAAAAAAAAGAAGTTTTCCTTAGCAGTAAAGTTCAGTATTCTCCAATGAAACAAAAGAATCAGGCTTAAAGAATAAGTCTTTGAATTGCCAAGAGTTTGTCTAAAAAAATCACTTGGATGTCAAAACTCATGTCAGAGGAAGAAAAAGTTTTCCTTCAGGCACTAGTAGAAAGACAAGTCATAATCAGGGAAGGCATTTCAGGTAGGAGAAAAATGATGAGTAAACAGGATAAGTATCTCTATGTATATCATTACTTATCTACCTCTCTTAGGAGCTGAGTAAACTCCCTACAAAGGCTATACCATACTGAGAACAAGTGATGAAGTCTTTTCCAAGACAGTTGAGTTATAGTTGAATATTAGGACAAAAAGTTATGTAAGCTACCATTTTAAATATATATATTATATTTAAATATATATAAACATATATTATATTTAAATATAATATATGTTTATATATATTTAATATTTATATTAAAAATGGTAGCTTACATGACTTTTTGTCCTTATATATATATATGTACACACATACATACATACACATACATATAACATGAATGTACATAAATGTAATAAACATGAATCTAATAAATGTATAACAAAGTATCTTTTGCTTATTCAGTCATTTAGTTCTTAATGAAAATAATAACAATTGGGTGGCCTCTTTTTACACACTGTGTTAGAAAGTACTAAGTGTTACATTATCTTACTTAATCCTCCCAACCACCTTAAATTATTTATTTTTCTTAATTTACAGTTGGTGAACCTGAGGCCCAGACAGGTTAAGTAAATCGTCCAAGGTCATACAGCAAGTAAATGACAGAGCCAGTATTGATAGTAAAGATGTTTGGTTTACAATCTATATTTAGTCCGTGATGTCACACTGAAATTAATTCAATGTCAAGGTAAACATGCAGCAATAATAGAGAAGAATTATTTGCATTGAAATAGCTGACACTTACTGTGTAAGTATTGTGTGCTAAAGACTTAGCAAATACATTTTTCCAATATATTATTTAATCCTCCCAATACCCCTATATTATTTTTAACATTTTAGAATAAAAGAAAAGAAACCGAAGAACAGAAAGGTTAGATCACTTGCCCTATTACATGACTAGAAAGTGCTGGAGCTATAATTAGATCCAAGGCAGACAGAAGCTAGAGCCCACAGGATGTTTGTAAGTGAAGTTAAGATTCTGGATATGAACACACGAGAAAGAGGGGCTGAGCAATTACTTAGTACATTTTTTAAATTAAGTTTATTGGGGTAACATTGGTTAACAAAATTATAGAATTTTCAGGTGTACATTATAATAGTACATTTGTTTTACATCATTAAGTGTACCAATTATATAGGTAGCTGTCTCAAAATTCCACTACACTTTCTCTGTCCAGATAGTAACAAAAGCATAGTATAATCTCTACTTAAATCTTTTTGATTCTTTATGATCAGTAAAATTATTCAGAACTCAAGTCAGAAATAGTCTTTAGACCACAATGATGGGGATTCTGTTTTTGTTTAAGTGCTACTGTAAAGGTTTTTGTTTCTTAAAATACCCTGAACTCACAGAAAAAAATGGAGGGGAGGAGGGAGAGATTCCAAAAAGATTCTTAACATAGACTATTTTGTGTACTAAATCTTGGATATGAGGGAAAGTCGGAAGCAAAAATAACCAAAAGCTCTGCAGCAGGTGGCTTAGGCAGCAAAATAAAATTTTTGCTTCCATGGTTAGTTTTACATGTAACTTGGTTAGTCTATCATGTCCAGTTATTTAATTAAACACTGATCTAGGTGCCGTTGTGAAAGTATTTTATAGATGTGGTTAACATCTACAACTAGTTGACTTTAAGTAAAAGAAATTACCTCTAAAATGTGAGTGCACCTTTTCCAATCAATTGAAGGAATAGGAGAAAAAACTAAAGTTCTCTGGAGAAGAAAGTGGTGTCAAGACTTTAGCATCAACTCCTATCTGAGTGTCCAAACTACTGGACTGCTTTATGCAGTCTGGAATTGCCAGCACCCACAATCACATAAGCTAACTCTTTAAAATAAATCATATGAAATATATATTTTATAATTTGCAAAATAAATCATATATAATATAATATACACATTTCTAAGATACATATATATATGTACATATATATCTTATTATTTTTGTTTTCTAAAGAACCTTGACTGATCTAAGTGTTTATTTTAATCACTTTAAACTGTAAGGACATTAATACCCATCAATAATAGTGTATTGGAGGACACAGCCAATTGCAGATAAATCTATATTGCAGCATCCGTTATCATCTGTGAATCTCACTCAATGCTGGAATCCAAAATAGTCATTTCATAAATGTAACTTATGTTATTTTCAGCGTGCTGACCCCATTTTGACAAAAAACACATTTTGATTTGGCCGTTGGTCAATATGGGTACAGCTTTGTGATCTGTGGTGTTTGGGGAAACAGTTTCTTTTATCAATTATGTCTTTCCGGAATGTCTTCATTTTTCTGTAATACTGAGGAAGACTATAAATACATTTTTCTTATGGTAAATATTTTTCATACAAACAGATCTAAATTAAAAAATGAAAATATTAAGATTTGAAAAATTATGGCCTTATAACAATTTTTATTGTTTAAGATTATCTTGACCATTACCTAAATTAAGATGTTAACTAGTTATTTGATCTACTTGAAGTTAAAGTATTGCATAAACACCGCTTTTCTTATTCAAATTTCGAGAAGGCTGGATTTAAGTGAAAATTTTTTATTCTGAAGTTTTTGTGTAATGCAAAAGATTTCTCTATAAAACTTAGTTCATGCGAATTCACTATGGAAATTTGAATGAAATTTTCTACATATTCATTTTGTAGATGAATTATTTCCTTGAACAAAAATAAGATATTATCTAGATTCTTTCTTCATAGTTGAAAAACTAAGTGACCTATTTTTTAAGAAGATTCCATCAATGACTGTAAATTAATGTTGCAATTAGAAATCAATGTGAACAAATTATTGCATGCACGGGACATTGCTAATGATTAAATTATAAAACAATACAATAATTAGTAAAAATGTTATTTTCTCTATTTCATGATGCCTTTAATTAGAATTATGTTTCTTATTATTTAATTAGAATTATTATTCTTATTTGAAAAGGAGCAAGCAACCCAACCATAGTCTCATTATAAAAAAAAAATGTTCATCAGCAGAGAGTATTTAATTATCAAAGAGTGATGAACTGATTGCACATTTACAAAGTGTTCTTATAAGTAAGATCAGTGAAGTAAAGAAAAGAATTTTCAATACATAGGCGTAAACAGTCACTGTCCAGTGTTAGGTTGAGCCCAGTGTTTCTTCAATTTATTTAAGATGAAACCCCAGATTAGGGCGCCCTTACAACAAAGTCAAAGTAAATTAGTCTTAACTAACAGACAAGTAGTAAACTGCTTGAGGTCAGCTCCACCCTCAAGAAAGTGGACATTAGTGAGAGGTTTAAAGCATTGTCTGTTTTTATAGGCAGTGCAGAAAAAGGGTAAGCCAATAAAATGTAATCGTTCCAGTCTACATTTTAATAGTAACCTCCAAAGGACAGAACACTTCCCCGAGTTTTAGAGGTAAGGCCTTGCACCAAGTTAAAAATGATATGTGAGCAAAGCAAATTGTTGCCGTTTTACTTTTATCCTGAGCACTGAAGGTAACAAGCAAATACTAATCAAACTCATACCAAATCACTGGCTTTTGGGGGCAAGATGACTTTGGGGCCATGTACAGACCCCAGGGACTAACTTGAGGTTTGCCCAGTTTACCCAGTGGATAAATCATAGGAGGCTCCCTCAGTCTGTGTTGGGGAGGGAGAAAGAAACACCAATTTAAGAATCTTGGGATGCTGTTGGGAAATGTTAGGCTTGAGCAGCTGTAGTCAATTATGGCTTCATTTTCTCTCCAGTCGTCTTTGGTTGCATGCCACAACTGCACAGGGCATTGAGGTTTATGGCTCTAAAATAGCCTTGTCATTTTGTGAAGGCTAACAGAGCAACGAGGTTTGATAAATGGTTAAAAAAAAATGTTACTTAGGAAGCAGCTTCAATCAGATTAGTTTATTGGGTTTTTTTCCTTCAGAATTCCAATAGTCTTCAAGTATCTAGTAAGTAAACATTGATGGCACCAAATTGATAAGCAAAATAAAAGCTTTAAAAAAATCTATGTCTTACTTTGTTTACAAGGTATTTATACTACATATTATGGTAAATTAATCCAATAAATTATATATTTAGTTTACTCTTAGAGCATTTACTTGGAACAGTAGGGCAAAGATGATATAAATGGATCACAAAGAAGATATGGGCTGCAACTCTAAACAGCTTCAAAGTTTTTATTTTACTTTTAGCAAGAAATACTAATGTCTTGTTCACTCCCATACTTTTCACATATGCCATCACTTAATATACAGGGGAAAATGTTATAAAATAATGTACCATTCATATATTCAGTGCCAATAGGCCCATCAGCTGATACACAATGTTGAATACTTAGAGTGGGAAAGATGGAGATGTCTATTAAGAAACAGCCACTGCTTTATAGACTCAATTATTTAACTTATTATTAAACATACATATCTAAACAAGTTTCAATTTACTGAAAAAAAAATCATGTGGAATTCTGAAAGCCAATGGCTTGAAAAAAATTCTACTAATTTACAGCAGACTGCAGGAACAACAGGGCCTTTTTCCACTGGTGTTCAATGTAATTGCAACAGTGATGGGATTCAGACTTTCCTCCCTGTGAAATTTGTCTTTCGTCCAATCAACGCAAACAACTAATGCACTGCAAAGTATATTATATTCCATCTACTTCCCAATAAAGTCAGTGGTGTCCAATCAGACACCTATTGTTAGCAGAGAATCTGAAATTGATACAATCACCACATTGATCCAAAGTTGTCAATCATCCTACATCTGTACTTCCTTCTTTCTCTTCCTCAGAATTTATAGATTTCCCATGGATATTGTCATATTTACCCTGAGCTTTAGAAAGTAATTGCTAAAATCATAGATTTTTAAAGTTATTAGAAAATGTAATTTTTAAAGTTGATTCAAGTATTTTTTTTCTACTTGGCACTTAATATTTTGACAAATGCTATTTACTTTTCACTGAAAACTAGTTTTACTTTAATCTATTTTATCTATTCCTTTATAAAGTACTATATAAAGCCATTTAAAATTTTGTGACTTACAAAGATATCTTGATATTTAATTCAATTTTTGTTATATTTCTTTATGTATACATATATACATACATACAAAGCTGAAAGCTATTAAACATGTAATTTCCATCAGAATTTATTCATTAAAAATCCATATTTTCTTATTATAAACTCTTTAGGATTTTCAAATGAGTAGAATACAAGCTTCTTAAAGGCAGGGACCTGAATTTTATGTTCTTTGTAGTTAGAATCCTAAATATGCCAGATATTTTGGAATAGTGAAAGAATAAGACTTTTATGTTAAGTAAGCTTCTCCTTTATTTCCATTTACTTCTGAAGATGTCTAAGTTTATTATTCATAATGATTGCATTTAATTTCTCATAGTTTAGTGGTATAAGTTTCTGAAATGTCAAATGGTATCAGGATACTGGTTGGAGCAAATTAATAGCTTATACATAGAAAACCTCTGGCCCTAATGTAGTAGTAGAATCATTTAAATAGTCTTCTGATCTTTTTTTGGTCATGAGTGAATTATGACTTTCATTCACATTTCAGCCTCCATCACATTACTACACATATCTTTTGTAGTCCATCAATTCTGGCAATGTGTTATAACATGGTTTTAAAATAGCATTTTCTTAGATTCTCTCTTATGCCCCATCAAAATAACACATTATGATCTAGGAAACCATATGTAAATAATTCAAATATAGTTCCAAATGATATATTTAATGAAATAGATCAAATTCACAATGACATCAAGATTAAGATGAACATTTAAAAATATTTTGTGCTAAATAAATATAGAAGTAGTAAAAAAGGATATAGGTCAGGAATGTAAAATTTACACATTCAGTTAATCAGAGTTTATTTTCACTATTTGTACTGAGAGTAGAATGCATGAAATTTCTGAAATCTCGATCATCCGTGTCTCAGTGCATTTAATATTTCAAGGAGAATATCATTAAGCTTTTTACTATAAACAATTCATTAAACAGAGGTAATTAAACCAATGTGTAACATATATAAATATAAATGTGTTTTTATTATACTCATATCTGTGTCACAAATAGAAATATAATTACCATTTCTCAGATTCTGACTTCCCCACCCTGGACTCCAGTTGCTGTTTGTTACAAAAATGGTTTTTAAATATATCTGTATTATCTATATCTATGTCTATATTTATACTTTACATATATACCTATATCTATCTATATCTTATCTATATATCTATATCTATATAAATATACAATTATATAAATATAAATATAGATATATAAATATATGTGTATATATATTTATATATACACATACATACATCAATGTGCATATCAATGACATGGGGAGCAGATGCCACCCATAGGATAAATCATGCCATTGCCATTCGAGCTACTAGGTGTGAAACAGCAATAAAATTAGGTTATTACTGACCAAGGCTATGCACATGTAACAAAATTGTTTCACAAAGAGAAGAGTTGTAGCACCTGTTTACAGAGTTGCTATTAATATTCATATATCTATCCCGAAAATCATATTTAAGCAGATGGATGAAATTTGAAACCTGTCAAAGCACAATTTCTTAATTGCTTTAAATAAAACATTCCTACAATTGGTGGAGAAGCAATTAAATGTGTACTATATTCATTACCACTTTTCAGTGTCACAGTTTTCAAAATTATGAAAACCAATATACAGGATATTCATTACAACATTAGTGATTGGTACAAAATTTTAACTTTCAAGTCTTCAATGGCAGTTGTAGAAAATCCAGGTACACTTACTACCTCAAAGTTGAGTAAATGATATCCCTCTAATTTGTCACAGTTTTAATGTGTGGATGGAAAATATCAGAGTTGGAAAATATGTTGATATAGTATATTAATTGGACCTACAATATGAACCTTTATATTGAGAATTTTGTATCTTTTTAACCAAAGTGTCCTATATTATGTCTATTGGCTCCATGTCAGGTAATCTTTGCTTAGTGGCAAAATAATAATATAACCATATACTAGTGTGCTTAATAGAATGTGTTTAACTTATTATAAACTTCTCTAACTGTTTACACTTTTAAAAATATTTAATTTAATCATGTTTTAGTTATCACATTAATCTTGTAAAAATGACTCATGAAATCAATTTATCATCGTATCTTCATTACAATCTCTCTCTAAAAAAATCAGTTAAATAAAATAAAAGGAAGAATATGGTGTTAATAAAACAATAAATTATGATTACAACACAGAAAAACTCTGGACTTGATATGTACTTTTAAGAGCTTTCTTAAAAATTATTTAAAATTAAATTGACAAAACTTTGGCAATTTAAAATTCTTCTTCTTTTTTTTTTTTTTTTTTAAATTCCACCTACTGAGTATGTTGCTTTTGCACTTAGGGTTTTGTATTTGCTTTTCATGCTCTCTAGACTATTGTATAGAGAATTAATTGACAGGTACACCATTGGAGGCAGACATCAGTTAGGAAGTTCTTCTAAGAAGAAAACTGATGAGGATTTCAACTGGAGAACGGTAGTGGAAACTGAAGAGGAGGTATTTAGAAAATATTTAGGTAATAAAATTTGCAAAGAAAAATGGCTGTATCTTGGTGAGAGAGAAGAAACTAATGAGAATGATTCCAATGATTTGGCTAAAGTATTTGGAAGTGGGTCCATTGAATGAAATAAGAAATCATGGGGGAAGGATCCTGAGGAGAGAGTAAATCAATTCAGTTTTATATAAGCTATTCTTGGGATATTTGTGAAATGTCTGATTGGAGACTTGAGTAAGCAACTGGATGTATTTTGATGATCTAGTCTGACATATAAACATCAGATTAATATAATAATATTTGAATTCATAGAAGTAGTCTTGCTCATCTATAACTACAATAGAGTTAGGAAAAAAAGAGGATCAATCATCTAATCCTGAGCACTCTTATATAGAAGAGAGGAAGCTAAGCCAGAAAAAGAGCCCAAGATAGAAAACTAAAGAGATAGGAGGAAAACCAGAAACACATGAATGGCTTCACGGTAGCTGAGTTGAGAATGATTCAGAACAAAGAAAGGGATCTAGTTTTGAGGATATTATTGAATTATCAGGTAAGATTAGAAATTAAAACAGTCTGTTACGTATGGTTTGCTGGAAGTCATTGATGGAGTTATTACACAGGGCAGTTTTTGTGGAATGCTAGGAATAAAAACAAAATTTAAGTGGTTTTGGTGTAAGTAGGTAGTAAAAAATTGAGTATACAATTCATGAAAAAATTAATGGATAGGGGCATTTTTAAACAGTAGAATTTAAAGAATGTGGTGAGCCAAAAGTTTTGAAGAGTGAAGTATTAATGATTGCAATTAAAGCAGTAGCATCTGGAGTCCCAGAAGAGAAAGCATTAGTTATAGTGAGTATCATGAAGAGGACTTATAATATATTGAAATACATTATAAAATTGTGTGTCACAGATCCAGGATGTTAATTTATCTTGAAACAGGCCATATTACATAAAAGCATTTTATATATTCTAGAATAAACAATAAATATCAATGAAAAAGACTATGTGTCATACTTTAAAGAAATATTGATTTAGCACCCATCATGTACTAGACACCATTATAAGAACTGGGAATATAGTAGCGAACCAAGCCGAAAATGTCCTGGTGTAGTTTACACTTTAGTGGAGAGAGATAGATTATAAACAATATTAATAAGTAAAGGACATAATTTGTTATGCTATGGAGAAAAATAAAGCAAGAAAGAAAGATGAGGAGTATTGGGGGAGGGAGGCATATTTTGAATAAATGGCCAGAGAAAGTCTTTAAAAAGGAGAGACATTTTGAGAAACACCTAAAAGTATTGAGAGAATGAGCCATGGGAATATTTTTGAATGTCACATTAAAAAGGTCTGGTATGCAAAGAGTGTTTAAACAAAATAAGGAGATGAGCATAGCTGGAATGGAGTGAGCAAGGGAAGAATGTACCAGATGAGGTCAGAGGAAATGAGAGTGAGCGAGTTAAGTATATAGAGATTATGCAGAGCTGCCTTAGACCATTGTAATTATGTTACCTTGTCCTCGCTAACAGGAGAAGAGTTGAGAAAGATCCCCAGTCAGATTCTGGGGATATGCAGAAATTCCTAAGAGAGCTAGCAGGATTTGCTGAAAGATTTCTTGTTTAAGGGTTGGGATGAGTAAAAGAGTATTCCCAGGTTTGTAGACCAGAAACCTAGGCAATGGTTAAGCTCAGTTTCAGGAGGCAGATAGTCAGCATTTGTAATTCTAGCTCAATCACTAGTATGGCATTGGGTAAGTTACTTATCTCTTAATGCCTTAGTTTCTTCATCTGTAAAATTAGGGCATAATCATATTCATCTCATCAAGTTGTTATGAGGTTTAAATTATTAATACTTTCGAATACTTAGACGATTGTCTGGCACACAACCACTAGGGAAGACTCAAGGGAATATATTGGGGGAAATTGGAAAGTAAATTCTGCTTTCTTTAAGTTTGAGGTACTACTAGATATATACAGGAAGATTTCTTGAAGGCAGCTAGAAATTCAAATATCCAGACTTGGATTCTAAGGGAAATATCCAGACTGGAGCATGAGAATGGGGGAGAAGATATTGAAGATTTAAAGAAGGAGGAACAGATAGAAATAACTGGCTAGGCAAAAGAGAGAGTGAATGAACTAGGAAACACTGATTGACTTCCAAACAGAATGATGGCTACTTAAGTTTAGTTATCATGAATTTAAAATAAGACTCATCAGCATGTTTGAGTGGTTTTTATCTCCAGCCATATTCAAGTGTGAGAATGAATGAATGGAGCATGTATAAGACTGTGGTTTAGCTGCATATAAAGATAAAAAGAAAAAGAAAGTCAAGAGTTGAGGATGAGGGCAAGAAAGTAATTTTAATGATTGGCCTTGCAGTTTATACTGGATTAGAATGGTGTTGAAACGTGGGAGGGGTGAGGAAAGAGGGAATTGTAGGTCTTGTTGTGGACTTGCTTTTGGAGACAAAAAATTTGAAGATAGGAGTTGTAAATACAGTTGCTGATAATGGTAGGGTATATCCTTAAAACTGAGATTATATAAGTATGGCAATTATTGGCAATATGCTCTAGAATAAGATCATAGGAATAAAGTAGGACTGAGGACAAAATTGATGAACAAGTAGAGATCAGACCATGAGATTAGAAAAATCTATATGTGCACTACAATCTGCAAGAATTATGACAGGAGTATTGGAGACAATGATAGTGAGGCAAATGTTAAATCTTTAAGCAATGAATGGGAGTGACTCAATTCTATGGGTGTTTGCAAAAGAGAGAATCATGGTTAGAAGTAGACTGATGACATAAGATTCAAGCTGGGTGTCTTTAAGGAGAGAAGAGATTGATCTGAATATTAAGGATCAAGATATCTATACCACTGAGATATTGGAGAGGAAAACATTCACTACTTGACAGTATGCCACAGAAGCAGTGTCTTCAGAGGATAGCACATTTCCTTAGAGCAAAATGGTCAAAGGACTTTTATAAAAGAGGCTGAATTGTTATTTAATGTAAAATTTGGAAACTGACTTGAAAAAATTTAGTTAAATATCTAATTTTAGAACACAGGCAAATCAATTCTACAGAAATAAAATAATTAAATGAAAAATTGAAAATATATAATAAACATGGATTAATATTTAAGAAATTTTAAATGGGTAAGAATTTTTCTAGCACAAAAGCAAGGGAAATAACCACATGAAAAAGATTCATAATGTGACTACATGAAAAAAACTGGAACTAATATTTACCATAGATAAAGCAATGACTTAATAGTCTTACTATATATATCTCTTACAAGTTATTAAGAAAAAAAAGGCTCTCATAGAAAGTAATATACATTAAATTTAAAGAGTTTTCCAAAGATGAATATATATATATATTTTAATTTTTGGTAACATCATGGTGATCTGGTAGTTAGGAGCTAGGTTTTAGAATCAAAACTATTGTGGGAATAAGTACCAATTCTGCTAGTTATCTGCTGAGTGATCTTGAGGAACTTTTATAACTTCTTTAAGATCTAATTACTTCACTGTAAAAGGAGAAAAATAATACTAAAACTTACTTCATGTGGACATGCTATGCTTAAATAAGATACAGGCACAATGCCTGGCACAAATAAAGCTTTCGTTAAGTGTTAGATGTAGTTCTGATGATCGTGATCGTTGATGTTATCATTACTACTATTAATAGCAGTATTGATATCAGATATCTACTATCTTATTTATCTACTGTCCTTATAAAATGCTTTACAAATAGTCAATCAACAAGGCTTTGTTAATTGAATAAACTGGAGTCCAATCCAATTGTCAAGTACAGTACATTAAAAATCATCGTTATCAAACTCTATACACATCTTACTCAGAGATCGATGGAGTCTAACCTAAGTACTGCGTAATTGTGGCTAAAGTTCTACAGAGTGAGGGCCTCTGATAGGTTGAACCTGAAATTGCCAGCATAAGCCATACAAAGTTAAAACAATATGGCATTTATACACTAATCACACACTAGTCATACAGAAATAGAAATAAATTAGAACCATAACTTCTTGAATGTCTAGCAGTTAAAATTCCCACAGAAAACAGAATTTATTCCCACAAAAAACTTTAAGGAAGGGCTACTTACAAAAGTGGCAAGATTAAGGGAGCCAAGAACAGACAAGAAGACACTCCCAAATTGACAGCAGGAAGAAGCTTTCATTATTCTCAGGATGGAGGAGACAAGGGAAGAAAGCGGTGTTCCCAGAGCCCAGTAAGAAGTGCCACTCAACAGGAGCAGTAGTGACTTGAGGGACCACAACCACGGGCACAGCATTGGAACAGGGAAGATGTGGTTAAGAAAGGTCCTAAACCCTTTCTCCTCCAGCACCGCGTTGTTTGCCAGAGTTTCCTGTTGACTGAACATAAGTGGAGGCCGACCTAGGGAGGTTAGCCTCCCTAGGCAGAAAACAGGACTACAACTGGAAAGGAAGGATCTGGGAGTATGTATATGTAGGTCTGGTGTATGGGGTAGGAAAGAAGCATAACAGGCACACAATGCTGAAGTATACTGCGTTTCCACTGTAGTTTTCAATTTCTCCTCACAGTTTTCATTTATGTAACTGCCACAGGGCAAAGCATGTGTTTTGTTATTCTGGAATTGTGAAGAATGTTGAGTTGAAATGTCAGTAAATGGTGACACTGGCCACAGTGAGGGGGATTCATAAAAATTTTCTCATTTATTTCAAATGTAAAGAAATTGAAATTTTGTTAACCTTGTTTTCAGGCTCTTGAATAATAATATTGAATGTAGTCATGGTCAGCAATAATGTATTCAAGTCTGACATGGAAAATTCTTTCTGTCAGTCATATCACTTCAGTTTGTAATCTACTTGAATGCATCTAAAGTGCTAGCATTCATAGAAAGCAAAAATCAGACTTAATAACCTTTATACTTAGATATATTCTAAGCAAATTATGGGGAAATTTTTTCTGCTTCTAACTTTCCAAGGTAGACAATAAGAAAACTGGACATAGAATCTGAATATTTTTACTACCATTTTGTCCTCTTGGGATATACGTAGGCAAATTAACTCAGAATTATCGAGGTTCTGGGCCTATCTAAATGAGGAGGGGGAGGTGGGGAGAGAGAGCACTGTGTGTGTTTTTAAATGTTTTCTATTTTATGTTTTTGGATGTATTAGAGGATATTTTATATTCTTGACTAAAGTGGTTAATGACTATACAATCCACACACCACTGTCTAATATATGTTTAATTAATACTGCATAAAAGCTTGCTGTGATTTTTTATGCAAATAGGTCCATAGTATATCTGTAGATTTTCTTCTCTCCTACTTCTCTCTTTTGGAGTTTTGCTCTCCTGAGGTACAAAACTGAGCAACAAAATTACCTTAAAGAGGGTTTATGAATCACAAAGGAGAATTCTTTATGTACCTTGTTTCCATATGAAAGTAGCAACATTTGTGCATAAATGGTTTGCATCATTTTTTTTTTTATGAATTGGGCCTTAAGTGCTCATGATTGTTCTTGGTATTCAGTTTTTAGTCATTAAGTAGCGTTGAAACAACAGGAGGAGAAAAAAGGAAACATTTTGTACCTGTGGTACACACTTGGACAACACTGCTTTAGGAAAATAGCTACACTCTTATCCTTTTATATGTATAAATTATGCCGGGACAAAGACAAGTGTGCATTGATGAAAAGGCAAATAATATATTTCTGAAACATTAATAGTCAAAGCCATACTCAGAATAAAAAAGAATTGCATTGATTTTCTTATTTGATTCATGTGTACTCTTATTTTGCCAATCTATATGGCTCCGTTGACAGAATTAGGTTGCTCCAGATAAAGAAAGGATTAATTCTCTTCTCAACTGTAGGGTAATATTTCACCTCTCTTACCACATTACCTAATAATCACCCCCAATAACTGAGGAAGAAGGGTACGACATATAGATTTTTTTTTTTAAGATTGGCTTTTAGTGCTTTATTATTGTATATTGCAGACAAAGGTACAAAGTTCAGGACAAGAAGGTTTCTTTAGGACATTTGAAAAATGTATGAGAAAAATCTAGATATTTCTCTCTATTTCTTTCTCTATTATGGACTGAATTATATGCCCCTCCTCCCATTTCATATATTGTAGCCCTAACCTCCAGCATCTCCAAATATGACTGCATTTGAAGATAGAACCTTGGAAGTCTTTAAGACTAAATGATGTCATATGGGTGGGACCTAATCCAATACGACTGGTGTCCTTCTAAGAAGAGAACATACAGAAGGAAGAGGATTTGAAGACAGAGGGAGAAGACAAGGCAAGGAGAGATGCCTTGGAAAAAACCAATCCTGCTAACATCTCATGCACAGATTTTTAGTCTCCAGAATTTGAGAAAATAAATTTCCATTGTTTAAACCACTAGTCTGTGATATTTGTTATGGCAGCTCTAGCCAACTAATATAGTCTCTAATTCCAGGTTACGAGGACACTGAGTACAGCTGAGCAAAAATGTTCCCCAATTATTCCATGAGGTTAGTGAAGGAGAATGAATTATTAGGGGTGAAACTGTCTACCACTAGTATCTACCAGTGCTAAACAGAGTTCTTTCTACTGCTTCCTGAACTTCCAGCTCATATATGACAGATTCATAAAGCACTTTCTTATAACTCAAACTATTATCACTGATAATTTTATTTAGATTTATTGTGTAAGGTAGAGTTTCTTTCTCTTTTTTTAAGTGGTAAAGCAAAGGTATAAATTACCTGTCTGAATTTAGTTAAAGCAGAGATCTCTATGTTTAATATTTTTCTCTTAGATCTTGCTGCTTTCTTCATTGCCTTAAACACATCTCAAGAAATGACTAAGTCTCTAAGTACACCTTCTGAGAGTTGGCATTGACTTCTTTGCTGGATGCTGAAAGACTATAATTGGTATATGATATGAACTTAATAGCTATTTGAAAAACTAACAAATGAATGAATATTTTCTCTATCAAGAAGCTCTCTAATAATCATAATGGAAAATATATTTAAGAGTTTACTCAGGGCACAATTTCAATGACGACTAAAGCATGATCCCACACCCTGAAGAAAATGATTTCTCCTTCACAGTGTGAGGTGACCCAGCTTAGCTTTTTGACTTTATCTTCACACATAGTCACATTTTCAACTTTATCAATTCTCTGTATTGTAATCACCAAAAGTACGTATAACCAGTTGTCTATTATACTATTCCCCATTTCTGATCTCACTTTAAAATTGTCCTCTTAACTAATTCAGGCAAAAATAGCAATGGGTGATAAGAAATTGATGTCTTACTCTCTCAATTGCAAATATAATAGGTGCCTCTTGGAATCGTGTCACATTGTCTAGGAAATGAAACTCAATTAATGGGATTTCAAATATCGTAGCAAGCTTATAGAGGACTCTTTCAACTGAAACCATGGAGATGGCTGTCAATCTATGACATATAGGGAATAACTATTATGCACACAACACTGGACTAGTAACATATACAGTACTATAGTGCCCTCTAAGTTTTTGAGAAATGTTGCCAAATTGAAAAAGTAAGAAAAGAAAAATACACAAACTAGGGGAAATAAATAACATGAAAACCAACTTCTGAATTTTGATATGACTGAATTTATTAAGACTCATCAAAAAAGGGTAAGATTTCACCAGAGATTTTGGAAAGTCAAATGATGAGAAATAGAAAATAATGAAGGTAAGACAATATTTTGTATGAAGCAAAGATGTTTTACTTAAAGATATTAGTTAAGATTTAATAATGTATATTTTATACATGTCCTAAATAATAGTTTACAACTCTTTGAGTTTTGTTGCTCTACTATGAAATCAATAGGAAAGGTGAAATCAGAAACTAATGCCTCAGCTCTAGTTTACAATTAATTTTATATCAGCAGTTTTGTTATCTATATTTTGTATTTACTATATGGTTCTGTTGCATGCTAAATTGAATACTAATTCCTCATACTATTTTTACATTTTCAAACATCCTAGTAGGTCCTGAGACCAGAACAATGACAACAGTCATAATAAAAATAAAAATAAAAATAAAAAGCTGCAACAGCTTCCCTTCATAGAGAACTTACTATGGGTCTAGTGCTATGCAAACTCTTCTGAAGGCATTATCTCCTAATTTTTCATAAACCCATAAATGCTATTATTATCTTTGCTTTACATATGAGTGTACTATGAATCAGATAAGAAATATCCCAAAGTCACACAACTAAGAAGCAGAACCATGATTTGAACTAGATTATTTAATTCCAAATACAATACTTTTCTCATTCCATGGAATGAGGTAATAGAAAATGTCTGTAGAATAACACAGTACGTGGCAAAAGCATTAGCTTATAAAATTAATGATATAAATTAGTCATAACATTGATAACAATACCTGTTAATTAATCTAAATGTTGTATGTAATTAGTTGATGAAGATTGAGGGCCTATGCTGAATTTCCCACACCCTAACTTACTATAACATTCAGTTCCATTTTGTTCTTTCAAGTTGACAACAAATAGATCCGCTAGACTTCAAACAGTAATTGTTTTAGGAGGAGTCTTTTTTTACAGATAATTTTAATTGATATGCTTTCTATTAAAAAGCCAATTAAACTTGATTTTCATCTTTTATTATTTAAAATAGGTTCTGAATAATTTTGTTGCAGATATAAAACTGCAAATCTTTAATGAAGTAAATTGCTTATAGAGTTCTCGTTTAAAGAGCTCAGTCACTAGCTGTCACTCCTAATTAGATAACTAAATTTTCTACATTTGTAAAATATCACACTTGGTATGAACTTAACACTGACAGCCATTAGTTTAATATCCCATGGCTATATCTGTGGATTCACTTATGAAAACTTGGCTTTGTAAGTATTTATTCTGCTGACATTTTAATTTTAATATGTACATTATTATTTTTACTTTTCTCTGTGGCTTATTCGAAATAATTTTTTAACATGATTTTTAAATTAATTGCTAATGATTGTTTTATTTTGATCTTCATCATGCAATCAAAAATCTTATAAAAATCTCTTACATGTTTTCCAAGAAATCCCCTGGGATGTTCACAATGTTCTTGCTAAGTGCAAGTTTCTGTCTCCCTACACAGATTTCTGTTCCACATGATCTTCAACTTTTTGTCCTTTTTCTTTTTTTAATTTGAGCTAGATTCAAATCTGAGCCTACAAACTCTTCTCAGACATTCATTCTTTTTTCTAAAATTCAGTTTGGCTTTTTGTGTAATGAGGCTATATAGCTCACATAGAATGTAGTCTAAAAAGTAGAAAAGCTACATTAGGTTAAAGCAACTCATATTAGGAAATGTAGAACTGTCCTCTCATATTTTTTGATCTTTGGATTTCATCATTAGTGTAGGGAATAAAGAGATTACTTTCCGAATTTTAAAGTGATTTTTTTTTTTTTACATATGAAAAGGCAAACAAGACCTTAGGGGTAATATCTTGATTCTTTTTTTAAAAGACATAATTAAGAGTTTGAAGGATATTCCAACAAAAACCAAATATAATAATTCTGTTATCCATCTTTTCAAAAAAAGAATGATATGTCATGTAATACATATATAAAAATTGAAAAATGAAATTATTGCTGAAAGAGTAAATCTCTGAATACTATTACTTATGGTAAAAACATGGATTTGGAGGGAACATAATGGAATGAATTCTTAATTATAATAATTATGATGATCTATATAGTGAATGAAGGTTAAAGTTTAAATAAACATGTACAATTGTATTTATTTATTTATAGTTACCTAAAGGCATACAATTTGGACAATTTCATGATATAGCTTATATATGTTAAAGAATAGTCAAAGAAAATAGAAAAAAGGGAAAAAAAAGAGAAAGAAAAAGATCAGGGAATAGCTCTGGCAGATTCTAAAGAGCTCTTGGGTATCTGCAGTCCAGTCCTCCCCTGGATGTGGCCAGACTACATTTCCCAGACTCCCCGGCAACTAAGAAAGACCAAACGATTAGTCCTCCTCATTAATGGGTGTAGGCAGCAGTGATGGGTATCATTTCTGGGCTGAGGTAGTTAAGATCACCTCATTTTCTCTCCTCGCCTAGAGACCTAATGCATCAAATTGGGTGAAGAGCCCTTATACTTTAGGGGATGTCAGAGGCACCTGATGGAAGGAGCTGTCTCTGCACACCTGCGTGATGCACATAATAAACCCTCTTCCACTCCCATTGGTCTGAAGTGACTGTGATACAAGTGAGAAATAACCTTTACTAAAGTTTGAGATTTGGGAGTTACTTATTGTAGCATTTAGCCTACTGGGGGTTACAATAACAAATTTATAGGAAGAGGATGGCAACGACTGATCACTAATAAACAGACCATACAAAGTGAGTATATGTCCTCAAGGTTAAATGAAGCAACTGCACAAAAAGTAAAAAACAAAACCAAACAAAGACCTAATATGGACATCACAGAATATAGAAATATAAAAACATAACCAATGTAGTCAATGTGTGCTGTCTCTTGAAAGACACATAGATAATATATTGGAGATGACATAAAAAACTAAAAAGAAATATACTGCAAAAGTTACATTTAAGGAGCTAACTTATGATTTTATTACACATGTAATTCCATGTATTTTCTTTTTTTTATTTTTCCTGATTATTTTGTACATAAACACGTCAAAGCCTCAAATAACAGTACACTAAAAATTAAGATTATAGTAAAAAATACTATTTTATTGCAACTAACTTGCCTGCCACCACTCCTTCCTTCGTAAATTTCTTAAAAATTTAAAATGTTATGAGAAAAATAAGAGTTGTAGAAAGAGAAAGAGAAAAAAATTTAGACTATATTTTATGTTCACAAAAATAAAGATCACGCTTTAAGTAAACCACCAGCATATTTGAAAATTTGATATTAAGACTAATCAGTGCAGAACTATTTCCACTTCCCTTTCCTCTTTCTCTCCACAGTTCAATAAGACTCTATGGATATGCCTGTTTTGTTATAGTTGTTCCTGTTATGAGGGATATTCACATTTTTTTCTGCCTTTTTTTTTTCCTCTTTGTCTGTTTCTCTGAAACAAAACAAAACAAAACAAAACAGTCAATGTCTTTCTCATTATCTGACACCTGCTTCCTACCTGCTTGTCCTGATTCCCATTTCTCATCAGGGTCCCAGGATGCACAGTAACTTGAATGTTTGAGATGGAGTGGAAGAGTCAGACACGTTTGTGGGTGGGCTTCATTTCTAAATCCCATTCCATCAAACTCAGGGTTTTAACTTTACCTATAATAACTTTGTGTCTCTTTTCCTTCTTAGAGAGTGCCCTAAAGCATAGATTGAAAGCCCAGAATTCTTTCCTCCATCTTCCTTCTTTATGCATTCCAAGGATATTTACTTTATCCATGGTTTCTTTTCTTAACCCATAGACTTAAGCTCCAGATTCTTAATCCTCATAATTCTGAAAACTAAACACTTAAGAGTGATTAAAGAAAAAAAAACATGTGGAAATGAGTTCTAATGTGTAAGTATCTGCCACACCCAATGTCTAGAGTGGTAATAATTGTAGACTAAGTGAATATTTATTCTAAATTAAGACATGCTAAGTTAATATGTTGATTTTTTTATTATTTCATTGAATGTTTTTTAATTACAAAAATAATTTGTCGTAATTTTAGATAAATAACATACTATTTAAAGAAGAGTTTTCTTATAAAAATTATGAACAATAAAATGTTAATGAGTTAATTAGTTTGACATTTCTTTATGTCCTTTGTATTAGGAATCTCCATTCAAATATAGACATGACTTTAAAACTAGAACAGGAAATTTGTTCTAGAACATTTGATTCAACATTATGTTCATACTCAGAAATCAGAGCTGTAGGAATAAAATATGGTAGAATGTTTTATTTGGCCAAATGTGAATAAAGATAAAATTGAAGTAGATGGATCTATCTTAATTATAAATTAGCTAGTCCATGTCAGAAAATATTCTTTCTGGCAATCATCTGGTCTCATGACTGGGAAATGCTATTGCTATTCACTCTAAACTTAAAAAATGCAGAATGTAATTACTTAATTTTTCCATCTTTGATTCTGTCACTTATCTACCAATAAAAACAAAAGTATGCTTCTCGTAGCTTTATATATTCTAGCTCCTAAGTGGTATGGAGGTATAATTGAGGATGGACAATATCTGCAACATGTATTGTCATGCATAACTTATAAATAGTAAATTTTATTTAAATATGATTTTAAATGAGTCCTTTAATTTTAGATGGCATAGGTATCTTATCTAATCTCTTTAAAGGAAAAGAGTAGGGTAAAATATTCTTTCAGGGTTAAGAGTGAAAGTTTCCAGAGGAAGAAATTTTATAAATACGTTTATTCCACATTCTATAACATCATAGTACCTAAAATTAATATGTAACTAACATTTGATCAAAAAAGAAAAGAGAAAAATATAATAAAAATATAGATTATGTAATAAAATATTAATATAATTAAAGCAAAGATTTTTTTCTCCTGAATTAATTTAGCTGCTTATTTAACTCCCAACTTTCACTTGGCTTTTAAGGTAACTATTAAAATATTCCTGATATAAGTAAATTTATGTCATTTATTTTTATAATGCAATTCCAAACTAAAGGGAATTTTAAAAATTACTTGGCATGTATTTTTAATACAGATGCAAAAAGTCAAAACCAGAATTTTAGTTTATATGCTGACAAAGTGAGCACTCAAAACCAAAATTGAACTCTTGATTTTTTTTTTATAAAGCTGTCTTTGCATATTGCATTTGTTCCTGACCACTTCATTGTTAACAATCAATTCTTTTGTGAAACTGTCTCCCTTCTGCAATCATATCAGGATGACCACCCTCTAATACCACTCTGAAACACCTTTAGATTCAGAATGATAGATTGTGCCCAGGAAATATATTCACCATGTCTATGTCAATCATTAGTAAAAAGAAAGGACTTAGAAAGTAAAGTATTTTTTTTTATTTTAAATAAAGTGTTTTTTTAAAATAAAATAATACATGTATGCATATATTTAGTTCTAGATTTTATCCTAAAATACTAAATAAAATCAAGATTATTTGTAAGCATACAAGGAGAGAAAAAAAATTTATATTATCAAATTGACCTCTTATGAATAATAATGAGAATAGTTATAATGACAGAAAAAAGAGAAAGTATTATTATAAATGTGATTGAAGAAGCAAAGGGATTTTGATTATATTAATTAACAGCTTGTTTCAGAGAAGAGTTTAAGTTTAAAAGACATAATGAAAATATAACTAACAACTTTTAGCATTTCACACACTATCTCTGTGGTATCATTTACAATAAAAGTTGGGTGTGAAACAACCCAAATTTGGCATCATGACCACTGCTTATTGGGGTCTATTCCAAGATCAGCCACTTACACCTTGCTCAGTTTACCCAGGGGATAAATCATAGGTTTACATAAGAGAAAAAAAGCTTCATCTTGGTTATTTCTTCCCCCTGGTGTTGTGTTTCCTTTTCTTAAGACAGATCTCTTTCTCAGTAAGTAGATTGACTTTATTGAAACAATGAGTATTCAGTGAAACTCAGATCTTAATGCAAGAATTAGAAACTCAAGTTATACATTACAAATGATGATTTTGAGATCAAATTTCTTTAAGACAGACCTAAATAAAAATCTAGTTTATTTTGAATATTATCACAATTATAATTTCCTCACTGATTTGCATGACTATTTTTCCAAGATATCTATGTGCAAAAGGCAATTGCACAAGTTAGACTAAATGACTTATGTAACAACACCTACATAATTTACATAAACATACCTAAAGTCCTTTTTAAAAGTTAATGCTAGTGCAAACTACTGATAGTTGGCTTAATGCATAAAATGAACATAAGTCATAATACAATAGTATCTGATTTTTTTAATATGTTCTCTGCTAGATAAATATTATTAACACTCTATAAATGTACAAACTCCTAAGGCCAGATAGAATTAAGGTGCTACAAACCAAGTGGTTAATTGCAATTTAAAGTTTCGCTTTTTAATTTATTATTTAAATGTCATTCTCACATTCTTTCCTGAAACTATGTTATAATTAAAGCTCTCACATTCAAAAGGATAATTATTTTCTTTATTAATAATAAGCATTTAGTTAGACCCTATCATGGTTCTAGGTATTCTTGGACATTAATTTTATGATTTTTGAAAAAAAATCCTTTCACTTGGGTAATGAATATTTGTGGTAAGTTGCTAGCTTTTTTTATCCACCTTTTAAAAAAAAGAACAGTACACATTTGACAATGTTAAAATATTCATGTGTGTTTAATATATGTAAACAACATTTATATATGCATATGCATACATAATATATCAGTGCTAAACATCTTGCCATTCTACTTAAATGAGAAAAAATGCTCATTATAATTTTGAAAAGAAAATATGTATGAAAATAAAGTATAAAAATATACATTGAAATAGTAAGAATTATTATTTTGAAGATATGTGATTATGGATAATATTTGTTTTTATCTTTGCTTCTTTGTATTTCAGTGTTACTGTTTTTCACATTTTGAGGATAGATCTTGGATAAACATTGGAAAACACCTCACATCAAGATGTCAAATGAATGTTTAAAAACACAGTGGGGAACTTGACACTATATGGATAAGGAACAGGTGACCCTTCTAGGGCAGTCAAGCCTCTTTTGCCATGAACTGCAAAATTTAAATTGCACCTCATTGCTGAAGAGAAGAAGGAATCAAGGAATGCCAAAAATGAGAAAGCAGAGGTAGGAAATGGGTTCCCATGAGATAAACTACGAGGTTTTACTTGAATGAACTTAGGTAAGAGGGTTTGATCTAAAGGACTGTGGCTATGCCATAGTGAAATGTTTAATAACATTATAGTTTCACACTGGAAGGCTGTTCCTTGAAGATTTTGTTGTGCTGATGCTAATGATTGTTTTGTCCTGTTTCATTGATTTTATTTGTTATTTATGTGTGGTAAAAAGTATATGAAGGAATATTTCACATTCGTACCTCCACATGTTCTTAATGGGGTCAAATGTGGTGGGGAGAAAATTTTTTAAGAAAATTTTAATTTCTTAAATTATTTAAACAATTGTGCAAATATTTGATAGAGCAAGTCAACAAAATTACAACTGCAAATTACAAACCAACTTTAACAAAAATTTTGTACAGATTTACTATAAAATAAAAATAAGAAGGTAATAGTAGTAATAATTATATTTATATTGCATGATAATTTTCATAATAAAACCTAACTTGAAAATTTGATAAAATTAACAATTTATTTATAAAATGAACTTATTAGTGATTTGGTGAAAACTATTTCCTTCCAGCTTTTGTTTTAAAAGAATAATTCATAAATTTCACAAAATACTTTAATATATGCATATATTATATATATATATTTAAAATGTTGTCAGTCATGTGTAAACTACTTCAACATAAAATTACCATAAGAGTTAAGGTAAATTGTTGGTATGGAGTAAAGACTATTCTGAGTTCTGCAAATATGTACCGTGTGTCTGAACTCAACTTTTGATCTAGTTTTTCTATACAAGTTGTATTTAACATCTTTGATCTCTGAGTCAGTGATCTAATCTGCTGTATAACTTAGCTTTTATTGATCTGTTCTCATGCTAAGCAAATCAAGTCTCACTTTTATGGGGTAGATTGAAAAAGATAGTAAAACTGCCTCTGAGACAGCAGTTTAAATCTGTGCAATAACAGTGAAAGCAAGAGATAAGACTTTTATTACGCTGCCAAACTTCACATGAACTCAAAGTGTCATTAAATAGGTATGTGTCATTTGCCACAGATATTTATTTTACTAGAGAGCATGGTTACCACCCGTTTGGAAGCAATGTAGCATACGGTCCACTGTCATTGAATATATTTCTTGTCCAGGTACCTGTATTTATAGTGACAGTCAGTGCATAACATAGCATCCATTTTAAATGAATTATTTATCCTGATTGAGTGTTGTCTGCATCTCCTTGTTTTTCTTTTCTTTCAATGTAGTATAGTATCAAAAGCAATAGAGAAGAGATGTATGCTGGGTTGCCTTTGGAATGTTTCATTTTTAAAAACCATGTTCAAGGGAAAAAAAGCCAATAATATGATTTAATTACCTTCAATTGTCTCCTACAATATTATTTTTGCTGTTCCGAGTGATATTTTATCCCCAAAATAGAAGAAGGTGAAGCAAAAATTAAAGCTCAACTAAGATTGACAGGATGTCACTTGTATTCTAAACTAGAACACTTTTTCTGTTGCAGCTGGAACTAAGAATTTGGAAAACATGGATCCAGATATGGTGGTAATTTGAAATAATGACGAACTGTAAAAATAGCAATGAAGACAAATTTGTACAGTGTTTTATGTCTCTGAGTGTATTCTAAAAATCATGATACAATATTAACACATTAGAAAAATACACATTATAAAGCACAATCTGTTATTGTATGATACAATATTAACACATTAGAAAAATACATATTATAAAGCACAACCTGTTATTGTATGATGTAAAGCATACAGGTAAAATTTCAGAATAAAAGAAAATAACATTTATCATAATTCCAAAATTCAGAGAAAATCACCATTAGCACTTTAATGTTTCAATTTCTGTTAATTTCCTATAGATTTTTAATATTAAAATTATTAGATTGATAGAAATAGTAAATATCATTTTTCCAGTTTAATATTTGCTTCTTTAATCTCTAGATTTTTTAGGGCTTTATAATATCCTATCATATGGACACTATATCATTCACCTAATGGTGAGCAGCATATTTTTATCAAGCTAAATACAGCTATAATAAACATTGTTGTGTCAAAATTTTTAACTGCACTTCAAATTTTTACCTTAGCTTAGATTTTTAGAAATTAAATTACTGTAGTATAAACATTTGTATATATTTTGCCAACTTGAATTGCTTTCCAGAAAAGTTATGTCAATTATTAATATTTCAGTCTTTTGTGAGTGTCCATCTGACTCAGCCTTCCCTGCATTATACATAATTTGTTAAGCCTTTCTTGATTTAATAAACAAAGGGAAGGTTTTCATTTTCAAGTTAACATTTTTTCATTAATACGAAGCTGAATATTTTTCAAGTTTGTTAATTATTTTTATTTTTTTGTGAATTATTTTGGTATCTACTGGAATCTCAGTCTTCTTACTAATTTTTGTAGTTACTCTTACTTTAACTACTTTTACTGTATTATTCGACGTTTTGAATATTTTTTTCATTTTTATGTTCACCATTAATTTTAGTCATGTTTTCATTTGATAATCAGGAGTTTAGTACAAATACGCGATCTGTATTTGTAACGAATGATATAATAGTTCCCTTTATTTTAACACGTTTAAGCTCCGCAGGTATTTTTCCATCCAAAAAGCAGTAAATATTATACTATATTTTTCTAGCTTTTATGCTTTATTTTTTTCTCCATAAATTATATGATACAATTTCAGTTTATTTAGTTGTATTATGTGAGGTACAGATTCAAATTACTTTGGATATTCAAAGAGCTGGCCCATTTTCTCATGTATTAAAAAAAGTATTAACAGTATCTTAGTTATAACTATAGTCGACCTGTCATTTGTGTACCCTTTTTCTATTTAGTTTACTTCGAAAAACTTTCATTGCTTCGCGATCTTCAAAATCATCAGTTTTAAGGTCTAAAGATATTCCTTGTAGATGTACAGACTATATAATTATTTAATAGATCCATGTGCCTGGACATATACATTGCTTTTAATTTTTAAACATAATAGAAAATGTTGACATTAACAACTTTCTAAATGTATTTTTCTTTCATTTTTTATTAGATCAATACACTAAATTCTCAGAGGTGGTATAATAAAAATAAAGTATATGAACATTTTTTAGTATTTGAAGCATAAACGTCCTTGCAAAATGTTATGAATATTAAAAATGTCATGAAAAATGTAAGAAAGTACAGTTTCATTTTATCTTCCCTTTATTTTTCATTTTTGGTTGACTGGATGAGTGAAGCCTATTATTCTTTTTATTGTCTTCCCTCAATTATTAATGAAAGTTATTATTTTTTTCTCACTTTTTTTGGTCATTGTTGCTGGTTTGTTTGTTTTTTTCTTTTGCAAAATGTTATGTGTTATTCATTTATGGATCTAAGCCTCTTAGTGATTTTTACTTTTTAGATCATTTTAATTATGTATTTAATTATTTATATAATTTAGTCATTAACTCAGATTGTAATAGTTGTGGTATATATCTTCCTTTTTATTTTGATTAATTCATATATGTATATGTTCAGTTTTACAATTAGCAAATATGTCCACCATTCTTTTAAATAGACTATGTCCTAGCAACCAAAAAGAATTAATAAATATGCGATTCTATTTCCTACCTGTGCTTCATAACTTTGACTATTAATTATTATTTAAAAGTATTTTTTACTGTTAACTAAAAATGAAGGTCAGTTGTTAAACAACTTTTTGACGACTAAAATCCAAAAATTTTCAAAGTTCTTTGATATGAAAATTATTGTTTTATTTGCTCTTTATTATTAATTTGATGACAACAAGTGCTGAGAACTTGTTCAATTCAGAAAAACGGTTTTAATTCAAACTATTTTATATTCAACTCAATGTAGCTTAAAATTTTTAAAGATTAATTTATAGCTCACAGAACTGGAAAGTCTAAAGGAATGATCTTGAGTTCATAATTGGATCCAACATTTAAATCAGGTTAGTTTCTAGCTCTTGTGTGACCTTTGGGCTCTGATTTTCTCTTGCTGTATTTCCAAGTCATATAGCCACCCTAGACTGCTGGAAAGCCTGAGAAGTGTTTACCTCTGTGATAGAGAATGCAGACCACCTGATCTTAGCCTTTTAGGGTTGAGGCAGTTCCAATAAAGAAGGAATATAGAACTCATAAAATAAAGGACGTCCATTTCCATCCAATGCCCCATGTCAAGTACCACTGAGTTTCTCCAAGGTTGTTCAAGTTAAATTCACATATTTATTTCATCTCAGGTTGGTTATATAATCATTGGCAAATTCCACCACATTGACATGCCAAAAGAAATAGAATTGAAATTTAAGGTTTAATTTTAAAGTTATTTGAGCAGAAATAATCTTCAAAATAATTTTGTGGTGTACTTATATGACATTTCTGCTTACCAATAAATTGATAGTTTAACTACTTCAGAAATACTTTTTTCATATGTGTGTGTGTGTGTGTGTGTGTGTGTGTGTGTGTGTGTGTGTGTGTGTGTGTGTGTATATATATATATATATATATATAATCTCGAGCACTTGCCTGATTTGTGGATAAATTGCCAATAACTCTTGCCGAATGATTTTATGCTGGTAATAGCCAACTCTTATTTTTTATCCCAACTGCTAGAGATCTTATTCAGAGAATTGTGCTGCAATTCTCTTCTCCATCTCTCCTTGATTACTAACTCATCTTTCCTTACTCTAGCACTTGCACATTCAAATTTCTAAAACTACATGTTATGCCACTTTTCTATTTAAAAAAATCTGTATACTCAATGTCTTAATTCAGGCTTGCAGTCATGACGGCACCCCATCATCTGGCTGAATGTATTATGATCTACTGTATTTTCCTATACTTCTGAGCAATCTGACTCCAATAGGTTTTTTTACGAAGTAAAATTTGCATACAGTAAAACACATGGATCTTAATATGCTATTCCGGTTGTCACTGATGTATACATTTGGTTAACCAACACCTGAATCTATATATAGAAAATTTATATCACATAGAAGTGCTCCTTTTCACAGACACTGTTCTGATTTCTATCACCTTACTTAGTTTTGCCTGTTCTTGAAATTCATACAAATAAAATCAGACAGTATACACTTTTCAGTTTGTCTCCTTTCAAACCATGAGATTTTGGAGATTTTTTCATGCGATTTCATGTATCAGTAATTCATTCTTTTTAATTGTTTAATCACATTCCATTATTCATGGATACTACAATTTGTCTCTTCATTTTCCTCTTGGCATTTGGGCTCACCTATGAGTACTTTAGTCCTTTCCATTTTTTTAGCTATTAGACATAAAAATTATTCTTGTACAAATCTTTTTGTAGATATATGTTTTTATATTTCCTTGGTAAAAAATATAATTAGAATTGTTAGGTCATTAAGTTTATGGTAAACTTTATAAGAAACTGACAAATAAGTTTCCAAAGTACCATTTTATATGACCACAAGCAATGCATACAATTTTTCAGTTTTTCCACATACTTAACACCATTTAGTGTTTTCGGTATTAATTTTTGAATGTCAGCCATTCAGTTGCTTCAGTGTTATCTCATTGTGATTTTAATTTTCATTTATCTTAAGACTATTACTTTGAATATCTTCTCAAAAATATAAAAAATCATTCTTAGTTTATAAGTAATACAAAAACAGGCCATACACTGTAATTGGCCTGTGAGCCTTAGTTTACTGACACAGGTTAGACTTTAATACATTTTTATTGGATTATTTGTCATTTTATTATTGATTTGCATTCTTTATAATTGGGTAAGATATTAAACATTTACAATTTATTGAAACTTTTTAAATGTTCTACCATATGTTCTATCTTAGTAATTACATTTGTACTTAAAAAAAGCATAATATTAATGTATGATTTTAATGTTTTATAAACAATAGTTACGTTGGTACTGTTGCTCAAATTTCTTATATTTTTCTTGATTTTTTTTGCTTAAAAAAGGTTGTAGAAACTACTAAAGAGAGATGTAAACATCTCTAGCTATGATGATAAATTAATTTCTTTCTTTAGTTCCTTTATATTTCATTATTTCAAAGCTTTGTTATTGAGTAAAAATAAATTTATAATTATTATGTATTTCAGAAGAAACAATCTTTTTTATTAAGAAATTCCCCCATCTCTAATCTTAGTGTCTTGATATCTAGTTTATCTAATATTAATTTAGCCATACTAGCTTTCTACTACTGACATGATAGCTTTTAACTAACTTGTTATTTATTTTAGTTTGTCTAAAATAAATCTCTTTTTGTTTAATTTTACTTCTTTTTATATTGAGGGAAGTTGTTCAATTAATGTTATTAATTTTCCATTTTATTTTCTCTATATTGAGCCATACTTCTTTGTAGCTTTGTAGTGATTACTCGAAGAGATTATCACAAGTCCTTAACACAGCCTAACAAATAAACAAATTTAAAATGCTGTCCATTTATTCTCTCATCCATCGTGCCATTGTTGTCATATGTATTACTTCTATATACTTTATATACCTTATAACAAAATGCTATTCTTATTTGTCTTAAACATCCTGTTGTCTTTCAAAGAAATTAAGAGAGAAAAAAATAAATCTTCTATTTACTGAAATATTTACTATTCTGGTGCTCTCATTTCTTTCATGTCAATTTTAATCTTTCTCTGGCTTTTTTTCTCTTCAAACTATTGAAATTTAGTGTTTCTTATAGTCCCAAGTCTGCTGTTGACAGATTCCCAAAACTGTTGTTTATTTGAATATATCTTTATTTTGAAGGATAAAATAACCTGTTTGGTTTCTGATTCTGGGTTGATAGTTTATTAATTTGTATGTTTTGCATGTTTTCTGTAGCGATCATCAAAGAAATTGTAGCATAGTTTCTGGGTCTCTATTACTTCAGATAAGAAGTCATCTGCCATTCCTATTGTCAGTCTCTTATATATAAAGTCCACTTATTTTTCTGGCTCTTTTTAAAATACCTCTCTTTATTTTGGTTTTCATCATTTAGCTATCATATGCCTAGGTGGGATTTTCTTTTTATTTATATTGATTAAAATTTGCTCAGCTTTTGGATCTGTAAGTTAGGGTATTTTCAGTCATTATTTCTTTCAACATTATTTTCTTCATCACTCACTTTTTTCCTTCTTGGACTTTAATTATACCCAGATTACATACAAATTATATATGTCACAACCATCAACATTATATATTAGTTCTAAGCCTCTGTTGATATTTATTAATCTTTTATCATTGTTACTTCTTAATCTATCTTCAATCTATTTTTGAGTTCACTGAATCTTTCTTCTGCATGATTTAATTTGATGTTAAGCCTATTCAATAAATTTTTTATTTGAGATATTGTATTTTTCAGTTATAGAATTCTTTTGTCATTTATCTGCCAAGATTACCTCAGCTGATAACTCATGTTTTCCTTTAACTCATGAATTTTTGGGTCATGTGGAGTTTTGTTTCAATTAACTACCCTTTTTTTCTTAATATGGGCGATTTTCTTATTTTCTAAGGTCTAGTTATCATTGGTTATATAGGTGAGAAAATGGATTAAGTAATATAGAGAGTTTTGATTGTTATTTTTTCTTTAAAAAGTGTAGAGTTTTGTTTAGGCTTGGTTAATTCTTTGTTAGATTTGTTTTCTCCTCTTTATGCTAGTCTTGGCCCTTACTTTAGAACATAGGTCTTATTAAAGTGGGATCTTTCTGTGGTCTCACCTGAATGTCCAAGGTGCTCAGAGAGGTCTCCATACTCCAGCCAGTCAAGTTATCTAATGTCTCCTGGAACTGTATAACCTGTTGTCTCTCCATTCCTCAATCGTCCTTTGTACATGTGCAGCCCAATCTTCAGCCGAGACCAATGAACCACCCTCTATCTCAATTTATGAATCTCCTCTGTGAAAATTCCTTCCCTGCACTGTACTCCAGATAGTATCACCAGGCAGGGAGTTGGAACTAACATGTAGCTTATGCCCTGTGTTTCTCTTCTATCAGGAAATTCAGTCTTAAGATGTCTGTTTTCCAATGTCTGAAAATAATAAGCTCATATTATTTGTCTTCACATATTTATAGTTATTTGTACCAGAAGAGTAAATCTAACACCAGTTCCTACATTATGCCTAAAGTTTAATTCTCTCTCTCCATTTTTACCAGACATTTTCATCACTGCTTCACCAGTAGACTTCTTTTAATGACTCTCTGATACTGAGTAGCTACTTCCTATGGATTGTTAGTTTATGGACTGGTGTTTGAATTATAATTACCAATCTTAGTAACACTAGTCCCATCTCAATATTATATTTCATGAACCAAATAAATAAACCTGGTTAACTATTACTACTACTGACATTATAATTATAGTTTTAATACAGATCTGCTTCATTATTTTCATATATTTGTATACAGATACATATGATACTTACAAGCATACCAATTTAAATGTATATATATATGTGTATTTATGTTATATAAATGTGTATATATGCAGAGATAGAGAAAGGGAATCAAAGCAGTTTTATATATTCAATTAAATTAAAGACCCTATCTTATTCATCTCAGTATCTTCCAAAGATAGCATGATGTATGAACACTATAAAAAATTAAATAATTGTTGAATTTTCATATATGTATAGATTCTATATCAGTGATTCTTAAATGTAGGTGGTTTTGCCCCTTGGAAGACACTTAACGATTAATGGACAACTTTTCAGTTGTCACAACTAGAAAAGTTTTACTGGCTTCCAGTAAATGGAAGTGGGAAAATTCTTAAATATTCTACGATATGTAGGAGAGTCTGCTGAAAAAAAGAATTATCCAGTCCAAACGATCAGTAGTGCCAAAGTTGAAAAACCCTATTGTTTCTATCTGAATATAAATATCTGCTCTAGGTACACTCATATATACTTTGTATTCACAAAAATATATATTTATTCTAATGATACTCTAACCTCTCAATGTAAAATAATACTCTAAAATACTTTCTATCTTCTCTTACATTTTTATTTCTTTTTTGTTTATATAAATATGAAATATTATGTGTATATAAATTACATATAATTTCAATTTTTATGGTCTTTCTCCCTTCATTTAAATGTAAATTTCATGAGAAATATGTAGTTGGCTATTGTATTCTCCATACCTTGTTTAGTACCTTGTACTTAGTAGGTGTTCAATAAATAGTGAATAAATTGTGCAAATTCATTAATGTATTGCTCAGTTTTCAGAGATGTATACTTTGTTTTAATTTTTATTTGTGAACATTCTTTGAAAATAGTATTAATAATACAAAAAACTTAAGTGCCATTCTCAGGAGACAGAATGTCAAATACAGGAAATGTTACTACACACTTTTTTCTATAATTTACAAACCTAATATTAAGTGGTAAACATATTTTAATAAACTTGTGTTATTAGGATTATTAGAAAATATCTAAATTCTTTTTATATCTGCTGCTTTAGTCTAAATTAATTAAACATATACTTATATTAATATTTACAAAATAGAATTGTTTATCACTTAAGTGCATTTGGGCCATAAATTTTATTTATATATATGTGTGAGTAATCTTCTCCATACATATATATATAAAAATAAAAATGGGCACTAGAGATAGTTGTGTTGAAGAAGAATCATCATATTTAATACATAGGTATACTTATTTCATTACTACAAACGTTGGCATTTGCAGGAAGGCATTACATATTTAAAAAATTTTTTTCAGCCTATTTTACATGAATCTAGGGGAAATTAACATTAGGATATGATAAAGCATCCAAAAACAGAATTGAAATTACTAAGGCTGTGTTTCACCACCATAGTCCCATTTTTATGAATCTCATCTGAACCAAGAAAATGACAAGCTTTGAAAAGACTTTGAAATTACTCAGTCTTACCCTTAAAATATTTTTTAAATTAGATTATTGAGGCCCAGAGTTTCTTGTGACACATCCAAAAATAAACAATTAGTTAAAATCTTCTGATTTTATTCAGCTCTCTTACTTTATTAAATTATAGTCATGAAATTATTCTAAAGTTCAAATATTATTTAAAAATAAGAGTAAAGCTAAATACCTGATAAAATATATAATATAAAATGAATTTATTGATGAGTGAAAAAAATAAAATAAAATAAAAATATAATAAAATGGACATACTGATTATTGAATAAAATAATCTATTATTTCTCAGAACTAAAGTCATAATTATTGACCTCTTTTCTGCAGATATATATATAAACCCAACATTAAGTGGTAAACATGTTTTACTATATAATATATAATACATAATATAACAAATATATAATATATAGTATATAATAAATATAAAATATATTAAATATATTTATTATATTTATAAAGTATTTATTCTGCATTAGAAAAAGACACAAGTCTAGAATAAAAAAAGGGCTCTAGTAAAAGCCTGTTTTCTAAGAAAGAAAAAAACATTCTTCAATACTGTAATCAAATTGTTAATCTACTCATTTTAATTATAACCCCAGGAAGTATAAACCAATTAGCAATCTCTATATGAATAAAATCCTTATTATTTATTTATTTATTTAGCCTAGAATCTTACCTCCCTTGGGGATTGAGAGTTTGGAAATAGAATTATAAATGTGGAGGGGAAGTATCATTTAAGGCGAGAAGTTATACTTCTGCGGGGAGCATAACCAAATGATATATTCCAGTTGGACATTTCAGGGTGACATGTAAAGGCAAGTTTCAGGATTTTAGAAAGATTGTATATAGCCGTATTAATTTCAGAGACTTCATGACCATTTTGCTCAGATTCCAGAGGAAAGCCCTCCATTAAGTCCACCGAACTGGAAAAGGGACATAGGAAGCTTTCTCAGAGAAATAATGCATTCTAATAATGTTCTATTACTATCATTCAGTTATTACTTACTCCTTAAGACGGTATAGTATTTGATTTAAAAGTGCACTCATGCCATAGAGCTTTTCTAGTGCTTCCAAATCACATAAATATTAACTCAGACTTTACTTAAGATTAAAGTCATATATTGAGCGTACTGGTTTGAAATGAATAAACTTCATCAACTCATTCATAAATACTAAGTGACTACATAGTACACACCATTCCCATAGGTTTTGTGAGAAATGTGATAAAACACCTAAGATACACTCTCTAAAGGCACTTACCATCTAGTTTAGACAAGACAAAAAGACATGCAATCCCAGTAACCTTGTATACACAATAGGATCTAAAATGAGATCTTAAAACATGGTCTCCAGCTAAACAGTTTGCTAGTGAAGCACGTAGAAATTCAGTCAGAGAGAAAAAGGCTAATGTTGCTTCGGTTCTATTCTCCAAGGCAGACAATGTATTCATCAGTGACAACCATCCAACAGGACCTTCTAAATGACTATACACAGAAATAACCCTGCTTCAGCTATCTAGGTTTGAGTGTGACATGTATCTTTGCCTTTGCCTAGTTAAAGAAGTTCTTCTTTGTCTTCTTATTATTTCTGTTTAAAAAAAAAAAAAAAAAGTGTGTGGTTTTCAGGGGTAAAGTTAAAAAGGGAAAGGTCAGAGTGAGATTGGAATTTAGGAGACAGAGTTATTTAAAACAGTCCAAGAAAATCTTGATCATCAGAAGCACTAAAATACTTTGAGAAAGGCGAAGAGGGAGAGTCAAGACTTTGGAATAACATCTTGAAAAGTAGATCTAAACAGAGCCTGATCATTTGTCTAATATTCCAAAACTGATTTTAGGAAGCAAAATATTTTGTCTAGCAAAGTCGTACAGCTTATCAATTGAGAAATGTGAGCTGTTAATGAGTTTGGTCCAATCACGTTTTAGATAAATTAAAAAAGATATTTCCTGAAGGAATTTTTATTTCTTTTGTTTAACTCCTTCATTCCAATAGGTCTATCCTTATTATTTGGAATTCTCATTTTTTTTCTTTTCTTTTATTCCTGCAAGATCATATTTCTGTATTATAATTCTGGTAAATAGTTCCTAAAGTACTAGTTAAAATACCCTTGATCCTACTCTGAGACAGCCCTGAAAACTTAAATGAATGGTGTTTGGTGATCTCAGCTCAGTCCCCAGTAAATGTCCACATCACAAAACCACAACACTTAATTTTAGGTGATTGATTATATCTGCTTAGCTTAAACTGAGGCTTGAGTCAGCCAGAGGACTTTATTACCCTTCATTCCTGTGAGGGTGGTCTAGCCAGGTCAAAGTCGAGGTCAATAATAGGGCAGGAAAGTATTGGCTTTGCTGGTAAGCAGGCCTACTCTCCACCAGAACAAAGAACTTCATTCCTCAGAGATGCTGTTTGTACAAACAGATGTAGTCACCACTAAATTCTTAAAGGTTACAATGAACTTAAATAGCATATTTGATCAAATAAAAATCTTTTCATTATCAGGATTTGTTTCTATCTTAATCTAGAAAACAAAATATTAAAAATAATTAACTTATTGGATACTATAAAACATTAAAATCCATGAATTGATTCATCAACTAAAATATCTATTCAAATATTAAAATTGAACATATAATTTTAAAAGCAATTTTTAATAGAAAAACTTTAATTTATAAATAATAGACTCATTTAAATTTGTATACTCATATTATACTGAGAAATACTTAAAAACGGGTTCGCAGTTTTTTTCCAAAAGGAATTTTATATTTACAGTTAAAATGCAAAGTCAAACATCTCTACATATTTTAATTTTTAAAGTAGAACTAAATATTACTCATTGTAGGGAATTTCAGATTTTACAACTGCAGCAAAATAGAATAACTCATTAGCACTGAACATATTATTTTATAAATGATTTTAATGTAAAATTATGACAAGAGAAATATTGATTTTAATAGTAACATTAAAACTCAGACTCTAAAATATGTTATTCAAAAAATTATCCAAAAGTTAATTTGGCCCTTAAACACTATTAATTAGCAACTTTCACATGAATTAGCCTATTAAATTATGAAGAGTAAATGACTTGGTATATTTTTGAACTAGAAGCCTTATTTTAAGCAAAGGTAATTAAATTGAATTGAATGAAACTGAGAATAATAATAAGTCTAAAAAAAAACATATATAATAAAGTTTTAGTGAGCAGCTCAATAGAAAATGTTTAAAAATCACCATCTCTTATTAGAGTATGACGTTGGATAAATTACTTAATCTCTGAACATTCCCCACAAGGCAGTAAGTGAGGTGGATGTATGGGAAGTAATTTTTACCATGTAGGTTTGTTGTGAGGAATAAAATTATTTAATATAAATAAAAACATATGAGATATATTGAAACAATTTTTATAAAGCATTCATAAAGATGGCTTTAAAGTAAAAGTTACAACTAAAGACTGTAAATGAAAACTCAGTGACTGTTTTCTAAGTTTTATAATCTTATTTGTTCTGTAGTAGTCTATTTTCTAGGTAACACCAAATTGAGTAAACACAGTCTTAATTTTGTGTCATTCATCAATTAGAAAATTAGTTAGAATAGCTCAGTTGGGCAATGCACAATAGACATTCCCTCTTGTTGCTGTGATATGATGTAGGGTGACCGTGTCTACACAGAATGAATGACCCTGGCTGTCCTCACAGTTTATCTTAACATTTTACCAATTGGTGCAGACTAGTATAAATGTAGTTCAGTAGTGTCAGTCGATATATATCACTACGACAACCAAAATAGATCAACCATGTCCTGATTCTCTTAAGAGAGCTACAAAGATGCAGATTTTTTTTTAATTGTGCTTGTTTTAAAGAAAATGTTATTTTTTATAAGGGTTTTCCAAACTCCATTTAATATATAACTTCTTTTACTTTTTGTCTAGTTTTCCATTTTTAAACATAGAAGTAATGCACAGTAGTAATAAATGTTAAAAAAAATTACAGAGGTGAGAAAAATAAGAAATGAGAGTTTTATAAACAATGATCCTACTTTTCTAGGATACACATTGTAAATATTTATTTACTATTTATACCTTTGGAGTTTTATGTACATAAATATATATTTATGTATTTAAAAGAAAATTAGGAGCTTATACATGTGTGTATGTATATGTACATACGGGTATGTATATGTATGTGTATGTATGTATATGTATGTGTATGTATGTATATGTATACATAGGTATGTATGTTTATTGTGCATATGTATATATAGATATGTATGTGTATGTATGCATGTATGGTCAGTTTAATACAGACAAAGAGCCTGGATTGAAATCAAGGCTCTACCTTCTGATTTCGGGTAAGTTATTCAACTGCTCTGTCTCAGTTTATAACATTAAAGTGGAATGATGATAATTATCCTAGGAGAGCTGCAAAGTTTTTAACTTATTATATGTGCTCAGTAATGTTATCTATTATTATTATTTCATGCCAGTGTATATATAGTTTTGGTCATTTTTAAGATGCATAGTATTGACTAGATATGCCATATTTATTTATCAATTTTCTATTGATAGACTTATATTATCTTCAATTTTTGTTATTATAAATAAAGTATAATAAACTACTTAGGAATAATTCTTTGTATACTACAGTGAATGTGTCTGTAAAACAATTTTCTAGAAGTAGAACTGCTAGATTAAGTAATGTACACACTTACAATTTTGCTCGTAGAGAACTGTTAGACCATCTTTTCGAAAGGTAGTGTATTAGAATACCATGAACAGTGTGGAAGAATACTATTTCCTCACACTATCCATGGCACTAGCTATTATCAATAATTTTAATCTTCATACATTTGATTAAATGAAATAAAGGATAATTAGTCTAGTATCTATTTTATTATTCATTATATCAAATATCTGCTCATGAACTTAATAGACATTTGTTTTATTTCTTTCTGTAATCCATTCAAATCCATTGCACTTCTCCTTGCAAGGTTTCCATCTTTGTACTCATTCATTTGTCAAAACTCTTTACATATTAAGAATGTTAAACATTCTTTATAGCAGCAAATATCAGCAATGTTAGCAATATGTCAGTCATTGCTTTCTCCTAATAATATTTCATTAAACAGATATCTTAAAATAATACATATGTCCATGTTTGTTCTTAAGTAAAAGCATATAGTTGCTTGTTCTAAAATCTTTTCCCCAGAAATAATCCAACATTTACTTGGCCATTTTTATAAAATTCAAAGTGTCATGATCTCTTTTTTAAAAATGAAAACTCTTCTGTACATCATGGAAAATCAAAGGATCCCCAATTCTCTGATTCACATTGTTAACACTTTTAAAAATTTTTTTTATTTAGGTCTACCTGAATTTCTTCACTTACATTCCATAAAAGGGGTAATTTATTTTTATATTTTAAGCACTTAATTTCTCTCTGCTTTAAAAAAAATTTCATATTGTAGTCAGGGTAATGTTTCAAACCACAAATATGATCATGTTCGAAATTCTTTTAAAAGCTTTCATTTGTAAATGCTTAAGATGGCTTATAGCTGGGCTACTCTAAAAAGTGTCTATGAGGAGGGGAAGCACCACAGTATTCACATCGCCTGGGACCACATTAGAATGCAACATACATATGACATGTTATTGAATTATACACTTGAAACCTATATAATTTTATTAACCAATGTCACCCCAATAAATTTAATTTAAAAAAATAAAAAAAGAAATGCATATTCTAGGCCCCACTACAGACCTACTGAATCAGAACTGACGATGAAATTTGAGAACCGCTAAACAGGATCCTGAATGAACAAAATGTTATCTTTCTGCTTTTGTCTTGTCCTGGTCTCTTATTGATCACTGCACTTCATACTGGCTTTCTTTTAGCTAAATATTCCCTTCACAATTTTTTCTCTTTGCTTCAAATATTTCTTCCCTCCCTTTTTTTTTTCTGTTAAATCTTATCATTTAGATGACAACTTAAAAGCTACTTCCTCAAGGAAGTCTTCCTCCACAATTAAACCATGCCCTTCCTAATTTTATGTTTTACTATTTCTTTGTATTTCTTTCTTTCTTTCTTTTTTTTTTTTTTATTATTTATGCTTACAGCACCTGGTCTTCCTAGGTGGTCTCCTATCCAAGTACTAACCAGGCCCGACCCTGCTTAACTTCCAAGATCAGACATTGGGCTTGTTCAGGGCGGCATGGCTGTAGACCATGGACCATGGCTCCACTGGGGCATGAACCCAGGACCTTCTGCATGTAAAGCAGGCGTGCTAATCGCTACACTATGGAACCACGTTCTCTTTGTATTTCTTTTATCAGCATATGTTTTAGAAGTTTTTTAAATCCACCTATTCCCAACCCCCACTACCTGCTGATCATAAGACACTGTGCCTGTTTGCTCACCCTTGAATCTTCAGATCCTACGACAGTGCTTGACACATATTGATAGAGATAAACATTGCTTGAACAAATGAATAAGTACACGAATGTACAAATAATTCCTTTTCAAGTGTTTACTCACTAATTTGGGAGTCAAATCTAAACTCAGTCGTCACTTCCTGGGTGAAGCCTCCTCTGGTTTCCTCCTTTCCTTCAGGATGTCAGGGGCCTCATTTATGGTCCACTTTTGCACTTTTGTCCTCACATTTCCTTTACATTGTATTTTAACCAGCTGTCTAAACTTCTTGCTTTCCTTCTTCCCCTTGTGGGTGGAGACAGCACTCCTACCAACCCCGCTCCACCTCCACTACACTCTTCCTTTTCTCCATCTTTTATCCTTCATGATTGGAGCATAGTAGACACTCAGTGAAAGCTTCGTGCATTAAATTAAATACAATTTAAGTTAGACTTTGCTGCAAACTTGTGCAAAAACCCAGGACCAGACAGGTAATCCCTGTACATTTCAGTTTGCTCCTTTATAAAATGATAACAAGTTGAGGAAACTTTTTGAAGGAAGATGGTCTATATTTTGATGTGGTGGCAGTTACCCAATGAGACAAGATGAACAAGACTCATTAAGCTCTATGCTTACCATGGGTACATTTTATTTATGTAAATTATATGACTCAGTGAATTTAGAGGAATGAAAAAGTGGTCCAATAGAAATTTTTGAGTTAGACCTAAAGTGGGTTTTTATTTTTTAATTTTTAAAGAAATCTGAATGTCTCAAAGCCCAGAACTCACTTCTGTCTCCCATAGACCCTGCCCGGTGACTGTTTTACACCAGAACTGATTCTTCCAGTTATATTCATCTTCCAGACTAGAAGCTATTTTTTTTTTAGTCTCTTTTGGAACTAAATTTTTATGATTCTGTCCCACGAACATTAGATCACAGTCAAGGATGATCTAAGGATGAAGTGAATTCTTATTATCTAATTAAGGGACTTCCTTAAGGATATATGAAACCTCCACGATCAAGGATTTGTTTGGATTTAGTCGCTGTGATTCAAATACAATTTGGAATAAATTTAGCTTAAAATTTAGCTGCATTTTTACATTAATTTTCTACATTATAGAAAGATCAACAAGATTTCTTTACTGTAATGATTAAAGCAGTATATTGTGTCAGGACAAGAGTACCTAACATATATATATGTATGTTTATATATATATATGTTTATATATATATGTTTATATATATGTTTATATATATATATAACTCTACTACATATAATATATAGTATATAAAAATAAAATATAATATATTAAAATAGAAATAATATAAAATATATGTAAAATAATATATAATTATATAATAGAATGCTATATTTGAGTGTGCACGCACACATATAGCATTCTTAACACAAACTATTTTTAGTTCATATTAATCTTTCACCATTAATATAAAAAGTTGTTTCACATCTAATGTTGTTTCACATCTATTAGAAAAGAGCCATTATTTAGAACCTCAGAAACACCTGTCTGGTTTTGTGGGTAGGTTATTTTTAATTTTATTATGCCAGGAAATTGTTTTTCCTTCCCATGTGTTTGTCCTCTTATCACTCATCTCATCCCACACTTCCAAATCCAACCTGACTCTAATAGGCTAAGATGATTAATCACCCTAGAAGCTGACATGTATAACATGAAGCAATAAAGAAAAAAGGAAACAAAGGGAGTCTGAGTGTTACACAGCTACCTTTGATAAACATGAGAAATGGACAGCTCACATTTTCAATTACAAAATAACTTGTAAAATACAATCTTATAAAATATTTTAATCTTAGAAAATAATATTTCCACTGTTTTTTTCTCTTTAATTTTTTTTAAAAATTGCCCTCCTCCCCACACACAATCTGGGAATACATGGATGAAAATCTATTGGATAATTACATGTTTAAAAATATTAAAATGTAAGTAATTGACTATTTAGTTTTGTTTTCCTTCACAGAAGAGCTAAACAATAATTTCTGTGGTTTGTAATATAAAACAACCATTGCACATTAAAAATAGATTATTTTTCAATTTAACTATTGAAAATACATATGCCGAATGTATCTCATAAAACTTCACAAAACATTTTACTAATTGGGGTATTAATGTTAACTTAAACAAAAACAAGAGGGGCATCTCCTGCCTACATATAAAATATTAAAGAAATTATTCTAGTCTAGTCAATAACAGGTAATTTCACTTCTGAGCTTTAGGGTTACTTACCTGGGAGGATGAGAATATTGGTACCATTATCTCCACAAGTATGTTATTAACTTTTATTCTCTTTTTTGGAATGCAATAGATATGATAGCCTTGGAACTAGGCTGCACGCCAGAATCAGCTGGAAAGCTTATGAAAAATGCAGATTCATGTGTCCCCTCCAGACTCACAGAATCAGCATTTCAATGGAATAATATTTTTAAATAAGTCCAGCACCCGATAGTGATATAGCTTGATTTCAGACTGGAACTTATGAATTGCATATTAGAATACTAAATAAATTTAAAGTCTAATCTCAAATTTATGGGTAGGGGAGAGAGGAAAAAATGTTTAAAAAGAGAAAAGACTATAAACTCAAAATTTAAATCATTTTGATAGAAGTAACAAAAACATTTTTAAATAATTATTTTAAAATGAGTATACTTGATTCAATTGTAGTAAGAGTTAGTAAGACATATCGAAAACTACCTAATTCATTTCTGCTTCCTAATGTTTCACAAATTTACCAGTAGATTTTTTTTTAACAGTTTCATTAAAAAGATGAAAAGAAGTGATGGCAAAGAGAGAGTTTTTGAATGCTCAGGAAAAAAAAAAGCAAGGAAATGAGTCCAATATTAAAAATTAACACATTATTTACCAGTAAGTATACAGTAGTATTCTAATTGCTTGGCAGAAAACAAAGAGCCAACCCAGAGGATATATTAGTGAGTAGGGTAGGGTGTTGAATGTATGAAAAATCTCTATAGTAATGTGTCTTCCTTAGATGTTAACATTATTCTTCAGTTGAGTTTCTTTATGATTGTTCTAAATATATGTAGTATAGTAGAATTTATAAACTGTAGTTTTATATTTCAAAATCAATATCAAATTTGGGGAAAATTACATGCTTAGCAATTAAAAAAATGTTTTAAATTGGATTTAAATATTTGACTTAGTTTCTAGTTTTTCTCTAAAGACTTAACTACTCCTAGGTTTTAACAGTGGGATTTAACTTAATAAGTGTTGGGTCTCTGTGTTAGAGGACACAGCTCCTCTCTTTGTTGTATTCAGTTTAAAACAAAAGATTTCAGTAATTTGTTGCAGTACACGTAAAATATATCTCAGAGTTTGGGTCAAGTTTTCTAAAGAAATGTTTTAAAAATAAATTGCTTTTAAGTAATATGGCTTCAAATGTATCATCTCAGTTATTTACTGGTATAATATCTATCTAAAGTAATCTATGCAGGGTAAACAATGATATTTCATCTGGATGATTTGTAGTAGCAGAGTCTAATGGAGGAGTGGGGAGAAGGGATTTATCTGGCAAGGGAAATCTTTCTGAAGAAGGTGACACATTATTTATACTTGGCAGAAGCTGAGAGAACAAATTCTAGGTTGGAAGTTCTAATGCAGTGAACTGTTTTAACAATTTTAAATTTAATGGTAGATACACCAAAGTTTGCAAAAAGTAAAACTCATGCCTTTCTTTCTTTACAAGGACTCATATTTTCATTAAAAAGTTTCTTTTTTTTTTGTAAATATTGTCACACATGCACTTTCTATATAAATCACATTATAGTAGTAATAGTCATACACATAAAAATTTCAACTAAATATTAAGTTAATACAATGTCATTTCTAAAACATAAAATAAAAATTATTAAAATATTCTCAAATAGTTTGAGGGGAAAATGTTCACATTGATTTTCACTCTTATTAACTCTCCTTAAAATATTTAAAATATAGTAGAGCATAAATGAGCATAATATTCTTAATATATGTGAAGAAAATATGGGGAAAAATAATCTTTTTCAAGAAATGAGCCTAGAGGCATAGGCTATATGATCATTCAGAAGTGGAATAGCATGTAAACATTTGTACATTTCTTCAACCTCAGAAATCTAGGCTTGTGTATCTAATGATTTAAGACTTCTTTTTAACCTCTGACTCTTAATAGCATCTGAAAGTCCTCTGTAAACCAAGAATCCACTATAAAAAAGGATTACATTGGGCTTTCAAACAAAAAATGAAAGAGGATGAGTGGTAAAAAGCCAAGAAGATCAAATAGTCTGTTTTTCATTCTGAACTTTAGTCTCTATTTAACAATTTTTTCTGCTACTTGGCAATTCTGAAAATTTAGGAAGTTTGTCTATTACTTCTCTGAACAAAGACAAAAATGGATATCTTTAAGATTTTATATTCTTGGAAAAGGCTATTTTCACTGCATCCTCAAAGAAAATCTGAATTTCAATAATTTAAACAATTGGTGAAAAGGGAAACATAGAAGATCAAAACTATTATATTGCTACTTGTTCATATCGCTTAGATCTGGCTTGATCCCTTTTCTAACGCCGTGACTAGATGGAGTGAAAATCTAGCATGTAGAGTTCATGTGTTAACACTTCCTTTTTTCCTTGTGCTGGAGTAGGCTGGTGTAAGCATTTCCTCCAAACAAATCACACACATTAAACTGTAAAATAGACTAAGTTTCCAACAGAGCATGACAAGGTCATCATATTAAATATTAAAATCATCATATCAAAATTTTAGTTTAAATTTCTTATAATTAATATTTTAGGAATTAATATGCTTATTACCAAAGGCTTTAGCCATGATTCTTAATCTGTAATATGGAGGGCTTTTACCGGGTAACTTTGACCTTTTACATTTCCAAAATTCATGAACCTAAAGAAATCATGTGATGCATTTTTAGCATTCTACACACTTCCTAAAAACACACTAACAAATATATGTGAAAAAGGCAGTAAAGGAAGTAAAGCCCTTATTTTTACTTAGCTTCATGTACATTTTTTGTTTCACTACTCATGGCAACACAGTGAAGTAAGTTATTACTCCCTTTTTACAGATGAGAAAGTGGCAGTTCAGAAAGGTTAGTAATTCAGTATTAGTTTGCTAGGGCTGCTGTAACAAAGTACCACAAACTGGGTGGATTAAATAACAGAAATTTCTTGTCTCAGTTCTGGAGGCTACAAGTCCAAAATCAAGGTATTGGCAGGGTTAGTTTTGTTCTAGACCTTCCTCCTTAGCTTGTATATGATCATCCTCTCCCTGTGTCTTCACATCGTCTTCCTTCTCTGTCCACATCTGTCTCCCAATGTTCTCTTCTTAAGAGACACCAATCTTATTAGGGCCCATCCCAATGACTCTGTAAAGACCCTATATTTAAGCCAGACATTTGGGGGATTAGGACTTTAACATATGAGTGTTGGGGATAACAATAACAATTCGAGCCATAACACTTGCCAAAGGTATCTTAGTAAACGAGTAGAAAAGCTAGGAGTACAAACATATGTATGCCTAATTCTAAAATTACGGTCTTTACCACAGAGCTCTGTCTTCTTATGTAAAGTATGATACAATTGGTAAATAGTTATGCAGCAAAGAATTGAAACTGCCCTCTCATATTACATAACTTTATAGGGAAGAGGCTAGTAAGGGTAGGCAATTGTTTATCACTTTTGAGCCAAAAAGCTTACTTCCTTGACAAAGGAGACAGAGGCAGTTGCATAAGTGTCCTGTGACATGATTTAAGGGGACTAGGAATTACCATCTTCTCCCAAAGGTCAATTCAAAGGTCATTTGTTTGGACTTTTGCAATTCCTTTATTTTAACTCATATACATTTTAAGGTTTTTCCTCTACTTTGCAGCATAATTATTTTCTTTCATGTCTGCCTGTACCAACAAATGATGAGCTCTTTGGAAATTGTCTTCTAATAAAATAAAAATAAAATGAAAACCCAAGATAATAAAAAATTAAATCTAAGGGAACTATGTATTAAAACAATCATATCATATTGCTACCTTAGAATGGTTACTATTAAAAAAAATATTGAGAATGCCAACTGAAATTCTCATACATTACTGGTGGGAATAAGACATTTTATAGCCACTCTGGAAAACAGTTTGATAGTTTCTTTTAAAGTTAAACATATACTTACCCTATGACCCAGAATTTCAACTCCTGGGTATACACTCTATAAAGAGAGAAACTTATATATCCACACTACCCCCAAGAAGACATACAAATGGCCAACAAACATATGAAAAGATGCTCATCATCACTAGCTGTTAGGAAAATGCAAATCCAAACCACAAGATATCATCTCACACCTGTTAGAATAGCTATAATCAATAGGACAAGTAATAACAAATGCTGGAGAGGA
>NW_011889015.1:3163667-3234940 GCF_000151845.1 Pteropus vampyrus
TTAGGAAAATGCAAATCCAAACCACAAGATATCATCTCACACCTGTTAGAATAGCTATAATCAATAGGACAAGTAATAACAAATGCTGGAGAGGACGTGGAGAAAAAGGAACCTTCATACACTGCTAGTAGGACTGCAAATTGGTATAGCCACTATGGAAAGCAGTATGGAAGTTTCTCAAAAAACTAAAAATTGATCTACTAAATGATCCAGCAATCCCTCTACCGGGTATTTACCCCAAAGACTTGAAAATCCATACCCAAAAAGATATTTGCACACCGATGTTCTTAGCAGCATAATTCACAATGGTCACGACATGGAAGCAACCGAAGTATCTTATTATAGATGATTGGCTAAAGAAGCTGTGGTATATATACACAATGGAATATTACTCAGCCATGAGAAGAGATGAAATACTGCCATTTGCATCAACATGGACAGACCTCGAGATAATCATGCTAAGCAAAATAAGCCAGACAGAAAAAGTTGAAAACCACATATTATATGTGGGATATAAACCTAAAAGCAACAAACGAAGAGGATAAACAAACAGAAACTCATGGACATAGACAATAGACTAGTAGTTACTAGAGAGTGGGGGCGGTGGAGGGAGGTAGATGGGATAAAAGGAGTCAAATATGTGGTGACAGAAAGAAATCTAACTATGGGAGATGAACACACAATGCAATATATATATGCCTTACTGTTAAATTGTACACCTGAAACTTACTAGATTTTATTAACCAATGTTGCCATAAAAAATTAAAACAACAACAACAACAACAACAACAGCAACAACATGCTACTCAACCCCCCTCCACGAATTAAAAAATTTTTTTAAAAAAGTTAAATATATACTTACCGTATGGCCCAGAATTTCAATTCCTGGGTATATACTCTAGAAAGAGAGAAAATTATGTCCACACTAAACTTTGTATACAATGCTCATAGCAGCTTTATTTATAATATTCAAAAACTGGAAACAATTCCAATGTTCTACAATAGTTGAATGGATAAACTGTGGTACTTCTATAAAATAGAAAAGTACTCTACATCAAAAACGAACAACTGATATATGCAACAATTTGAACAAATCTGAGTGAAATAAGTCAGTCACAAAAGTTTATAGACTGTGTGATTCCATTTATATCAGCGGTCCTCAAACTTTCTGGCACTAAGGACAGGTGCTCTTGTGAGAATCTAATGCCTGATGATCTGAGGTGGAGCTGATGCTGTGATGCTAGCATTGGGAAGTGGCTGCAAATACAGAGGTTTGAACGGTTCCTCTCCCACACTCTTTTTTTTTTCTTCCCTCTAAAAGGTCATATTTTATACCCACAACCTATTTTTAGGCCCCAAATTCTTTTACAGACTGTTTAAGTTTTCCTAATTCTTTTTTCCACTGCTGGAAGGACTTCCCTAGTGTCTGAAAATAAGAAACACTTCAAGGGTTCAAATTTTATGTGGGTGCCCCTTATAACTTCTCCAATATTCAGAACTGTGGCCATGTTTCCTCACTGTGTATGGTCACTAGAGCTTGTATCCCAGCACTCAGATCCTAGGTCTTTTTCTAATCTAGTCTCAAAGGGTTGCTGAAGTTTTAGTCTTCTCTGGCTTTGAATCTTCTCCTTCCTTTTTAAGATTTGTATATTTTTCATTTTTTATTCAGAACTCAGAAATGTATAACTTTTTATTATATTTCATCTAACATTTCTATGTACCTGTGTATATGTGTGTGTGTGTGGGCAGGAGGGCAGTCGGGATGGGAGGGGCTTCGATGGCACATCTATTTCAGGTTATTCTACCACAGTGATGGAAAAATCTTAGACACTAAGGATTGAGAATAGTCTTAGGAAAAGAGTTAATTGTAGATGCATAGATGATAGGATAACATCTTATATTTAATTCTCCACCCCCAATATTCACATATATAAACACAGTGTTCTTATAGTTATAAAGACCAATGCTTGGAGGTGCTCAATAAATCATTCTTCAGTGAATGATTGTATGAATAAAATGTGTCTAGGATCTTGAACACTGATGTGTGGAGCAGGGGCCTTCAATGGTTTCTCAATTTTTATTATGGTGGGCAATTACTTTCATTATTGATCTCTCTAACAAAGAAATGTATTAAATTATTTCTATTTGCTAAAGTATCATAAGTTACAAAAGTTTACAGTTTTGTACAATGTCTGCATGTGTATGTTTGCAGGCTAATAATTCCACCAATATGATGCATGCATGCTAACACCCAGAGGTATAGCCATCATTATGGAAACAAAGAATAAAATTATCTCTGACCTTGTCAGAGGACATTAGTGAAGGCTTCCCATAAGCAGATGCATTTGAATTGAGACTTAATAGATAAATAGAAGGGAATAAGAGTAACAGGCAATAAGGGAAGACGATTTTCAGTTAAGTGAACAACAGCAAATGCAAAGGTAAAAAGGTTTGAATGAGGAAAAAAGAATATGACTGAAGAAATGCAGATTTGTTTTGTGGTGGCAGAAGGGCTAAGAAGGCATTTTGGGTGGTAAATTTAGAATCACTGGAGAGTCAGATGATGAAAGTCGTGTTAGGTCACTCTTAAGAAGTTTGGATTTTATAATGTAGGAGACACTGTGTCATTAAGGATTTTAAAAGGGGAATGATATGATCAAATTAGGGATTTATAAGGCATGCTCTTAGAACACTGTGGAGATGACTTGGAAACGAAAGCCAGTAGTTTAATGCCTGGCAAGAAACTGCAAGGCATTAAACAAAGGTAGTCAAAGGAAGCAAGTTTGGAGGAGATGGAGAAAGAACTATGCACTAAAATCCCCAAGATTTGGTAAAATCTGGACTATGTGAGTGGACCGAAAACAGTAATTCAGTCAACAAAAGTATGCCGCCCATGGAAACTAATTATTCAATTTGAGTGGCACCTAAAAATTGAAATTGATTCCCTGATGAGAAAAATGGAAGTTATTTGCTCAGGCCCTCAGAAACTCTTCCAGTCCACAGCCGATATGTTTGTAAAGGGTCTCTAAAGTATTTGAAAGTTTGAAAGTGGTCATACATGGATGATTCTGACATTAAAAAAAGAAAGAAAGGAAGGAAGTATCTACACAGATAAGTTTGCACCTAGCCAAGACAGCTCCCTTTTCCTCTAGTTTTAAAATCACAGCCCAAATGTGAATTGCGAACATATTTGCTTTCAACAAATTCAGGCAACCTCATTTACAGTAGCATCATCTACAGACAATGTTTAATTGCTTCTTCTTTTCAATACAACTAAAAACTACTCATATAACTTTTTTCAAAAAAATAAAAAAGAGAGTCTAAACCAAGACTGGGAATTTTAAAGTGCAGCTTTTGTAGTAACATTTGAGCAATTTCTTGAAGTTGAAAAATGCTGATTGGTCGCCTAGAGGGTTATGCTAAGGAAAACAAGACAGAAATCCAAGCTGTAGAATTCGCGAAACCCTTTGTCATGGCAAACAATAGTGAAACCCAACATTGCCTGGAAGGGGAAATTTGAGTCTGCAATCTGTTAGACTTTATGCACTGATAAGCGATAAGATTCTGTGCTGCATTTTGAAAGGAATACAGTAAACACAATTCTAGACAGATCTGCCTCAGGCTTAACATGACACTTAAGTGCTCTGTAAGAGAAAAGAAAAGGCAATTCTGGACACATTACAGCCTGCTTTTATTTTCTAGCATTAAAGCTAAAATGTCATGTAATATCTATTAACAGGAAAAAGGTCCTTTTTACTGTTTTCATCTAGTCTATATAAACTTGGATATGGAGGGAGAAGATAATTATTATGTTAAATAGAAATATATGTGAATGTTTGAAAAGTCTGTCTATTACAGAGGTACTTTAGTTTTTGAAAATGTTACCACTCAAAACAAATGAAATTGTAGCATAAGTAAATATTATAAGTAAGTCTGGATTGAATTTCATTTTCTACAATGGAAAAAATAGTAACTAATGATGAAGCAAATGTTAGCTATGAAAAACATACATTTTTAATACACAGTTTTTTATAAAAACTCCTAACCTAAGAGGGGAGAAACAACAGCAACAGCAACAGCAGCAGCATCAACAACAAACAATATTTATTATGTTGGGTTAAGCATTTGATGACCTAAGACTGAAATTATCTGGATTTCCAAAAGTAAAGCATTCGACTAGTGCCTTGGAACTAAGGTGACCTGTGGAAATGCATGGTGACATCTTTAAAATTTCCTTTCTTATTTAAAAATTATAAAGAAAAATTGGAATGATTTCTGGACATTTTCTAAAGAAAAGTATTCTTCATAGTTAGAGCTTATTTTCCATCGTGTGGAGTCTAACACAAAAGTTGTAAGACTTTTTTAGAGAACAGAAATCATTTTTTTACAGTTTGATACTGAGATGAATTTTCTTCCTTGTTAATAATCCTTATTATTATCCATATAGTGTACCATTTCATGTATGCAAAATAAATAAGATGTATAGGAGTTAGGCAACTATATAAGTAGAACTGAAAAAACATAGAATTACAGTTTCTCTCTTATTATCTTGAATCATCCAAGTTTTAGCTCACATTTTCTGCTTTGTATTAGCTGTAAAGGCACATTTACTAATTATTAAGGGACTTGCATTTTGTTTTCTGACATCTTTAAATGTAAGGGTAACAAAGCTATAACAAATCTTTATTATAATATATTAAACATTGTTTGTGTTTCTTTTTTCATTCAAAGCATTCCCTATGTAATTTCTAAGTTATTCTAATTATGTGCAATTGATTAAATAATTAATCAAGACATTACATATATAATTTTGATAAAAGCAAAGCCTGAATCAGGAGGAGAGTTTCACTTAATCTGTGAAAGTTTAGAGCAATGACTTTTCCTTATGCTATTCTAGGAAAAATTGTATGGTGTATTTGAAAGAGCAACAGAGACTTGGATTTGAATTTTAGTGCTTTAGAATTTTAGAACCACGGCTTTTTGGCTCTGGGAAAATTAATTAATCTTTAATGAACAAAAAGTTTAATTAATCTAATTTTCCCCAAGTGTGAAATGGAAATAATAATGAGAAGAATAGCAACAACTTTGGAAGGTTTCTTTAAGACTTAGAGATGATGTGCATAAAAGAATTATCAAGGAAATTATCAAAGTCAGCACACAGTAGGATCTCAAAAAATAGCAAATATCCTAGGAATAGAAGTAATAGTCATTAGTAATGGTGTGTTATTACCGCCATTATAAGTGAATGTAAAATAGTTAGATTTAATATTTTATTTTAGTAGAATTACTTTAAAAGAACATATTTATTTTATAAACAAATATCTTTAAATCGCTTTACATACTTTTTTAACCCCATTTGACAATGTTTCAATTCTTTATATTTTATCCCTACTGAACAAAATGTTATGCCAAGTGATATTCATAATCAAGACGCATGTGTCAGACACCAGGCAAAGTGATGGAGTTACAAAAGTGAAAAACATCTTTACTACAAAAAAGCCACAGCCAATAATTAATTAGTTTCTAAGTTTCTAAATATAAAATAAATGAGTTTACTAGAGAATATGTGAATTTTAAATAAAATAAGTAAAATGAAAAAAATAGAAATTCCCAATAATCAAATAAAAGAGAAATAATCATTGTTACTAAGCTACAAAAGACATTATGATGTTGGTTAAGGCATTTAACCAATTCCTAATTTTTGTGCACTGAAACTCATTTTGATATTTTGAAATTATTCACAATAATATAGTAAGCAGCAATGGAAATATCTCTGATCGCCTCTTTAGAATAAATTCTACATCAATGGGTAAAGGCATTTAAAAGTTCTTGACACATGTAAAGCTACCCTAAGAAAAGGCTATGTCGATTTCATTGCTCATTTTTATCACCAGTATTGGGTATTATCATGTTCTAAGTATTTTAAGATTTAATAGAAAACAAAAAATACGTCACTATTATTTAAATTTCCATTCCTTTTATTATCAATAAAGATAATAATGTTTTCCTTTAGCCTTTGGAGAAACAAGAGTTATTTATTTTTTCAAAACTTGAAAATAAGAAATAGAATAATTCTTTTCATTTCCACCAAGCATCCAAACAAACCACCACCAATATAACTACAAAACCATAAGGTGCTACTTTATTCTCCTTCCTTGCATTAGAATATTTTTTCTTGTATTAAAATTCCAACAAATAAAATAGCTTTAGAGATCTATCTTTTTTCTTAAACAAAGAATTGAAAGTATGAGATAAATTAACCAAATCTAGTCACCATTTACTGAAGCAGAAAGAGATGTATTTGTTGGGAATAAGAAGAAATCAACACAACAGTTTTAGATCTACTTGCTTTTGGCCTTAATAAACAAGATTATTACCTTATGGGTAACTTCTATCATAAATACTGTTAAGGAAGAACCATCTGTTGGTATACTAAAGATAGATCTAAAATTAAGGTTGGTAAGCCCCAGATTTAGAAAGAAAGACGGATGATATTATGGTTTAATCAATCAAGTACCCAACACAGCAGGCGTCAAGACAAAGTTTCATAATGTGGACCACACATCATTACCTGGAGTTAGTTCCACACTGCTAAAAAGCAATCTTAATAGCTGGGTCTAGCAACCAGACCAGTGTCCTGTATACTGTCCTACTCATTACATGATTTCTACTGACTGGGTTTAGAGCTATAATATAGAGTTTAAAGGAGAGAGAAGGGTATAATAAAAATTGATTGTCATGAAAGTGTAATTATCATTTTTTCCAAATGTTTTGGTCTAGAAGCACACTCCTAAGGCTGAAAATAAAAATAATACTACTAAGACTAGCAGGCAATATTTTTAACATTTTCAGATTTTATAAATGTAAGATTTAGGATTAGAACAAACTTCTACAAACTGTTCAAAATACATTAATTGGTTTGAAAACAAAACTTTGATTTTACAAATTGTGCTTAAAAATCAACACGATTGTACTTGGTCAATCAGACTGTGGGAAATTGATAATGATTAAATTCGAAAGATGGAGTAAAGAAAAAGAGTAAAAGTTTAGTGCTAAGAGAACTTGTTGACAAAATCAGTGTTTATACAGCTACTATTTGAAGCCTAAAGATATTATGATAATTTAAAACAAATGTGTTATTTATTAATAGCAAATAAGAAAGTATCAGAGAATTACAGTATGGTTAGAGTAATTTTGACACCTATAAACCTTCTTGAAATTATACATTTAATTTGTATTTATTAGCAAAAGAGCAGCATTCAATTTCATTTGTGGTTCTTGCCATCAAACTTTGAATTGATAGAATTAAAGAAGGATATCTGATCATTTCTGACCCTGAATAAGGCAAGACTTCAACAAACTGTCTTTTATTTAATAGTTGTTTAGAAAACAGCTGAACTGAATTTAAAGATTTATTATTTTGTCCTGAAAGTCTAAGCTTGTATTTTCTGCTGTGCAACAAGGAAACTTCAGGGCTGGCTTGGTAGCATACTTCCAACATTCAGATTAACTCCCAGGGTATCCCATTAGTATGACAGAGATTATATGATTGTTCCACTCTATTAAATTTTTATATAAAACATAACTTTTAAAAAATTAAATCAAACAATAATTGCTAACATCTGTATGTTAATCTTAATAGAAATATCATTGAAGGAAAAAATTAATTACCTACTTAATTAACTAGCAAACTTTTTAAAATGCTTATTTTAGTGCAACCTTAATGCAGTTTCTAGCCTCCCCAAACCCTTAGAAGCTTCAGGGAATTTTAAAGCTGTCCTGGTTATCAGCTTATCCTTGTAAGCTTTGGCTTATCTTATCAAAATAAGGCATCACTTTTGCTTCCTTCTGCTAATAGGGTCTGGAACAGGGCTTTCCTCTAGCAGTGTAGTAATTCCTTTTGCAGACAGAAGTGTTCAGTCTGTTGGCTCTCCCCTCACTTATCTCTCTCTCTCTTCCTTTCTCCCCGCCCCCCCCCCCGCCCCCCCCCGCCTCGCCTCCCCTAGGGCAACTAGAGATCCAAATCCATTTTCCTCCATTGCTGGAATTTTAAGGTTCTAAAGAATACAAAACATCTTTTTATCCTCAGAGCCTGAGTTCTAAGTAGATTTTGATTTTCTACATATCTAAATAATTGTGTAGAATTGTGGGTAAGTCATGAATCATGGTTGGATCATGCTTAAATCAAGCATAATCATACTTTCAGCTCTTTTGGGCAAGACAGTGGTAAAATTAAACTCTCAGTACCTCAGTTTCCCTTTATGTAACGTGGCGATGAAAACTAGTAATTCACAGGGTAATTGCAAAGATACATGAATTAATATGAACACCACATAATTGCATATTTTATTTTAACTACTACTGCTATTAATGTTACTATTAATTGAGATAATCTATATTTTTGTTGGTATTTTATATTAGTTCATTATCCCAGTTAAACAGTAATTATCATTGACTTACAAATGGCAGCTTTGGAAGACAGATTTCCAATTCGATATTACTTTAGTAAATTTGAAAGAGATATAAACAGATTACAGTTTCATCAAGACAAAGTTAAATTAGAACAATTGAAGAGGATGGAAGTGAGAGAAGAAGGAAGAATTAATTGATTATAGTAATTCCTCATGAGAAAAAAATCTGGGTATGAAGAAGAAACCAAGTACAGTCAGTCAGCAGTGTATGCATCACAGTTACAAAGGCAAAGTTAATGCTGTGGTACAAAATGAAGGGCATGGTATGTAAGAAGTATGAGGTAATCTTCCTAATGAAGGAACAACTTGTCAAACCCTTCCTGGAATTCTGCAGCATGTAGAAGACTCCCAATCTTAAAAGGAATGTGAAAACTTGGAGAGGGTTCAGAGGACAGCCACAAAGATAATGAATTGGTTGTAAAGTAAGACCTACAAGAAAAGGTTAAAAGATCTGGAATTATTCAACTTGGAGGCAAGAACTTAGAAGTTATTTAAATCTTCAAGTTAAAAATATATGGTGTACATCTCAAACTTCTCCATGAATTAGAAGAAGGAAATTAGTTGAAATCTCAGGATGAAAAATGTATGGAATTTAAACAATAACTTAACAAACAGATTCATTACACATCATTAAAAGCTCCTGAGGGTGGTTTACAAAATGTGCATGCTCTTTTAAGTTGTATAATTTATTTACATATTTATTTTAGTTAGCTGTGAAGGTCCAGTCTTTGATGAAGAAGAGAAATGGCTTAGATGACCTAGCAGGGTTCTTCACAGCCTTAAATTTCACTGAAATCCAGAGTTAAATATTAATAGTCCACTAAATCATTGCCACATTTCTTGCCCGTATCTCGCTCATTTGTTTTAGGACTGTGGGAGTGAGAAGGAAGTTGAGGTGATTTGTACCAAGGTGAGTCTGAGAGAAGGTGACAGGGTTGGGAGGGTGGAGTGGAAGGAAGGTAGAGTAGTTGAAAGAAAAGGGTATTCCAGGCAAAGAAAACAACAGTTTAAAGGCACAGAAGTGAGAAAGAGAGAGTGGCACATGGGCAATGGGGCATAATTTGAGTGTGGCTAAAACAGTATATATAAGAGTATAGTAGGAGATAAAGGATACTGAAAAAATTGGCAGACATGAGACCTTGCAAGTGTTTTAGTTACATGATGAAGCTGGTCTTCATCACTTAGGTGTGAAGATTTGAAGGGTATTTAAGAGAAGAACACTGAGATCAGATTTCTTTTGGAGAAAATTGCACTGAGAACAATGTGAATGATGAATTGTAGAGGGGAGACTGAAAGCAGGAAGAGCTGGTAGGTCTATATCTAATCAGTCCTTTTCAGAGATAATAAGAATCCCAACTAAGTCATAGTGGGGATAGGAAATGAGAACTAAGCTGATGAATATTTTGTAGGACAGATGAGCTAAAGAGTCTAAACAGGTGTTAGTGTGAGAATGAGAGAGGGTTGGGACTGGGATAATTTTTAGTTTGATACCTCTCACATCTAGTAGAAAAATGATAATTTATGCAAGAGGAAATTCAATGATATAGAGCTTTGATCGAATTACGTTCTTATTGGTTTGTTCAACAAATGAATGGTTGTTATGGATCAGGCATTTTATTAGATAACAGGATATTTATCAGTAGGTAAATGTAGCTTTAGTTTGCTTAGGACAGTCTTAATTGACACCTGCTATTCTCGTCCTGACAGATGAATAGATAAACAATTGTGATATGTATATTATATATATTTAATATACATAATGAAATATATATAATATATAATGAAATATATAATGATATATAATAAAATATTATTCAGCCTTAAATAGAAAGGAAATTCTGACACAAGCTACAATACAGATGAACACTGAGGACATTATGCTAAGTGAAATAAGAAAGTCACAAAAAGACAAATACTGTATGATTTCACTTATATAAGGTAGTCAAATTCATAAAGGAAAAAGGAGAATGGTGGAGGCTAGAGGGTTGGGGGAGAAAGAAGTGAGGAGCTGTTAATGGACATAGAGTTTCAGTTTTGCAAGATAAAAGGGTTCTGAAGATTGATTGCACAACACTACTTAACACTACTGAACAGTACTCTTTAAATGATTAAGACAGCAAATTTTATCTTATATGTATTTTACCAAAATTAAATTTTAAAAAATGGTTAATGCATTTACTTACAACTTGAAATTTTCTTTTAATTTTTTTTGATAAAAAATAATGAATGACAGATTCTATATATGTTGGTATTTGTCAGTTCCCTGTATTATTCCTACAATGTTTGTGGTGAACAATACCTGATAACTTTTCTTTGAGGAAAGTTATACTCCAATGAGGTTCAAGAGTAATTTTATGTTGGTATCATTTTCTGCTAAAGATCATGCAGTTGTTCTTGTGATTTACCTTTAGGAACAGCTACTTGAACCTGTTAATGATAAGCTTGGATATAGCACAGCAAATCTCTACCATATTTGGTCATACTAGCCTTCTAAACAGCAATATCAAGGAGAGGAGTTAGGTCCCTAGACCCGTGGGATATCTAGGCCTCCTATCATGTGGGGATGGTCTCTGAGTTCCTGTTGCCGTAGATCTGATGGCCATGAGAGCTAACGGCAAAGCCTTTGGCCATGACAATGAAAGTTCCCCATATAATTTTGTCAGTTTCAGTTTTTGATGTGGTATTTACTATTTTATCCGAGGACTGGAGACGGTAAAGGCAGTGGAGCTTCTGGGTTACAGAATTTCTTAATTATTCTTCCAGTGAAATGATTACCCCTATTACTAGACATATAAGAGAGTCTTCCCTAAGTAAGAAATGTGAAGTCTAAATTTTCTTTGCTTCTGTCAGAGTGGCTAATTTATTCCTAGAGAGTCTGGAGTAAAGAAAAGAAAAAAAAAAAAAAACATGAAAATGCTTATAGCCAACCAGACAATAAATAGGCAATATTAAGATCATATTCATAACCATGTGGGGCAGAAACTGAAATAAATATTATTTGTAGATATTAAAATGGACCTCAAATTTTAGCCTACGTTCTTATCCCACTTTTAAATTTTATTAGAATTATGGGCTTGTACAACAACAACAACAAGAAGACATTCTGGTTCATCTCATCAAAGTTTTATCAACAAAACCCATTTAGGATGGGTGTTAGGTTTTTCTACCCATGGTGGTTTCAACCATACAACAGTTTTGATAGACGCTATTTCAGTCAATTTAGGCAGGCCATTTTAGTGCCACAATAGACACTCTGAGTGGAACAACAACAACAACAACAAAACTAATCTTTACTAAAATGTCTTTTTCTTTTTTTCCTCTAAAATTGTGTCTAAAACTGGCATTGACTCAAGACCTGAGGACATCAATCAGGATTTAGTTTGGGATTTGATTTTTGAACTTGGATACAAGTTCGAAAGCAACTCATTTAGCATTATAATCTGCTAAAAGTATTGGATCTGCTTTTGTGTAGGATCTGCTTTTTAGTATGTGCTTCGTTGACTTTAATTATAGCAACCAATTCCTCCAGAAGAAGCCAACCAATTAGTCAAGTTTGATATAGTTGCCATATATAATTGTAGTACCACCTCTAGAAAAGAACCCTTGTTGTTTCCAAAGCACCTAAATCATTAAGGACCCCCCAAAATAACTGCTGTCTGTATAGACATCTCCTCCCCTATCTGTAGCAATTTGACAGGGCTCAGTAATTCCAGCATCAACTAGAAATGAAATATTCTGTTCTTGCTATTGAGTGAGAATTTCCCCTTCTTTTGTTAAGAGCAATTTTGGTCAAACAGGAGGCCTCATTAGGTCAGACAAAGTTTGTCTTTATCTTTCAAGATAAGGGAGGGTAATTGTTTTTTCAATGTCTCTTGCCCTTCTTATATTGAAAGATATTGTGGGTTTTGTTGTTGCTAATTTGTTTTTATTTTGTTTTGTTTTCTCAGAGAAGTACTTATTCTTAGGTTTACCTAATTGCTAAATTTAAAGAGTTATTAGGTTGACCTATAATTTTTTTTTGAGTCAAAGGACATTCAAAATGCTCAGTGATATCTTATAAATCAGAGAGGGGGAAGTCTTAAAGATACCATCCTATCTTTGTATTTCTTACTAAATCTGCCACCTCAGACAATCAACAGAGGTGAATAGGGTAGTTATAATACCTTCTCCCTGATTGGAACCATACATTCTGAAAGTGTTAGTGAATTTCCCTGTAATGTCTGGGATGTATTCATTTTATTCTCTTGTATACAGGCCTGGGTTTTTGACCAATTTTTACAGAAAAGAGCTCAGGAATAGCCTTTAAGAGATCTTGTTCTATTTTTATGCTCTTTTTATATCCATCTTTAGCCAAATTTTGATTCATATATTTAATATCACTTTGGTAATCAATTCACTCTAATTTTTCCAATAAAATTTTAACATTCTCCATTTCCAAAAGAAGACTCCTGGACTAACTATCCCAAGGGCAATACAAAGTCCTTCTGTGAATTTTTATCTTTACTTATGAGGGTTAGGGAAGTTTTTAACTAGATAATGCAAATCTAATCTTGACTTAGGTTTAAAACCTTAAAGCTATCAAGGCTGGTCATCCTTTGAAGCTATGTTATAGGATATTCTAAGTGGATATTGACTAACAGGAATGTATGTGTGTGGGAAAAGCTGGCAGAGGAAAAGGAAGAGGGTAGAAGGGGCAGAAAAAGAAGGAGTAAAACAAGGAGAGGTGAATGGGGTCTCTGGGTCAAAGTAAAGAATGAGGCCAGGAGAAAAGCCATGGAAGATTTTAATCTAAAATTGTATCTGGGGAAAAACGAACAGTTCAAGTTTAAATTTGAGCTTTCCCATGAAGATACTTCTTTTCTCAGGGTAGCAATTTTAGAATTGCCTTAGATTTTAAAAGCATCTTCCTATCAGTCAAAATATAGCTGGCCACTGAATATTCTAAGTCTTAGAATTCTTTGATTTTCAAGGTGCCATGCAGGTAAATTATTTTATTCATATCTCAAGTTCCCCAAATAGGCCACTGAAGTTCTATATATTCCTTAGTAAAACCCTGCAAGAGCTTCAAATATTTAGTACTTTTCTCCCTATAATGTCTCTCCAGACATTGACTTCGAAGTACATTGAATAACTGATGATTATCTGTATTCAAATGATGAAAATAAATGAAAGACAAATAAGTAGATCCCAAGAACTATCTTATCAGTGAGAAATTAAAAGTATGAGTAAGGGCTTAGATGATGCTCAATATAAGGGAATGAGCGAGACTTATGTAGTTGTCCAGAGAGGTCAACGGTCTCCTGCATGTTCTGTTCTTGTCAAAGTGCCCTGGGTTGAGAAGCATGAAGGTCTAGACCCATTCAAGTAACAACAACTAAGTTTTTACAAGATACCAAGGTTAATTTTTTAATAGACATTCTATATTCATCTAAACATGAAATCAAATGCAAGTTATTAGTTCATTGAACATAAAACATGCTTTACACGTGAGTTAGTTAAACTTCGCTATCATTGGTTTGCAAGTGATCAGTTTAGAGCTGCCTAAATGAGATTGGACAGAATCAAACCATTGTACTTTTTACAGTGAAGTGCCAAAAAAATATGGCAGTTACTGGTACCTTATGGTAGCTATTATCTTGTGTTCTCTGTCAAATACATCAAAGAAAGGAAAACAATCTATTATCAAGCTAAAGAAAACAGCTTAAAATACATATTTTTAAGATAGCTTTTCTGCAAAAGAATAATAATTTAGATTATTACACTTCATAATTTATATATAGACTATAAAAATATCAAATTTTAAATTAATTTGTTTTGTCTATGATATTAACTTCACATTATTCATTAAAAAACAAACCTATTGATAAAATAAATAATTGAATGTACATTTTAAAACTTCTAGACTTCATACATAAATGTGATTATGATCAAATTCGAAGAGAAAATTTGATATATTTTCAAAAAATATCACATTGACCATCTGAAAAAATCTGATCTATGAAATAAAAATGTAATACAAATAATCTCTTTAAATCCATCTATTCAGTACACAAACTTCCTAAAATATGAAAGGAAACAATTGAATAATTTTCTTGAATTGAGAGAAAAAATTTTTTTAAGTACAAAATAAAAGGAAAAGCAGATGATATTGATTGAAGTGGATACCTTAATATAAAACAAATTCCTACAATTTGGATAAAAATCTCTAAACCTCGGAACAGAGTAGTTAAAGAACATATAACAAAAGAGAAATACAAATAGCCCTATAGAACGATATTCATTCTCATTACAGCCAATAAATGTGAAATACAACCATTTAACTATGTTTTTTACACAAGAAATGGACAAGAATTCAAGGAGACATACTCTCAACTTGCTGCTTTTGGCCAGAGATGTGAATTTTTCTAAGGAAAATTTGACAGTGTGCGTTAGAAGCCCCCCAAAATATCTTTTTTGCCCCTATAAACTGACAAACCCACTTTTAAAAATGTATCAAAATAATCAGGTACAGAAAAATAATATTTAGAAATATTTATCCTATAATATAAAAAGTAAAACTGTTTTTGAAATATATTTAAATACATAGGACAATAGAAACTTTAAGTTAAAAATCAGGAGATAAAACTATGTATCTTAAATTTGCAAAATGATTTCCTAGAGTTTTAAAACAGACTCCAAGGCAAGATACTAAACTGTAGAAAATGGTGATTTTTTTGTTTTGTTTTGTTTTGTTTTAGGGTTATTGGTGAAATAATTTTTTTTTATATTTTTATGAATTTTCTAAATTTTGCAACATTTCATATATTACTTTCATTTTCATAAAATTGAAAAAAATTATGAAACTATATATTGATTAGGTACTACTTATTAGATGAAATATTGCAAAATACCCTTGTCTCAAATTATTCATAGCAAATTTCAGCCTGATTTCCTTTTTAATATTTAAAAGACATAGCAACATATATTACATATATACATATACAATTATGTGTATGCATATATAATGTACAGATATATGTGTGTATATATATGCAGTATATACATACACATATGTATATATATTTACATTGGAGGTAAATGCTAAAATATTGTGATATCACCATCTTAATAATTAACATGTGTATTCTATGATCTGTACTTCAGAACTTCATTCAATAAAATCTAAAATGTCAAAATTCACTGACATGTCAAGCATTTGTAAATTCCAGCAAAATAAAATGTACACAAAACAAAGCAAAGCAAAACAAACCAACACAAAATGTCAACAAATAAAACAGAAATGTTATTTCAGGAGCACTGTTTGTTGTTCTTAACTTTGCTGATGAAACAATGCATGGCAAGGCTCCGTATCAAAGTTGAAATACGAAAACCAGAACAGTCTGTGATATCATCAAACACTAGGCAGAAAAACATAAAGTTCTATACCAACTATCTAGTAATCTATTAAATTTTATCTCTAACAAGGGGAGAAAACTTAAACAAGGTCTATTAGCAGTAAATAATTCTGCCAATATCCTTCACAGTAGGGCGACTCCTCCAGCAATCTTCACGATTAATTACCAGTGGCAAGTGCTTTCATAATCTGTTCTTAATTTCGCAATGTCTGAATGAACTTGGCTGACACATTTCTTATTATTTCCCTACTACCAGTAGGATGAACTACTTGTTCAGGTCATGCTGTGTCAAAGAAGTGTTAATGTGTTTATATAAACGTTGCAAGCGGCACCTGTCTTAAACACATGTATTACATTTTTTTCGGCCACAGTAGAACACATAAAATTTCGTGGTATAGGAATGTAAAAGGGGGAAAAACGCAAATCAAAAATTCTAACACTAAGAAAAATTAAATTGTTTTCGTTGAAGCAGTCTGTTAACATTAAAACCAATTTCATTATTCATTACTTTTCCTCATTTTCGCTACTTATATAGGTAAAAATTTCAATGCGTTTTTTTCAAATGCTTCAAGAGTAATAACTGAACTTGTTTTCATTCTTTTTCTCAATATGTAAATTAAAGTGAAAATACAATTAATATAGTATCTCTTTTGATATATATAATTTAGATTTTTTTCATGTGTAATCAATTAGATGCTTGATGAATCAAAAACATTCTCTTATGCAATCCATGTTGTTTTCATTTGTGTTATTTTGAACTGTGAAGCAAATTTTTAAATAGCTCTATTTCAGTTTCAAATATTTGTATGAAGAAAACTCATTTTCATTTCTAGTGAACATATGGCATATTTTCAGTGTCCTTTGCTAGCTCTTTAAATAATAAAAAATGTTTAGTAATTACCATAATTTCCAAATTAACATAAAACCCATTCTAACTAGTTTACATGATTCTCTTACACTAAAAAATTCAGCTAGGAAAAAAGTTTGTTTTTCTAAGGAATTATAAAATGTTGCAATTTTAATGAATTATGGAATAAAAAAATAGAAGATGGTAAATATATGTGAAAATGAACCAACTGCATTTTTTAAATGTAGGTAAACTATTCTAAAATAAAAGTTGACTCATTAAATTGATAAGTTGAAACTGATTTAAGCTCATTAATTTTATTCATATTGTATAAAAGACAAACATCTTTTATTGCTCAATGTGAAAAACTTGTTAAAACTTTGTATTATCAGGCTTTCATTTTCCATTCGCTCATTTTTTTAGAAGTTAATATATTTATGCTGGATGTTACAGCAAATTTCTTAAAATGTTACAACAGAATCAGGATTTGATAAAATGCTATTTCCAGCATAAAACAGGGTAGGCTGAAACCTAATAAACTCTGTGCATTTTAAGTACAACTAAGTAGCTTACAGATGTTAGAGAAAATTTCAGAATAATAGTGTAAATTAAATATTTCCTAAATTTTCTGCTTTGTTATATATGAGACAGTTTGATAGAGTAAGACAAAGAGAGAAAAAAATCACAGGGTTGGGTATTACACTTGGTAGTAGGCATATGCTTGAGGGCCAAGGCTGGGCCCAGAATAAAGGTTAAAGGGCCAGCATATGGAGCCTACAGGACTGTAGAGCGTGGTTTCAATTCTAAGTGCTATCGTGGGTCTCACAGTAACTGTCATTGTTGAAAAGAAGTCACCAGCTGGATCGAGATTTGTAACTACGTTAGAAGCAAGTTTTCTAGTTGTCAGTGCTTAGGGCAAAAGATTGTAAGATGTGAACAGCTGTCTCCTTAGAGAAAAGAGATCAGCTTTGGTGAATTCTGTGACAGTTCTGTCACCAACTGAGGGGTTGATAGGGGTCACACAGATGAGGATATTAAAATGGAGTTTAGAGGTCAGAAGGGAAAAGGAAAGTAAATTTTGAGTATTTCTAGAATTGTTAGGTTAAAGAAAACCAATGAAAAGATAACTCTTCCAATGCATGTGTTTAGCAAAGCAACAGCACATTGGTGGGTTATGACAGCACACAATAACTTGTTAAGTAGGTCTAGGTCTTTGGTTCTAATGCATGCAATCATCATTTTGAGTAATAAATTTGTCATTCTGACCTAAAAATTACAACTTAAGATTCTTTGTCCTATGTCAAAAATATTCATAACTCTACATAATGTGAAGAACAATATTATAAAATATGAATTTCTCAAAGTATTTGTTATAAATATTATACTATTTTGAGTGGCCCTTCCTCCTGTATACTTGCTTGAAAGGATGGTTATCAGCTTGGAGTTAGGTCAGTAGACATATGTCTTTCTGGTGGCTAACCCCATATTAATCACATTTTTTTCCTCTATATTGTCAAATTTGTCAAAAGAACATGAGAAGAGTATAAGGTTTATGGGGAAAATTAGAAATAATACATAAAATTAGAAATAATACATAAGCATAAGGTTTATGGGGAAAATTAGAAATAATACATAAAAGATGTAAAATGATAGAGAGAAAGACAGAAACAGAGAGGCAGAGAGAAATGAAGCATGGATCCATACATATACAAGAGAAAAACTGACTAAAGGAACTGAGAGATGCTAAGAAAGAAAAACTGACTAAAGGAACTGAGAGATGCAATATGAAAGATAACACTATCGAATGTATTTTACTGGTATTATTATACTTTAGGTCAGTTTTACCCTGTAAGGCATTCATTAACAATGCATGTGCAATGAGAGGCCTTCTTGAGCCACCCATTTTTGTCAAGAAGAATGCTATATATACCACATGCATTAAGCAGGGGTTATTTTTCATAACAAAATGCTTCCATCAGCACTAATGAGGTGCTCTGAGTACCCACGTTGTTGGCATTCAATAAATGCGTAATAGTAGTAATAACCACCAATAACATGTAGTTTAAGGAAAAAAATTGGCCTTCACATATTTGTTTCTTCCCCAAAGAATAAAATGTCTTCCCTGGCCCTTTTCATCTGATGTTATGTGAACATTTTCCCATTAATGTGAGGGTAGCTCTACTTTGATAAATGCTTCTGCTGCACTCAGGAAGAAAAAAAATAGGCCATATAATAATCACTTGAGTTATATTTATGGAAAAGAATCCTATAGGTTCTCAAAAACATTTTACTCATCATGTCTAATGTAGCTAGTTTAGTTTCATTGACTTTCTCTACAATCTGTAATGCTAGATGGAACATGTGTTATACTGAATCATGTAGCTAATTTTGGATTTTAAGAGACAGGTGGAGTAGAACAAATTATATAAAGTAGAATATTTAATAATTTGACATTTAATATGACTATAGTCTGTGAAAAGGTAGCTTGTTTGCCGAATAGGCATCTAAGAAACTGACTATATTATATGGAAAGTAGGAAAGCAATAACACAAGAGAATAAAAGGAATACAAGAGTAAGTTGATACTTTTACAAACTATACTTGAAAATTACATACATACAAATAACTTGGTTATATAACAAATATATAATTATGATAGAATATTTAAGAGTTTACTAAATTATATGTATAATTATTGAATCAAATTATTTGGACATTTAGTGATATTGTATCAGATTCTTTCAGTCTTGTAAGAGAATCTTAAATTACCATTACTAATATTACTAAACTCTAATGAGTTATAGAAGATTATTTGTGTATCTTTAATATTTTTTTTCAAGGACCTAATACATTCTTATCAGATGTATTTGTACCTGATTTTATTCTCAGGCTTCTTTGTCACTTTTGATTGCTTGAATCCCCTACCTGGAAATGCCCAAGGATCCATTCTAGCACTCAAAACCCCATCATAAAGGACAGTGGTTAGAGAAGGCTCAACCCCTGTTTGTGAGTACGCAATGATCTATCTATTGCGGGGGCAGTAAACTACAGCTTGTAGGACCAAATTCAGATCTCCCTTATTTTTGCAAATAAAGTTTTATAAAACCACAGCCATCCTCACTCATTTATATATTCTTAATGGCATCTTTCTCACTATAAAGACAGAATTGTGTACTTGGGACAGAGATTTTATGGTCTGTAAAGACTAAAATATTTACTATTTTGCTCTTAATAGAAAGTTTCCTGACTTTCTATTTATTATATCAAAAGTAGCTAAAGTGTCTTAAATCTTACTTGATTCCATCCCATTCCTCCAGTCTCTTTTCTTTTTTCCTTCTCCATTGGAAAATACCTAGATTTTACTTCCTTCCTACCATTCATTGACTGAGTACATGGGCTTCAAATTTTCACTTGAGAAATATTTTTTAAAAAGCCTAAAATAATTTTTCATTTGAATGACTTTCAGAGATAAGCATCAAATTCTAAATCCAATTCATTTTAAATAATATTTTAAAATGATAATAGTAAACATATATACAGTACTTACTAAGTGATTACAGTCATGTTCTGAATATGTTGCTTATATTAATATTTTTGATCCTCACTACAACCCCTTGGAGAGAAGCATCATTGTCATTCATATTTGAGAGATGAAGAAATTTGGGCACAAAGAGTTTAAGTAATTTACCTAAAGCAACATAGCTAAATGGGAAGGAGAAATGGAATTGAAACCCAGTCCAGCTGGATTATTACTAGGCTCGATGGCCTCATCTGTAGACCTATAAATGTGCTTTATATTTTAATCAACATTATTACTCCCCTGATAAAATTATTATCTCTTGTTGTCATATATTATCATAAGGCTCTAATGTAAGCCAGGTGATACATTAACAGTTTGAGGTTTCTATCTAACATATGGAGATATCCTATGTCTCTAACTTTCTGGCACTTGGTAATCCTCAGAAAGCATTAAGAGAGCACTTAACAGTGAAGAAAGAGAAGAGCAATGTTAACTTTGAGCTTTATGTAACATTGAGTTGAAATAGAATATTAGAGTAAATATTTTCTAGAAAATATAAAATTTCTTTAAGAGAAAAAGATAGCATTTCTAGTTCTTTTATCACAAATCTTACTAGGAAATGTTATAAATAAAATGATTTGACCATTACACACAATTTTCATATGAGGCAGACACATATAAAGCACAGAAACATAACTGAGCCTATAGCAGTAAATAACAGGGACATATTTACTTGGATGATGGCCATTAGAATCGAATTTGAAAGAACAAATTTGTCTAACTACAGAAATAAACCATTACTAAAAAAAAAAATTCCTAAAAGTTAAAGAGAAATACATTATTCAGACATTATTATTGTTAGAAAAAATAATTAGAAAAAGGAAAGATAGGTCTAGGAAAATGACTCTCTAATTTCAAACTAAGCCCCATCAATTACTCTAAGTAAAATCACTGGAAAAAAAATTATAAAATCTGAACATCAGTAAGACATTTTCAGAATTCTCTAGTTCATAATTTTTTTTTTCTTTCCTCAGGAATACATCTAAACTATTCAAACACATACACAAAATTATCTTAGCTTTAAATTCACGTAATTGTTTTTGATTTATGACCCTCTCTTCATAATCCATTGTCTGATAATCCCTTCTGCCTCAGTATTTGAGTCACGAAAATAAAATAATATACCTACATTTTTTTCTGCAAAATTATCTAATCTACTCAATGGAGAGCAACAAAAGTTTCTTTTTTTAAACTAAGCTCTGAAAGAAACTGAACTGGTATTGTGTGATATAGGTTGTACTCATTAATTTTCTTCTATATCTCCACATAGTCATCATGAAAATGAGGAATGCCATCAAATCAAAAAATTATTGCTTTTTACATTTAATAAAAAATATTGGCTACTTGGATTAACCTGGAAACAAAAATAAATTTTACTGGATTAAAATATTTTTACAATAGCTGTTTTTATAATACTCATTCAAAAACGTTTAAACATTCACATCCGGTACAGGAATAAATCTGTTTAAAGGAGTTTAAAGCGCAACCACTCACCACTAAGCTGGCCTTTGTCAGCATGCACTTGACATCTGAATGAGTCTATTCTCTGCATGGTGAGGGGTCAACACAATAAAATGGCTGTCATTGACTCATTAAGTGGTTTTGAAGAATATGACCAAAATGCTGTCTAGGTGCTCTGACACTGATCTGTGAGGAGGTCGCTTTCACCTGAGTGACCTATGAAACCTCCTGGTCAAGAAGACACAAAGGATAGTTAACATACCCAAAGACAGTAAATAATGAAGCAGCTCTTCCTTGACCAAAGCTTTATACTTAACCAAAGTCTTCTACAGGAGTATTGTCACGATTTGTTTTAGAACTGTGGAGAGAATGTGAACTTGACACCTTTGGATGGCTGGGAATTTTCTGTCCAAAATCCCATCTGTCCTGATTCAACCACAGGAACTTTATTATGTCCATGTTTTTTGTTATTGTTTAAAATGTAAGATTTCCATTGAAGAAAGAGAATGACCACTTAAATGTAGATTAAAAAGCCACTGCACTAAAGACATAAATAAACTTCTGAGACTACCTCATCATTTAACATAGTTATGTACTAAATGAGTTTCTTAAATTATAAGGTAGTTTGACACAAGATGACTTTGTAAACAGACTATGTCTTTAAAGGTCTGTTTTAAGACTTAAGTGGAGTATAGATCAACCCACATGTAATTTCAGAAATAGATATGATAACTATTTTGTTTTTAAATAATGTAATTATTTAGATTTAGGATTTCATAAAATAGCACAATTAATTATTACTCTGGATAAGAAAAAAAGTATACCCAAAAGATACTAAAGGCCATCTTTAGAAAATCCTATAGAAGAAGTTTAATAACAAAATATGTAGATAGTAAATATTTCCCTGTTTTAACCAAAGGTAGATAGATTGGGAGACTCATAAAGAGTAGCTTGCAATTAAGCTCCAATAAAATTCTTCAATTGCTAGAGTTTATAAATCAAATAAATGATCATTTAGAAGCCAGCATAGTTTTCATAGAACAGGTCACAGTTTTTTTTAGCATGCCTTGATATAGTTCTTTAAGCATAAATATATAGTTCTTTAAGCATAAATATCAGGGATTTAAACCTACTTCTGACCTCTCTCTCATTTCAACTTCTTTCAGCTTCCTACTAAAAATGGCTGTGCATTTATTTTTGGGTTCATTGTTACAATAATGATTACAGAAAGTCTGTCTTCATCATTTTGGACTAACAAAATCTTCACTGACTAGGAGGATATTCAGGTGATGTTTAAAAAAATCAAGTTTTCACTTTTAGTAGGTATTCTAAACTTGGATATCAAGAGTCTGTGTTAAATAGTGTTCTTGACACAGTGTATCTTGAGTTTACCAGGGTGCTTGATTTTTTGGTGGATCTTCTCGATGAAATGTAATTTGCTGGAAGTTTTCAATTAAAGTAAGTTAAGAATAGAGGAAAAGTTCTAGCAGCAAGCTCTAGACTTAGTAATTTTACCTCTGGTCATAATTTTTGATAAAAATAAGACTTACATTTGTCACACTGTATTATATTAGTGGTTTATATTCTCGATTCCTCTCCAATGTCCACTCGTTATTTCATTGGACATCATGGACTTGATATGTGCCAGGCACAATGTTGATTCTGAGTGTCCTAAAGTGGTGGATTGGCCAGATATGGACTCTTCCTCATGGGGTTTATAATTTTATAAAGTCCTTTGAGGCAGGAAATAAATCCTATTCATTTAATTGTATTACAGATACATATAATATGTGCTTATAAAATATTTAGGAATCCTGATTAAACATTTATAAGATATACATATTGCATTTAAAAATTTTTTTAATGCTATTAGAGATATACCAAATATATTAAACAAGTGACTACAAGTTTAAAATATTTTAAAATCTGTATTTTTAAATCCAGGGTCACAAAGGATGAGATGAAATTTGTAGAAATGTGTTTAAAAAGAAAACAAGGTAACTGTAAAGATACAAGATAAGGTAGATATCACCTTAATGGAAGAGTCTGTAAAAACAGCTTAATAATTTTAGTTCATTTTCAGTTCCTTGGTGCAATTTGACTTCTAAAATAGTGAATAACATTTTAGAACAATAGTGTTTAGGCAAAAGGAAAAAGTAATTTCATTTGTCAGAGTATAACCAAAGCTAAGTTTTTCATTCTGAGATTAACATTGTGAGATAAAATCAAAGAAATGCTGAAGGAATGATTGTTGGTTCTCCTGGTGAAGAGAGGCAGAAGAAGAGAGCTACCTTGAAATACACAAAGGACTGTCAAATGGAAGATGGATTATATATATATTCTGTATGGGCTGAAGACCCTCTGGAGACATCCTTATCCCATGAAAGCTGAGAATCCCAGTATCTCTTGTCAAAAGAAGTGAGAAAGTCATTAACGGGAGATAAAGCTATAGAACAGATACCTGAAAAGTCAGACACGGAGGGGCTAAAATTAGAATAATTTGGTTACAAATAATTGGGAGTTCTTATAGAAATGGGAAATATGTCAGATATGGAGTAGCTGGAGAAAGGGGGAGGCTTGAGTGAAGAGGGGTCAACCTCTAGAACCTTGTGGCTGCCATTTTCTAGTTATGACATTCCTTTTACGTGGAGTTCTCACAACCTCTGTGTGTCAGGTGTGGGTTCCTGGAAGAACATACTTCCTGGAGAGACTAATGAATAATTCATTTTAACTATATTTGTTCTAATAAGTAAAGTTGTTTAAAAGTACAATGAGATTTCCTAGTTTTATCACTGAAAGAATTCTGAGCCAGGGTCTGTCTTTGAATTCCTTAAAATGTGAGATTTTTTTCTTAATGATTGTCCTAGAAATGTTATTTAGTTAACACAGCACACTTTAAATTGTGGGTTTGAAGAGAACCACAAAGTGTTTTATTTTTTGTGTTTGAAGTTAAGATGTCAATAGCCAATCTACCAATGTATATGTTGCATGCAAATTACCTTGACCCTTGAACTTCTGATTGCTTAGTTTAAGAAAATGATCACCTAATTTAATACGATGGCCGAAGTGCTTTTTGTGCATTACATAAGAATATAAAATAGCAATTAGAAAAACTCTAAGAGTCAAGAATTTCTTAAACTAAATGAAGAATTAAGTAGAGTGGAACAGTTTATGGCTTTTAAAACTTTGAGACAATCCCTCAAAACCAACTTGACACCAATTTTAAAGAACAATACTGACAACCAACATCCTTAATGAATTTGGAGATGTAAGTTTGTCCTCAATCACTGTCTAAATGTACAGCCAATATATGAGCCCTAAGAAGCCTTTTAAAAACAAACTCTAAACCATTTGCAACCAGAGGATAAACACTAAGACTACTACATTTCAATAGTTTTCTTCAATACGTTTTCTGTAAACTTGCCGGTGTTTTTCGCTTTCTGCTGCTATTTTTTGTTTTGTTCAGATGTTTGGTTTTTTTTATTTTCTCTTCCTCCTGAGAGAAGGATAGAGTGGTGGGAGAGCTAGAAATTCTCTGGGTTACAGGATAAATCCCACTTGGCTGCATGTGACTGACTGCCTCATTTAGCAGCTGGTAATTCTGTGGAGCAATGCTCAGCACTTGCTCTTACAGTCTTTTATGTAATATAATATATATTTTTAAAATTGATTGTAATTTTTTTAGCACTTTGGGGGCTGCTGGTGGTCTCTTTTTCAGGCTAAATAGACCAACTGCTGCTGCTAAAAGAGTTTATTCGACCACCCACACTTGGAAGCACAACCTCCTTCTCCCTGTGTCTCCCTGAAGTAGCAGTCAGTGAGGCCTGTGCAGTAATAACTGTGAGCAGCCTTCAGGCTCAGAAAAATGTCACAGCTTGATCCCTGGAGCCTCCAGTGCCCCCATTCAATCAGTGCTCAACTGCATGACGCACCCTGAAACTCAAAATGAAAGCCCTGGATTCATGGCCAAAAATACAAACTCCCTACCGGCTCTGCCTGTGGGAGTTATTGAAGTTCTCAGCTAGCTCGCAGACGGTTACCTACCCTCTCCTTCTGTGCCATGTGGCAAGGAAAAAAGGCATAACTGTAACATTTTTTGCACAAAGGCCTTGAATGGGATGCAGAAAGACTTTAAAACAGCAGGCATACATTTTTTAAAACATTTTGACAGATAAAGTCAAGTGATAAAATATAGTGAACTTATAATTACCTCTGCAGTTGGAGGCAAGCAAAGGAAGGGATAGCCCAGAACAGAGGTCTGCCAACTAACCAAATTTAATTTTATTTGCTCTCAAACCACAGACATTGACTGTGTGTGTGTGTATGTGTGCGTGTGCGTGTGCGTGCGTGCGTGCGTGTGTGTGTGTCCAAATCATGATAGGGAGTATTAATTTTCAGGCCCAGATAAATAGAGAAGAATGAAGAAAGCAACACTGGATTAAAATTTTGTTGTAAATATTTACACTACACTCCAAGGCAAAAGGCACATGTGGATGTCCCCAAAATACCTGCACCTACCTACATGAGGGAGGCCCAATACAAAGTGTGCAAGAGGTTTTTGCCACAAGAAGATAGGATAATAAATACACGTAGAAATTTACATCAGTATCAATAATCATTAACATTAGTAGTCTTTTTGATGACTAGATGCTCTCATGATCCCTGAACACAGGGAACTGTCATATCCTGAGTTTATTTGTTTTTCTAGTAAAATCTCATCTTCTAAACTTTCAAATTATATCGTTACTCTAGTATAAGAGTTCAGAAAGAAGCAAATCATTTCCTTTACTTGCTGCCATATTTTTAAATTATTTATTTTTTCTTCATAGTATGAAATAACTAATACAATTGGCATGTAAGCAGATATATATTTTGTCACTTATGTCAAATCTTGGTTTAGAATTATTTTGGTTGATAATTAAATTTATCATAATAGAGCTTTAAAGATAATAACTGTTTTCTAGTCAATAAATTATGACTTTATCATGCAAGCAAGGTACAAATCCTATTAATTTTAAAATCAAACTCGCAGCCTGCTTTTGAACATGAAACCTTCCCAATAATTGAAATCCATAATACCCGAGTTTATTTTTACCTTTTTAAAATCTCTAATTTACATTTCTTTTATAAAACATGGTATACTTCTTAATTAGGGAAATTAACAGACATTCAGTGAATCTAAGGATCTATTAGTTATGTATGTTCACCATGGCCAAGGAAACTGGCACATTAGAAGTGCAGGGGCTTCCTCAAGCTAAAGAATTCAAATAACTTAGTAATGATGAGCATATAAAGGAATCCAAGTTGAATAAAAAAATCATTTTCTCCACATTTTATTCAAGCAAAATATTAAATTCTTGAAAGTAAATAATATGATTGATCACATTGATTTACAAAAAAATATGTAGCTTTTTATTAGGTAAAGAATAGGATTTAAAATGTTTATTGGAACCTATAAACCTTATATAGATGGGGAAAAATTCTCTCATTTTTTTTGGTTACAAATTGACAAAATGGTATATGAAAAAATCAATAAGGAAACAGAAGGGGGCAATGCCCAGATTTCTAATGATGCTTTGTAGTATGAAATTTAATATAGTTTTATTTTAACTATTTTCTCCCTTCTTATTGATGTCATGAATCTCCGTGTATTCAGAAACAATTAGGAACAGTAGCTTGGAGAAGCATTGCATAAATTTTAGTTTTTGTTTTTTGTTTTTTTTAGAGCCAGAAGGTCTCTGTTGTAACTACTTACCCCTGTTATTGCATTGGTAAAGCAATTGTAAATGATATGTAAGCTGTAGCTGAGAATGGCTGTGTTCCAATAAAACTTTGTTTAGAAAAGTAGGCTGAGGGAATGATATCAGTAAATGGTAGAATACAGAACTCTGAACATTTTCTCCTTTATAAAAACAATAAAAACTGGCAAAATTGTCAGAATTCACTTTTTTAGTACTCTGAAAAATAATCAAAGGCTTGCAGCAAGCAAGGAATTAAATATTAAAATTAAATGGCTGAATTTCACTAAGAACAGTGAGCTTTGTAACATTTAACTTGACCTATTCCTATTCCCTACTTCAGCTCTGGAGGTTAGCCTTAAAAATTAACAGCTTGTAATCATAGAAAGCTATCAGCATGGCCGCCACCAGAGGGTGCAGAATAAGACTGAGACTTCTTCAAACCTCATTCCCAGAAAATTGTCATTAGTTTATCTGTCAAGTATGTGTAGTAAAGAATATGACCCTGTCCAAAGAGAGGTCTGGCCTTTGCCTTCGACCTCTGGGAGGTAATTAATGTCATACCTGATAGGAGTGTCTTTGTTTAGAGTAGTAGCTGGCCATACTGAATCTTAGGGTGAGGCAGGCCACACCAGAAACTCAACCATGTGAGTAAGGGGGGAAAGTTTGAGTCACATGATATCAGTTGACCTGGAGAATGAGTTCAACCAAGTGGGCAATTGGTCTTGTATGTATAATAAAGCCCTAATAAAAATTCTGGATAATGTATCTCTGGTGAACTTCCTTGGATGTCAATACTTCATGTGCATTGTCACACATCAATGCCAGGAGGATAATGTATCTGGGCAACAATAGAACTTTATATTTGGAGCCCTCCTAGATTCTACCCTATACTTCTTTTCCTTTGGTTGATTTTAATTTCTATCCTCTCTTTCTAGTAAAACATAATCGTGAGTATAATAGCTTTTAGTGGGTTCTATGAGGACTTCTAGCAAATTATTGAAACATAGGGTAATTCTGGAAACTCCCCAAACCTGCTGTTGGTGTCAGAAGTCTAGGGAACTTGGAAGTCTAGAGTACTATGCCTCAAACTTCGCAGTTTGTCTAATTCTAGGCAGTTGATATCAGGAATGTAAGTTTCCTAGAATGATTCAGATTTACTATAACATGGTTTAGAAGGAGAAAGTATAATACAGTAGGGTGTGAGGAACATTTGAATGATCACATGAGTCAACCATGGTATGGAACTGTAGTTGTGTTTTGATTAGTTAATGGAAGTAAAAGTTACCAAAGTTACCAATTTAGAATTTCTGAGAAGTTGGTTCACTGGATACATAAAGAAATGCAAAGTAAGAAGAAATGAATTAAAAATATAATGACTTGATTATTGACATATTTAATAGCTAAAATGAAAGCAAGGGAGAATGTTGGACCGATTTCTGGCTGGCCCAAGCTATAGCCTCTAACCTCATGTTCCATACTATATATTGTTACATATCATATAAAGTTATATATTATATCATAGATGCCATACAAAAATAAAATAGAATTGAAAACGTGTTAAGGCAAATTCTTACTGTGGGCCAAATTTGGATCTCGAATTGTAGTCTTTAGCCTCAGGGCCTCTGCCATTGAGTAAAGTTAAAATGAAAGAAAATAAAATATTGGAGTGGATCTTAATACTGGGTATCAGAACCACTTCCAAAGGGGGAAAAAAAATTATGCTGAAATAGTAGATAGCAAAGAAAGAATAATTCATAAGAGAATGGGTAAAATGAAGAAGAAAAAAGAGAGTCAATGGACTCATCTTAAAAAGGTGGAAATACTTAAATGATTATTATAAAGTGTGATGGATAAAGCAGACATCGATGGGATCAAAACGAAGTTCTTAATGTAGCACTCTTGGAAGTTGTGTGGGTCCCTGCTGTTATGCCAACATTGAAGAACCTCGAACCAGTCAAACAAAACTGCTTTATTCATCTTAGTTTGGAGGAACTGGAATAAAAGCAAAGATGACAAGGAGAGGCGTGACCTATAATCACTTGGGGCAATGGTCTCACAATGTATTTATGACAAGAACTGATTAGAGTGTTTGGTTCCGTTGGCCTCACTCCCAGTGGGGGATGAAAGGGTATATACACATTAGTGAATAAAATGATGAGAGGAGGGGAAAAAATTCTGGGTCTCCTTGACAGGAGAGCCTCACTCACTGTGTTTTCAAAAGAAAGGAAAATGAACATTGTCTCAAAGATATGGGATACACCAAGTGTACCAGCAAATACATAATGTGAGATCCAAAGGAGAACAAAGGGAGAAAAAGACAGAAAAATATTTGAAGAAATAATTGCTTAAATCTTCCTATATTTGATGGGAAAACTTAACCTACACATGTAAGAATTTCAATGAATTCCAAGTATAATATACTCAAAAAGATACCCACACACATTATAATAAAATGGTTAAATGATGAAGAGAGAATCATGAAAGCTGCAAATGAAAAGAGATTCATAATTTACAAGGAATTCTCAATAAGGTTAACAGCTAATTTCTCACCAGAAACCACGGAAGTCAGAAGGCAGAGAAATGACATATTCAAAGTGTTTCAAGATAAAAACTGTCAACCAAGAATTTTATACTAGCAAAACTATCTTCCAGAAATGAAAGAAAAACAACACATTACAATATTAAAAAAACAAAAAGCAAAAAATAGAGAATTTGTTGCTAGCAAACCTGTCCTGCTAGAAATACTAAAGAGACTTGTTCAGGCTAAAATGAAAGAACATTAGACAAAACCCTGAACCCACAGGAAGAATTCAAGAGGACTCGTATAGGTAACTGCATAGGTAAATATAAGAGGCAGTATAAATATATTCCTTTTCTATAACTTTTTTTCTCTCCTGATTTAAAATACAGCTGTATAATGCAATAATTAAAAATCTGTGTTTATGAGTACACGGTATACAAAGTTGTAATTGGTGTGACATAACAGTATAAAGAAAGGGGGAGGGAATGGAACAATATAGGATCAATGTTTTTGTATACTATTGAAGTTAAGCTGGTAATAATTGGAACTTGATTATTGTCAATTATTGATTGTAATCAGGGAAACTATTAAGAAATAACTAAAAAAATATATTTAAGAAGGAATAAGGAAATTAAATGATATATTAGAAAGTAAGTCTTTAATAAAAAGAAGGCAGCAATAGAGGAATAGAACAAAAAAGACATAAGACATGGAAAACATCAAAATAACACATCAATCTAATATTATCAGTTATTATATTAAATAAAAACATATGTAAATTTCTATATTTACCTTCAATTGCCCTGGGAAGAACCTCCTTCATTAGAAAATTGCACCAGCATAGAATAATATGATATTTGTGTAAGTTCAGCTGGGAACCAACATTTTAATATCTGATGCACATTTATAGGCTTTTGCAAAGAAAAGACTTTGAATAGGTTTTCTATTTCTTCTTGTTAGAAATTTATTTTATGTGTCTTTCTCAGGGACATTTTTTATTTCTTTTCTCAACTGCTTTGTGAGCTGTTTGGTAATTCCTCTTGTAATGTTTAATTTTAACACTAAAATAATTGATTATGTTTAGCTTTTATTTTAGTGGATTCCAAAGAGGCCCGTATCTGATATATTTCTCTTCCTCACAATATCTCAGTTAGAACAAAATCCAAAATACTGACAAAGAAATAAAGAACATTTTACTTTCCAATGACTAAAAATAACCTATAAATTGATGAAAGGTTGATTTCCTAGCTTGCAGAAATTTTCTTCTACTATACTACACTATACACAGTATACATAATGGTGTCTGTTCTTACTGAAATTTGCAGAGTAAGTCTGACTTTTTGTTACTGCAAAATAAAACTTCTTCTGGTATGTTATTTTTAGGCTAACACAGGACTTCTGGAATCTGATTTTAGCTCTGCCTTGAATGGTGTCTTTTTTTTTTTTTCACACATCATAGCATGATTGAGATTAGATGTTCATGAAAAATATATACAATTACTATTCCACATTGGTATTCTGAAGATAAGTGAATAATTGTCCTTCGATATTGTAAGCTGTGAAACATGGAATAAGTCAAAACTTCCATTCAAATTTACAGACACAAGGTAGGTATTGTAAGTATTGCAGTCATCTCCTTTCATCCTTTTCTTACTGTCTTGCCTTTCTTCCACTTTATACACTTCTCCAATTTCCTATGAAAACTCCCCTTACCTTGACTAAGTAAATGATTCTGAGCACAGACAGAAATTCTAATCTTAAAGGCGTACATCATATCCTCCAGGATTCCACAGTATTTTTACATTGCATTTGCATTTTTACAAATGCTAAATTGCCCTCCACTTGCAATTTAGCATTTACATACTGCATGCTGCTAAATCTAAGAAGGTTTATGCATCACTGCAATTAAACAGCAAATAACTTTAACGGAGAGACTTTTTGTTCAAAGAATGACAACGTTGGGAATTTAAACTTGGATTCTAAGTGGTGTATACACAATTACCTGTATGAGTGGCTATAATTCTCTTAGGAGTCATCTTCCATATTTTAACATTCTCTCTAGAATGTAAGTTTCTTAAGGGCAAAAGTGTTTTTATTTGGTTGGTTATCTTTTTCAAAATTTGTTTATCACATTATTCTCAATGGCTGAATCAGGGCTGGCATCAAATAGGTTCTTGTTAAAAAAAAGATTAACAGAATGACTGATATCTCTCGGAATAATTGAACTGGATGATGACCAAAATCTTTTAATTCTAAATTTTCTAAGGTTTTATAACTGCATTTTATAATTAAAAGGAGTATACAATATATAATAAACGTATATTTCAATATTATACAACTAAAATATAAAGTAACGAATGAAATACATCATTATTATTTCACTTACATATCCTTTGGGTCAACTAATCCTGAGTTTCTGTTTCTTGGCAACCATATTATGCCTTTAATTTAAATGATTTTTATTTACTTTTTTCCTCCATCTGCCATGTTTTATAAAGGCTTTATGCCTTTCCCAGATATGACACTAGACAGATTGTCTTTTTCACTAAAATTTAATAAAATTTTAATTTTTACTCTTTTTCTATTTCTCTCAGAAGCTGTCAAAGTAAACTATACTGGGCTCATTTTATGAAAAATATCTCAAAGTCTGTGGCTTAGTTATAGGAAAATAAGGCAAATTGATGCAAATGGAAATTGACTTCTTTACCCTCCAGAACTGAAGTCTAATTTCTGAGGTGCTGTTGTATGTGGAAAATTTTCCCACACTGCTCTACGTCATTCCTGTAGAAACTTTAAGATTCTTTAAAAGTATCTGCAAAATTAGGTGAAGGGTAAAATTATGAATTTCCCACTTGGAAGAAAGTGGCTTAAATTCTATCCAATTATTTGCCATGACAACCAGCTAAACACAAAAGAGCTAGAATGGATGTAGAGTACTGCCTCTATAATCATCACTGTATGTCCTTCAAATCATGGATATGCAGCACCACTATCCTCGGCTACTTCAGGGCCATAAGCCTACACGGTAATTACATGCTTTGGAACACTCCACTTAAGTGCATCAATAATATAGTGAGCGAACGAGTTCTTTAATTCTGCACCTGTAAATGGAGGGAAAAGTAAAGAAAATATCTCTATCAAAAAAATATAAAGAAATAAAAATAAATTAGCCAAATTATTTTTAAGCTGCTTTGTGAGGTCTTCCTCTAAAACTCAGGTGGTTAATAATTCAAAGTTTTTCATAATGTAATCAAATGATAAAATATCTGTGCGTAAGTGACTGAAAAGGTTAGGACATGGGAAAATAAATAATGGAAAACAGAAACACACAATTAAGCTTAATATTTTATCTTTAAAGTACCTATTTTGACCGTGCATTACAAAATCCCAGGCTACTTTTCCTTTTTGTTGTGATGTCTCTGTATAACTATTATTAATGAGATTTAAAAGATAACATCTACTACTCCATGACTTCTACCACAAAAGAAGAGTTAACACGCCATGGCATTACTAGACCGTATGGCTCTGAATAATATTTATAATACATTTAATATATTTTAGAATGAGGTGTATATTTGTGTGTGTGTGTGTGCATGTGTGTGTGTGTGTGTGTGTGTGTGTGTATTTTATTTTATGGACTTGAAATGCATGTTTTTCTCAGAAATGAGAAGTTAATATAGTCAATTCAACAGAGAAGGTATAAGTCAATAGAACTACAGGAAGAATAAGAAGTTGGTGTAAAACTCTAAGACCTTTCTTCCACCTACATATTTCAGTAAAATAAAATGCCCAATTTTTTAGAACTCAAATTTTTTTCTGAAAGAAAAATATTTTTGAGTGACTCATTTCCTATATTCTTGTGGAATTTCAGAAATTCCTATAAAATTATTCACATAAAATTTACAATAAAGTTGACATTCTTAGTATTGGAAACAAGCCATGTTTTTAAGTGGGTTCGTCCTAAGTTTTTCCACATACAGAAATAAGATAAAAATACAGAAATCTGTATAATAGATACCAATGTTTCTTATGCAAATTAGCCAACATTTTTTAATAAAGATACTCAATGTGAAATGTCTTTGTATATTGATTTCAAAATATGAGTGCTATTTAAATAGGAAAATCTTGCCATAATTCTAGAAAACCTCATAAAGCTTGAAAAAATCAGATATGTAATGGTCCAAAATTCATAAAGGAAACAGAATGTACTGAATAACCAAAATAAAGTGTCTTGTTTCAAAAAAATAAAGAGTTATTCCAGAGTGAGGTTGTATTTGTTTTTCCTTGTCATTTTAGATTTGTAAATTGATAGATGTGCATTTGTTTTACTAAGTTAATATTCAATACATGAGTATGACCTAGTGTTCTGGTAATTTCTACACATTTACTTCTTAGAAATGACCATATTTCTCAAATTTTGCTTTTAGGACCGAGAACATTTATTTTCTCCATTGTGTAATCAATATATGGTCCTTTGCTAATAAAAAATATCTTTTGAGAAAATATAGAACTTAATTTTCCATGTGGCAATTCTAGTAGCTAAATAACAAAATCATTACTATATTTTCAAAGCTACACATAGAAACTTTATCAAGAAGTTTCAAACAATATTTATTAGAACTATGTATTTAATATTAACTGTTTCTTCCTAATCTTAGAGTTCTGGAGATTTTTATTGGCATACAAAGTAGATTTTGATATTTGTATGCAACTCATTATATAGATACCTTGCAACTAAAACAGTATTCTATTATATAGGGAAGCTACCATTTTAAAGTTTAAGATTTTTTCCAGGATGCAAATTACATTAATTTGGCAGTGAACCATGAGCACTAAATCCAAGATGAAACATCAGTTGTTTTTTGAAGGAATACAGATAATCATCTGAGAGTTAAAACTTATTAGTATTTACAGTTTCTTTTCTCTTGCTGACATGAAAATATGAGCAAGCCAATTTTTTACAGCCATGTGACAATTCATATTGCTGAAACTTGGATTATAAAATGTAGACACGAGAGAATTATTATTGTAAAATTTCAAGACCCAGAGAGATTTTATCATAGACATACAGGCAGAATATTTCCAAAATCACAGTAGCGACTCTCTTGGAATACCTTATTAATGGTACATAAAGCAAAAAACAAAAGTTGAAATGTTTCAGGTTGGGTGTCCAAATGACCCCACATCCAATGTTTTTTGTTTCTTATTTTTTGTTTCTGTTTGGTTTGTTTAGTCTTCCTGATTAGACATTAATTGATAATATTGAAGCAAGGGAATTATAAAAATTTAGATTACTCAATTGGCCTACATCTGTGATCTCAATGAAAATCTTAGCAAGAATGTCACCTTTGAACAGGCAACTGGGAATATTAATCAGACATATAGAAACTATCTCTTGGTGTCATCTAGTGGTTGTATTTCATCACTGCATAAAAGAAATGCTTTTACTGGTTTTCTGAGTAAAGATTGTTGTATTGCATTTGTTTCTGACTGACTGGAGTAAAAGAAGCTGCCGTTTTTAACAGACAAGGAAGGTTAGTAGCAATCAAGCCTTTCTGGGCTCTTCACCCTGGCCCTTTGCTGTGCCTTCTTATAAGGTCAAGACACATCGATGGAAAGCTCAGTTATCGTACACTGGTGTGAAGGTGCTGTCTGCTGCCCCATTTAGGCTGCATGACTGAGTGACTGGGTGTTGTTAAGGGACATCCACAGCTAATACACAAGGTATTTTTTCTTAGCTAGCTGAGCAGCACTCAGGGGATTGTAACAGAGTGAGCTGACATGCTAACAATCTGATTGCAGATGGCAATGGTAGGAGCCTTCAAGTGAGAGAGAAGAGTCCCCTGACCCTCCTGTCATCTGCTCTCTTAATCTCTATCCTAGGATAGAACACTGCACAACTATCACAGAGAAACGTGACATAGTGAAAATAACTTATCCACAAATGTGCTAAAATGTCATCTCTAATGTTATAGTTCCTTTAAGACGAACTATAATTTCTAATAGAACTTTTCAGTTTTGAAAGGAAAGGGCACCAAGGCTGGGTTGACAGAAATAAATTATCCAGATAATTAAGGCTAACTACTTTCTCTTACTCCCTGGCCGATGCACAGACAATAATAGGGCTCAATTATTTATAATTCAGGAATATTTTTCTTAAAAAAAGGATATTCTGTAAAACTGGTGTTTGAATGGTTCAAAATTATAGTAATTAAGAAAGCAAATTATTAATGAATTGTAATCACAAAATTTACAAATTTGAAATTATTAGTTTCTGTTATGTCCAATGTAACAATGATAAGGCATGATAAAAAATGAAAAAAAAAGTGTGATACTTCACTCTCAATTTTCCATAATTACCTGATATTTTTAGGCAAATCTTTGTTTTTTAAAGTGATATTAATGGATTTATCAATATCAAACAAGATATTCTTTCATATACTTATAGACACTTATTTTATATTATGAGGTAAACATTTAATTTGTTGTTAAATTTGCCATTATTTTTCAATAATGTTTGCTTTTTCTGTCTAGAGGTCTTTAATTTCTAGATGTCTTACAGGCACAAATTGAGAAAAATAATTGAATGAGAATATGAATGAGTATAAAATTTTCTAATATTTCTATTTTTTCTTTGCTATAAGTGAATTTGTTACTGCTAGTATTCTTAAAATGCAAATGTATGTACTACACATGTAGATACATAGGTGTCTATAAGGTACATGTGTATATACATATGTGTGTATGTATATTATGTATGTACACATACAACTATATACCCACACACAACATATATGTGTGTGTGTGTGTTTTGTTAGAGATAGATACCACCAACAGAAATACTCTCAATTCACACATACATTAATCTCAGATATATAGGACCTGTTAATGGTCTGCATATCCCCTCAAAACATATTACCTTTCTTCTAAATAAAATCACAACCCTAGATCATTTAATCTTATCTGTTTTGTGAGAAGGAATCAAGTTTGGTTTACTATCACTCTGATTCTGATCATTGTGCTATATGTTATTTTATCTTATAAAGCAGGTGAGTGAGAATAATAAAATCATTATGTGGGAGTATATGTATTTGTAACATTCATAAATCTCTCATCAGATTTTGATTCCATTTACAGGAACTCTCCCAAGCTGAATCATAACACTTATCATAATTTTAAGTCTATTAATACATTTTTAAAGCCTATTTCCTGATACAACAGCTAAAATCAGAGCACAAAGATTTTCTTGACAAATAAAACAGGTGATTTAAATATCTTGCAGGAAGAAAATAGGGCTCTGACTTAATCCCCTTATCTTGATTTCATTTTAACCTTCTCAGTAAACAAAATATATATTATCTAATAAGGAAATAGATGAGTCTGCCAGATCTAGCAAATATAAAACTTAGACCTCCTCTGTGTTAATAGAACTACATCCAAACAGGAGCAACCTTAAGTAGCAGCTGAAACCATTGGTTAATCATCAACAGTAGTAAGTAAATGTCAATTGAACATAACTCATTATTCTTAAGATACACTCTGATATTTAAATTGGCTATGCTAAGTGGCCTTATCACATAGATTATTTTGTTCAGTTATACGGTGATTCTTTTGGGAACCAATTCATCCCTGACAAGTCCACTGGAATTCCATTTCATTTTCTTGTAACATTTAGGTCAATTATGGGCAAGATGGTAGATTAAAAACACCTATTCACTTTTTTCCTTTCCACATTATGAATTGTAGTAATCTGTGGTTTCAGTTACATATTTGCCCAAATGCTAGCTGATGTTAAACTCCTTATTTGATAAAAATAGTATTTCTCATTGACACAACTTCATGACCCATGGTTCTTAGTAAATGAGGAGTAAATTAGCTACCATACTGGAGTGTGACATTTCATAACTGGCACCTTCATCTCCTGTACCTCTTTGTGTTTTCACTTAATCTTCCCAACAGTGCCTATGCATTGGAATAATTGCCTACATTTTACTGATTACAAAGATAAACTGATGCTCACAGAAGTTATGCGTCTTTCAAGTCACATAGTAAATTGAGAAACGGTGATTTGATACAAAGTCTGACTTCTTTATAATTTAATTTGTACAGCATATGAATCTAGCTTCCGAAAATAACATAGAATCACCACAAGTTTGTTGTAATCTAGCCTCTTAAGATAGCTTTCATTTAAAAGAGACAATTTAGTGACACGCTAGATTTCTATTTCTCTAGATCGTCAAAATCCTTCCTTTACTCAACCACACATTCAGCTAGCATGACTGTGTATGTATATAATGGCCAATGAGATAAAAGTACAAGTGCTGTGGACTCCTGGGCTTTTTAAAGAGAAATGATCATGCTCTCTTTCTTCCTTTTATTTACTAGTTAATGTGATTGTCAGATTTAAGCCACCATTTTGCATAATAAAATGGCATAGTAAGAATGGCAAAGCAATAAGATAGATCTACCTAGATTCGGATGACTCAGATAACATATTAGTCCTGAACTATCCATCTTTGAGCTACTTTTACAGTAAAGAGAAATGAAATTCTATCCTGAAATAGTTTTTTTTGTTGCTGCATAACAATTTACCACAAATTTTCTGGCTTAAAACAGCACCCATCATTTATTATCTCACAGAGTCCATGAGTAAGGAATCCAGATATGAGTTAGCTGTGTCCTCTGCTCAGTCTCTCAAAGCTGAAATCAAGGCAGTGGCTGGGATTGCAGTCTCATGTGATGCTGTGAGGCTTCTTCCTATCTCTTTGGTTTGCAGAATTTTTTCTGGTGGTTGTAGGACTGAAGTCCAGAGTTTTTTCCTAATCATCAGTCAGGAATGGCTCTCAGATCTTGGAGTTTGCCTAACGGACTTTGGTACAAGGTCTTCTCCATAGGCCCTGTCATAACATGGTAACTTACTTCCTCAAATCCAGCAAGGGGTTCTCTGATGTGTTTTCTCAAAGTTATTCTTTCAGGAAGGGCCCAGTCCCTTTTAAGGGATCACGTGATTAGGCTAGGCCCACCTGAAATAATCTCCTTTTGATGAAATCAAAGTCGATTGATTTGGTACCTTAATAGAATCTGCAAAATCTCTTTACTTTTGTCTTTTGTACAACTTAATCATGGAATTGAATGATTATATTTATAGTCTCACAGTCAAGTGGATTGGGTTATACAGAGAACATAGATCTGGGAGTGGGAATCTTGGGGGCCATCTTAAAATCCTGTCTACCACACTTGTTTAAGCTATCATTATTTGTTTTTTTAATATATAGCCAAACCTTATGTTAATACATCACATTACATTTACCTGTAAATTTTATTTGTTTAGATAAATTTGTATCCATTGTCACAGATAGAATTGTTTACCAAGTATATCTATAGATATATATGCATTTTTGTTTTACATACCAAGAAATTTATTTCTAAATTTAGTGCACAAATGCAACAATAATTTTGAATCAACTAGGATGCTTATCTCCTTGTGTTCTGTCTTTCTGCATTTTAATGACTCTATTCTACATTGTACTTAATTTTACAAATCACTTCAAATTGTTTTTAAAATAACAAAAAATAAGTAGATGTAAGAATTAAAGCATGTTTTCTTATATTTTAAATGGATGGTAAGCTTCATGGAAGAGAGATATTTTTATTTTCTTTTAGTCATTTGCAGTTTTCTATTTTGATATATTTTATTTAATCTATAATTTAAAAACTAATTTAAATAACCTTCCTGGGAAAATTATATTCACCTTGAGCTGTCTTTAGATTTCCACAGTGAAGCCAGGTATTTGATTTTTCTGCATGATCATTACTTCTCATCAATTACTTTTCTGAAAATCTCCTACCCCAGTTTATATTGCAAGTTGAGTTTATAAAATTTGCTTGTGATTGAAGAGGTAACTTAAGTGTTGTTTTCCCTTTTGCATTTCTCCCAAAGGGGTTAAAAAATGCTGACTTATGGACTTATGGGTGTTTTTTGTTAAACTATGAGTATATTTTACTCATCCTTTATTAAAATATTTATCACCATTCTGCAATCATCCTTATGATTTAGACATTATCTGGATAAATCAGCTATCTTCTAGCAGAATTCACAAACTCAAATGTCTACATGGCCAGGCATGAATTAGGAATAAGTTAAATATGTCAGGTATAATAACATAGGGTACAGTTGGGTATGTGATTAACTGGATAGTGAATTTCCCTTTTAAAGACACATTCCACATAGCACAAGCTGATTCATTCAAGTCCAAGTTTACCAGATCGTCTAATATACATAAGGAACTCATAATCGAGATTTCTTTGTGAAATAACTCAATTTTAAATACTGACTTTATGTTTCAAAATTTGTAAGTGGTGTAGGCTAGAAAACATCGCTCCTAAGTGAAAGTGGCCAATGGGTTGGCAATGGGCAATTTCTGCTACAGAAAATTCAATTGGTTAACAATAGTAAATGCTTTATTGTTGGCTATGAATACATGTTAGAAGCCTGACACATAAGTGCTCATGAAATATGTTAATTTAATTTTATATTTCACAGAGTAATTTCCTCTTTTTCAAAATTTTTCTATATTTATTAAATGATACATTATAAAGATGCCTAAAGGACCTGGTTAGACAGGACTTCTATGTACACAATCACAGTGAACTTCTGAATTCTAAAGAAAAGTTTTTCATTTTTCATGTTAAAAGACAGAATATCCTATATCCAGAAAAGAAATCTATACTCTCTACATTTAAAAAATTTAATCAAAATTATTGGAGTGACATTGCTTAATAAAATCACATAGGTTTTAAGTGTACATATGTATATTGCGTTATGTATTCACCAAAGTTAAATTTCCTTCCGTCACCATATATTTGACTCCTTTTACATGTTTTATAAAACTTTTTTTCCATTTATAGTTTCTGTCATTACTAATTAATCATTTAATTTCAAACTCTACTCAGATATTACTGAACATTGGATTTCCTGAATTCAATAGATATGGTTTTGCCCACTCACAACTACTTCAGAGTATTGATGAACTTTGCTATGTTGTTATTTTTATGAAGCAAATTTACACCAAACTATTCTGGAGCTGACATATGCTAAATTTGTGAGGGAAATCCACGCAATTATCCAAATCTTACATTTCAGCCTGGCTATATTTTTCTATAATTTTTGTTTTTGCTTTGGTTCCCAAACTGCATAACCTGGCACATTGGGGCATTGCAAAAAACTCACAGGGGTACCATAGGATATTTAAAATAAAATTTTTTTAAAGGTTTGAAAGAAACAGTAATACTCAACAACTTTTGGAATTCTGTGAACTGTAAGCCCAAGATAGTTCACAGTTTCTATACTAGATGGTGCTAGTACACATGATCTCATCATATCCTTACAAAGCCGAGTTTTCAGTGGTTCCTACAATAAAAAGAAAGCCCTATGCATAAATTGGTGTAAAACAGGAAATGAGGGTGGTGATGTCCAATCTGATTCCAATGTTTAGAAACTTGTGTAGTGTCCAACAGCAGCATACATCTCATTACTAATTACAGTTATTTAAGAATGAAGTAATATGTTACTTTTTCTTTAAATTTGCATGTACTTTGTTTTTAGAACAAAAATACTTATTAAATTGTTGGATTTCACTGCTAACTAGAATGTTAGTCTTTTTTTTTTTTTTTTTTTTTTTGTCTAGGGACACCATGAAAACACTTATTCAGAAAATAAGAAGTCTGCAAAGAGAAAATTTGGAAACCTCCAGTGATGGTCATTGCCACTAATCTGTAAGCCCCACATGGTTAGGGACCGAGTCAACCTTGTTTACTGTTCTGTTTCCAGTACCTACTGTAGTGCTGGGCATATCATTACCATTCAAATACATGTGTTGAATTCTTTTATTCAGTAATCAAATGACATCAATAGTCCTGATAAGTAAGCCAACTGTTACTACAGGCATGGAAAGTAAGAGAAATTAAGCATTCCAAGAAAGATATGTTTCTTAGCAAAAACTGAAAGTCTGGAAAAAGTTTGAGTGGAAAATTAATTTTCACAGAGGCCTGCATCTATTATCTTTATGACTCCAGATTTTGATCTTTGTGGAAATAAGAGAAAGTAATTTTGGAAATCAGTTTTTGTATTTCCTCCAGTAATAAAATGTTCATCGGAATAGAGATATAATTATTTGAAAGTCAAAAAGACGGGTGAGTTTTTGTTTATACATGTACATAAAAGTTTTTACTCTTAAAATTGTGATTCAAGTAAAAGTCAATCCTTTACACTTAAACTTTTCATTAAGTAACAGGTAGAAAATGTTCCAATAAAGATAATGAATCATTTTTTCCAGTGATTAAATATTCCAGTTATTACTGCTACATGATAAAGCACCCCAAAACTTAGTAGCTTAAAATAACAATTTACTCAACTCTCACAATTCTGTGGGTTGACTGGACTCAGCTACACAGTTCTTAAGGTCTCTCAGGAGACTGTCTTCAAGAGTTGCCTCAATCAGGTGGCTAGATGATCAGGACATCATCTTCACTCACATCTGGCACCTGATGGCTGTGAGAACTGGGGAACTTAGGTTTGATAGGATCTGTCTTTCACAAGGCCTAGCCACATGGTCACCTTCTGTTTCTTTGCAACTTATTGGTATCATATTATGTGGTCACTGGCTTCCAGAACAAGCAGCTGAAGACATCAAGGAGAAAACTGCAAGATTTTTATAACATAGTCTTGAGAGTTATACGGAATAATTTCTGTTGCATTGTATAAGCTATCAGCTGGTGACAGCATCAGCAGGATTCAAGAAGGGACAAATCAAAGGCATAAATACCAGGAGGCATGGTTAATTGTGAGGACATTTTTGAAGATTAGCTACCAATTAAAACTTGTTTTACAATTCTAAGGATCTAACAGAGTAGAGAGGTTATGGTGGTAACATATGTTCCATGCATATGAAACTGGTCCATTCTGAAGAAAACCTTTGTAAATATTCACTAAAGAGAACTGGCATTATAGAGCCAGTTAGAATTGCTTCTAATATTAGACAATGTGAAAGTATTATGATTAAATGAGCTTGTTTCCAATTTTGTTAAAAGGAGAAAAATGATCCTTTTTATATTGACCTTATTTGGGGACAATTGTTATCTTAAATCTATTTACCTCTTGCTTCAATCTGCTAAATTTGATGAAACTGACCCAAGAATTATTAGGATTATTTTTAAAATCTGATAAATATTTCTGCTTTTCCAGTGTGGAATAAAATCACAGTTTATCTCTAAGTGATAAGATACAGACTAAAAATATAGAAGTCTTGAAAATATAACTGTACAATCTGATTAATTATTATAACTCTATCAGATCTAGACTTAAAAGCAAGTAACAGCATGCCTCGATACTATAGGTACATTCACCATGTTTGACTTGGTGTTTTCTCTTCTATATTGATATGCTTTTAGGTTCTTAATTAATATCTCTTTCCTTATATCTCCTAGATAGGAAGTATTCCTCACTTGGCTTAGCATAATGACTCTACTCTTTTCCTGGGTCAGATTACAATTTTCTAGACCTGCTTTGTTGAGCCCTTTCTTATATCATGAAGATTATCGTAGAAAGCTTGTGAATTCCAGAGACATTTCTAGATCTTCAAGCTTAAAACAGTACCCTCACCATACCCCTTGGAGTCAATGTCAGAGACAGTAGATTGTATTAATCACATTTATCTTATTTTTATTAAATTGAGTCTTATAGAATTGTGTGTGTGTTTTATTAAAGTTATTAGTCATTTTCCTTATCACTTCCAGGCAGTTAAAAAATACAGTACCTAGAATTTAATAACATTTAATAAATATGGGTTAAACGAATGATTTTAAAATTATTTCATATTTTCAATAAAGGTAGGTATTCTGTGTGTGTTTGGGGGTGGGTATTAGGTTTCACTTGTTGCATCCTATACCTAGAACTGTTTTTCCTTTTGCTCCTAAACTATCAAGCAGAGGTATGTTTCTTCATTTACTCTGTTACTGACTTAGTTTAGGTCTCTATTACCTCTTTGCTAGGCTGTTGCAATAGTAACTTAGCTAGTATTTTTTATTCTTCCGGTACATTCTCTAATGTATCATTACCATGATGAACAAAGCCCTCTATGACCTATCTCCTTGTCTTCCTCTCTTCGCTTCATTACTTGTATTACTTATCTATTATGACATATCAAATAATCTCAGACCTGGCAGCTTAAAACAACACAGTTTATTATCTCACAGTTTCTCTGGGTCAGAAGTCTGGCATAGCTTAGTAGCATTCTCTACTTAGAGTGTCACATGGCTATAATTAAGATGTTAGTCAGGGATAGGTTCTCACCAGGAAGCAGCTCGCGTGAAGGGATGTTTCCAAGGTTATTTAGGTTGTTGGCAGAATTCGCTTCCTCATGATTGTGGGACTGAAGTATTTGGCTTCTTGCTGGCTATGGCCGGAAGCTGCCCTCAGCTCCTAGATGTTGCCCATGATTCTTTGCTACATGCATTTCCTTGAAATGGCTACTTATTTCATCAAGCCAGAAAGAAGAGTCTCCTAGTATGTCTGCTACTAAAATAGATCTCATGTAATGTTACAAAATTATAGGAAGGACAATCTATCACTTTTGACACTTTCTATTGGTTAAAAGCAAGTCATAGGTCCTGTATACACTCAAAAGGAGAAGATTACACCGTAGTGTGAAGACCAGGAGGTCAGATCATGCGGTGGAAGGAGTACCTGAAAGTCCATCTGCCACGCCATTTTTAAGTTCCATCTGTACCAGACTACCATTGTTTTATATGCTGTGTTTTTGCATATTCTTCTTGTTGGATTATCATTTATATACCCATTGTTAAGCCAAATCTCATTTAGTCTACAAAATAAAGTTCCGTTACTTTTTTGAATAGATTTTGCTACAACTTCCCCTAAAAAAGATATATCACAATCCTTTGCTTTTCTTTTGTACTTTTTATTTGCTATTTTTTTCTTATCACTTGTCATAATGTCTTAGAAAAAATTGTTTAGTCATCTGCCTCTCTTACCTTCGTGACATTCTACAAAGGCAGGGATCATATTTTAATTATACTTGCATTTTCAGTATTGAGCATAGAGCTTGACTTCTAATAAGTTGGATGAATGAATACTTTAATGAATTCCTAGAAGAAGAAACTTTCCAAATAGCCCATGTGTTTCTGTGTATTTATTAAAGGGTAAAAAAAGCCCAACTCACTTTAACCAAGTCAGGTTTACTCTTCATTACTAAAACAATAGATCTTGTTTCTACAGGATATTCTTTGCCTCTACTTTTGTTCTAGAACCCACAGAGTCACATTTCTTCCATGGCCTAAATAGACATTTTCGGTCATCTCGAGTAATAACAGTTTTTCTTTTACCCTTAAAAATAGAATAGAATGATAGAAAAGGAGGGGGGAGGGTGGTGGTGGAAACTTTCTTAGCACAATCTCCTTCCCCTCAAACATGAAGAATCAGACTAAACTCCCTAAAAAATCCATTTAAGACAATGTCATTATTAGCTTATTTGCAAATATTCACAAGGAAAAAAGGGCAAATCTTCTTTCCACGCCAATTTATGTTGTTACAGAAACTTTCGATGTGAATGTATTTCAGCAAGATAACAGATAAAGGAGTCACTTTCATCCTATTCAGAGTTTCTTTTTTGGTTTTGTAGAAACAGTTCCAAAGCACAGTTATATAAAATTCTGGTTTCCTACCTACTGAATACTGTGATAATAGAACCATAGGGGAAAAAAATAGAATCATGTAAAAAAGCACAAGACACATATTCAAAGAATTACATGTCTATTATCAGAAATGATTAAATGCTGAATAATAATAACTATAAAAATCTGTGGTTTCCTTCTCTTCCTTCCTTGTTAATGTTTCTGAATCTTTGAAATTATCTTCTCCAATCAGTAAGGATAAACTTCTATCACAACAAAATATTAAGTATTAAAATCACAAATAAAGCATTTTTGCAGCCAAAAACATACAGTGCAGAAAGGAAAGCCACTTTAACAAGTGGTGCTGGGAAAATTGGAAAGCCACATGCAAAAAAATAAAATTAGACTGCTATCTATCATCGCACACCAAAATTAACTCAAAATAGATAAAAGACATGAGTATAAGACCTGAAACAATAAATTACGTAGAAGAAACTCATGGACCTTGGATTTAGAGAGGATTTTATGAATTTGACTGCAAAGGGAAGTAAAGGTAAAAATAAATGAATAGGACTATATCAAGCTTAAAAGCTTCTGCACAGCAAAAGAAACCATCAAGAAGACAAAGAGGTAACTATCTGAATGAGAGACTATATATGCAAACACCACCTCTAATAAGGGCCTAAAATTCAAAATATACAAAGAACTCACACAACTCAACAATAAAAAACAAACATCCAATTAAAAAACGGGCAGAGGACCTGAACAGACACTTCTCCCTAGAAAACGTACAAATGACCAACAGACATATGAAAAGATGCTTGCATTCACCAGCTATTAGGGGAATGTAAATCAAAATCACAATGAGATATCATCTCTCACCTGTTAGGATGCCTATCATCAACAGGACAAGTAATAACAAGTGTTAGAGAGGTTGTGGGGGAAAAGGAACCCTTATACACCGCTGGTGGGAATGTCAATTGGTACAGCCACTATGGAAGACAACATGGAGGTTCCTCAGAAAACTAAGAATAAAATTACCATATGACCCAGCAATCTCTCTTCTGAGTATTTATCTCAAAGACTTAAAAACATTTATCCGCAAAGATATATGCACCTCAATGTTCATAGCATCATTATTCACAGTGGCCAGGACATGGAAGCAACCAAAGTGTCCTTTGATAGATGATTGGATAAAGAAGATGTGGTACATATATACAATGAAATATTACTCAGCCGTATGAAAATATGAAATATTGCCATTTGCAACAATGTGAATGGATCTTGAGATTATCAAACTAAGTGAAATAAGTCATACAGAACAAGTTGAGAACCATATGATTTCACTCACATGTGGGATATAAAACCGAAAGCAACAAACAAATGACAAAGAAACAGAGATTCATGGACACAGACAGTAGATTAGTGATTACCAGAGGGAAGTGGGGAGGAGGGAGGTAGAGGTAAAGAGGGTCAAATATTTGGTAATGAAAGGCAATTTAACTTTAGGTGATGAACACAATGCAATATAAATACATGACATATTATTAAATTGTACACTTCAAACCTATTTGATTTTATTAACCAATATCACCCCAATAATTTAAAATATGTATTTTTTGCTATTGAAAGACAAAGGAAAATTGGTGCTAATAAATATTGTATTTTTTTTTTTCATGTTGTAAAAGCTCACAACTTTACCCAGCTAAGTCTACTGCAAATTTAGAGTACATGTTACAGACTCTTCATCTAAGGTAGACCTAGAATATTTTTATTGCTTAGAAAAATGTGGAAAATAAAGTTAATCACCAAGTTTAATCTTTTATTGATGATGTATTTTAAATCTTCCATTTCATATACATTTATCAACATCATGAAGCTAATTAATGGAAGATACCCTGTTGAAGTGTTACTTTCCAAAATCCTTATATTTTTATTTTATCTCATGACTATATCATGGTCTTCACATCCCACAGTCTGTTTTTTTTGTTGTTGTTTTTAATAGACAAAATTTAAGATATAGAACAATAACATTCATAATGGATTTGAAATATTTTTTGAGATTAACTTTTTATTGAACTATCAAGAGAAACCATAACAAAATTTTATGCTGCTAGAAGTTATAAAGTATTTGTTTTAATATTTTCCTTATCATTTCCTATTGCAACGATTATAATTATATTGTGATATTATTATGTTATTATGGAGGATATTGACTTTTTCTTTTGGAATTTGTGTAGTGCTTTCCTTTTATAAGATCGAGAAGAAATGAATTGGGATATTAATTCAGCCAAACACAGCAGAGATTTAGGTTTGATATTAATGTTTGAGAGGAAAAAGAACTATAAGTGAATTTTATTTTCATTTTTATGTTCATTTTTAATTTAGTTTGATATATTTTATTTCTGTGAAAAATTGTCATACTTTTCTTCTTGAGAGTAGTTATTATGAGGGTTACTTTCTACATTATATATTCTATCTTATCTACTTTATTATATTTACTTTCTATATTTCTGTAATATTGAATTTCATGACTTTATAATTTTTTTATGTAGAATAGGGATTTTAAGAAGGATAACAAAAATATGATTATTTTTAAAAGATAAGTTAATTACAAATGCTAAGATAAATTTTATACAATTCAAAATATAAATACTAGAACTGCTAACTTTAAACAAGAAAGATCAGAGAGTCAGGAGAAAATAAGAAGCTAGTTTTTTATTAACAAAACATTTTTATATTATCCATTCTTTTCATTTAACACTAAATCATAAACATCTTTCTATGTTAAGAAACGTACTTATACAATATCAGTTTTAATGGATTCTTGGTAAAGAAATGACTATATAACCAATTACTTTTTTTTAATATTCCAATTTTTCATTTGTTAAAATACTGTTCTGATGAATCTGTTTGTTCCTAAATCCCTCTTGTCTGGTAGGACAAATTCCTAAACAGATAATATTTGAATTAAAGGATCATTTTTTTTTCTTTAAGCTTTTGGCATGTATTTTGCTTTTTTGCCTTCTGGAATAGTTATACCAAGTCACGTTCTCATGTTCATACACACGAGAGTTCCCTTTTCCATGTGCGAAAACTCTCTACTATGCGACAATACATGTATGCTTATTTCATATGAAAAGTTTCTGATTTTTAAAATTAGATTATCATAGGCCTTAAATGCTTTTTGTACGTTTATCTTTTGTTTCTTGTTAGTCATGCCATCATGTTATCACTTTTCCTAGGAGTGCTGCTGGCTTTTTCTATTCTAACAATAAAAGCTCTTTACATATTATTGGAAGAAACCCTCTTTTTGTCAATCTTGCCATAAATAATTTTCACAGTTTACATTTGCTCTTTAAAATCTATTCATGGTGTGTTCAGAAATACAGATGTTTTAAAATTATATAATCAGATGTATCTATATTTTATGGATTTTATGTTTAAATAGCTTTGCTATATAATTATTAAGAAATATACATTTTATTTTAGGCCTTTTGTGATTCTTGCCTCAATCTTATTTTTGTGTTTACGTTTTTTAACTTTTAATTTTGAAATAATTATATTCTCACGGAAAGTTGCAAGCGTAGTCTGGAGAGCATGAACCTTTCAACAAACTTCAACAGTAACAACTTATGTAGCTATACTACAATATCAAAACCAGGAAACTGACAGTTACGCCATATTGTTAACCAGGCTATAAACATTCAGACTTCAGCAGTTTTCGTGCGCACAGTGTGTGTATGCATGTAGTTTTATACACTTCTATCACGTGTATGCATCCAGGTAACCACTACCGCAGCTGAGACATGAAACTGTTCCATCACAACAAAGGTAATGCTCCTGTGTCCTGGCTTTTGGCTCCATCAATGGATCTGCCAGCCCTTCTTCCCCACACCCTTCAAGTAATCTTTTACTTACGACACACAAGAGATACATAGCAAGATCTCACCAAGGCTAAAATCTCTGTGCAATACTACTGAAAACTCATGATTCTTTTATAAGACTGATAAAACTCACAGTCTCTGATGTTTAGAATAATATAATCCTAGCTGCAATTTATTGAGTACTTAGTAAACATGGTATGCTTTTCATTCAATGTCTAATTAAAGCCTTATAACTACTGTATTAAATAAGTCCTTAACTCATAAGTCCAGACTGAGGATTCTAAGGACAGTCTATTGAACATTACAGCCTGTAAACCATTTTATTATTAATATTACCAAATTTTGGACAGTTTGTACTAACAAAATTGTAATAGTTAGGAGAAAGCATCTAAAAGGTTAAACTTACTCACTGAGAGGATCTTTTTTGATCTTCATAGAGATAAAAAATTAGTAAATTAAAATCAGGCTGTTGTAAAAGTGATGGTGTGAGTCACTATTCTTTTGGGAAAATGCCTGTGGTTATGTCAATTCATCAGAAGGTATAGCATCACTCAATTAGTTAAGGGTAGAAAATAGAGACTTTTCTTTTTTCCCATGTTTAGAAGTTAAAAAAATCTGCCCTTTGAGCAGATGCTCACCCAAAAAAGAATATAAGAATAGAGATTGAATTCCTGAAGTTAGAATTTTTGATGGATTAGATCTACTCAGTTGAGTAGTTTGGATCAGTGGCTGTCATTGACCAGCCAGGTAACCAGGAAAGTTAAGGGGGGAAAAATCTTTATTCAGGGAAAGAAACAGCAGGAATGGGAAAGAAGCATTCTTCATTCTAGCAGTAGAGAGAAAAACTCTAGAGAAAACTTTATCCGCATATCTTACCACATTGATTATACTTTCTTCAGTTCCTCTCTGAGGCGCATATATTATTTAACTCTGCTACTCGCTAGCTTTGGTACTTAACCTAAGTATCATTTTTTTTTTAAATATGTAAAATGGTCATTATAATAGGATCTACTTTGTAAATTTGTTATACTTCATGTTTGGTCCTCATCATAGTGCCCGACACAAGGCATTCAAAATACAAGAGGACAAAGCAATGTCTGTACCATATGCCGTGTGATCTTATATGTACCAGAAACGGTAATGTTTGATCACTTCCATGCCAAATTAACTGTTGGCCTAATTGTGTCTAAAATTACTTATATGTATGGTTGATCTGAGTGGTTAAAGAATTGAGAAGAATTAGGTTAACCACACTGTTGACTCTTGGTATTTATAGCTTAGTTTCTAGCAAGTGTGTGTGTGTGTGTGTGTGTGTGTGTGTGTGTGTGTGTGTGTGTGTGTGTGTGTGTGTGTGTGTATCTGACTTTTGGCCACAAGGAAAATTACTATAAGAATATGGAGTCACTTGGAATATCAAAGGCAATTGCTAAGGGTTCAGAAGAAAGAACTGATCTGCAGTTGAAATGAAGGAACCAATGCCAGCCATTTTATTTTTTGTTTTGCATTCCTCAGCCCTTCAGAAAGAAAGATCCATTTGATTGTATTTAAGTAATGTTCTTGCCTTCTGGCTGTGCAGGTGGTGAGAGAAAGGATCTAAACGAAGTTTTAAAACAGACTTTCCTAGAGAGAGGACCCAGCAACTTAATTTAGCAACTTCCCAAAATTACAGACGGTAGAGGAGACATAATTCTTTATACAGAAATTGAGGGGTATTAGAAAGGGCTCATTAGTTCCAGATAGCCTAAACGCAATACATAGCTACTTTGGGGATCTTTTGCTAGTCAAAGACCATTTAAAATCCCAGATAAGATGATCTAATGGAGAGAGTCTCTTCTGAACCTCAACCAACATATTGTTGTCAGTATAAGTAACACTTTTAATGAAATTGGCTTATTTTTTCCAAGATAAAATATTCCATTAAACAACACATTGGATTGTTTATAGTTTATATTCATGGAATGAAAACATCTCTTCTATTCTGATAGAATAGACTTAGCCAACCTCTAACTTCAATGTAGGGAATTAATATCCATTTCTAGGACAACGTTGCAAAATTAATTTTTATGCCTAGTTCTATACTGTTACCTAGTCCATCCTAGATTTAGTTAATTAGTTAGTTAGTTAGTTACTTAGTTACATAGCTGGTTAGTTAGCTATAGGAAATATTGTGTCCATTAGAGTAACAAGGGAGTTTTCAGGGGCTTCAGGGACTGATTACAACCAGGAACTACAGTCATTCACTGCTTAATGAGAGGAAAATATTTTGAGAAATGTATCAGTAGGCTATTTAGTCATTGTACAAACATCACAAAGTGCACTTACACAAACCTAGATGGCACATATAGCCTACTACACACCTACAATATATAGTATAGCCTGTTATTCCTAGGCTACAAACCTGCACAGCATGATACTAAACAAAACAACACAAGAGTAAATCAAGCACAGGAGAAAATGATGCAATCAAGAGAAACCATAAACACGAAATGTTATAACACTGCTGCTGGTGTAACCTGACATACTGTTTTAAAGCAAACTTTTTTTTTTTTTAAGTAGAAAGCATACATTCTACAATTATAATAAAAAGTATAGTATAGTAAATACAAAAATCAGTAACATAGTCTTTAATTATCATTATTGAGTACTATATATTGTACATAATTGTATGAGCTGTACTTTTATATAACTGGAAGCCCAGTAGGTTTGTTTACACCAGCATCACCACAAACACATGAGTAATGTGTTGAGCTACGACATTAGGACAGCTATGATGTCACTAGGCGATAGGAATTTTTCAGCTCCATTGTCTTAAGAGACCACTATCATATATGCAGTCTATCTTGGCTAATACAATTAGAGTAGTATCGAAGAAACATGACATATATTTTCTTATTTATTTTTATTTTTTTTTAGGTGAGGCAACCCTTGGTTGACCTTACAGATTGCAAGGACCTTGTCAGCTTACAGTCCCTTATTTTTTATTTTTTACACCTACAGCACCTGGTCTTCCTAGGTGGTCTCCCATCCAAGTACTAACCAGGCCCGACCCTCCTTATCTTCCAAGATCAGATGGGATTGGGCTTGTTCAGGATGGCATGGCCATAGACTCTATTTTGTAATATCAAGTAGGTAAGTAACACATTTTAGTTTTTATTGCAATGGCTCCTTATGTACAGTGCGATTGGAATAAATATAGCAAAATGATTTTTCCAAATGTTATTTTAGGGAGTCATTATTATACTAAGAGAAAAATAAATAATATACAAGAATATTATGTATTTTTTATTTAGATTGTTAGATATTTTTTCTAGAATCCATTCTAGTTTTATAAATACACTGCCCAAAATTAATATTTCTATTTAAACATTTAGGGCACATTAAAATCTCTTTATCACATTCAATTAAAAATTGTATCTAAAATGTCAAGTGCTAAGTAGTGTAGAGGGAAAGAAATTTCTGAGTATCTCAAAGTCAGTCAAGAATTAAATTGATCCTAAGCATCAATTAATATATGAAACAAAAAACCTTTGTTATAATTTCATTTTCTTACTATTTCAGTTTTACAAAGTTGGTTTACCTTTCCATTCACTTGTGAATATTGTTTAAATCGTCGATGAAATAAAAACATTTATTGAAATAAATGTTTACTTAAAATTTTTTTTGTCTTTACATTAACTAGGTTGAGACAAGATTGCCATATCCTAAATGTCTACTAAAAAGCTTAAAAATGCAATGGGTTAAAATGTAAATATTTTCTTTGGTACTTGTGATGCAAAAATGTAAGAGTCTTTGAATGCTCTACTGTTCAGGGCAAAGTAATGTCTGTACCACATCCAATATGATCTCACGTGTACTAGAAACTGGAGAGTTTAAAAGCCCTTCTATTCTTTCCCTTTCAGTAACTGCCACCGCCCTTCGGGGCCACACTTTCCTGTGCCAGACCCGGTGGAGCTGTGTTAACATTAGCACAACCCCCCTGACAGAAAATCAGATCAATTATAAGCCAGTTCTTCACCGAGGTAAACAGCTTTAAGGACAGACTGGAAACCCACTTGACAAAATAAGTATATATATTTGTTACCCTACTTTGTTTATCTCTCATACCTGTTTTTTTTTTTTTTTAAATAACATAAAGAAACCCCAGTCTTAATATAATCATGAATGTAATGGGGGAAAAGAAAAATAAAGCCCTCTTTCACTTCACAAAATTAAGTCTACCTAAGCTTGGTTTTAAAAAAGACAGAAGGGAACTGTTTGCTAGATATATCCTTTCCTCTCATCGACTGGTCAACCCTGTGATGACAATACTCTGCCATTCCCATTTTATTGAGGAGTCATTTCTACAAAGATTACACAGATATGTATTTCTGTGTATGGCATTTGTGAGACCATACTTTATCTATTCTATCTTCTTTGTCCTCCACAATGACCCCATGAAAGAGCATTTGTCCAATTTCACACGGGAGGAAAATGAGGCATAGAGAGGTTCAGGAATATATTCCAGAATAAGCTATCGTTTAACATAGTAGTCAAGGTTTTAATTTAGGCTTGCTTAACTGCCAAGTCAGTACCTTTCCATATTTCTGCCTCATTTGTTGGCTGCTTCTGCTAGGGTGTGTATGTGTGTGTGCCCTGACAAAAATCGATGAATATGTGTTATGTATTAGTTGAGAACAGAGTATATTTCCCCAGCCTGAACAGTTTCTGATTTGAAAGTAAAATCTAATTTTTCTCATCAAATAAGAGAACATATTTACATGAATTTACTATTCAGTTGAATAATAAGTAATAAAAATACCCTACATTTTATGCAACTTTATAGTAGCAAAACACTTTCAATGATCTCATTTTGTTTTTCAAACAACACAGTACAATTATTGTATGAATTTTCAAATCAATTAAGACCAGTAAGAGTAGGAAGCTTAAGGAGATGGTACAGGGCTAGGAATAGGAAAAAAATATATTATACAGTCAAAAACAAATGAGAAGTATTATAATTAAAAAATAAACAAAGCACTGAATTTAGAGTTTAACAACCTTGTTGCCACTTTCCAGCTGGATGAGAATGCAGTGCAAGAACACCTCAGTCCTGGCCTCTGAAGGCCCCAATTCCTTCATCTTTAAATTAAGGGATTAAAACAGAGATAATTCCTGAGGATCCTAATAGCTTTAAACCTCTATTTTAGCATAGAAATCTCTTAATCTAGATAATGTTTCCTAAAGTCTAAATCCATCCTTCAAATTATTACAATGTCATCTCCCTCCCAGAATTTGTATTCTCCTGGGTGCCAGCTGCCTCCAGGCTCCTCTTTGTGTGTGCTGTCCCACTTTGCATTATATCTACCTAGGTATGAAATTCTGCATCTTCTTTGGCTGTCAGAAACAAAATAAAAAGTACACAATGACCATATATAAGTGTAGCAGGTTCTACTGAGGATGTGGGATCACAAGGAGGAATCCCATATGCATGCACACACAGAAAAACCCTTTCAATTCCACAGTAGACATTCCTTTTCATAACAATCATATTGGGCACCCAGCCAAGAGCAATTTTTCATCCATCCGCCTATACCTAGCCTTCCCTCCATGTATTAGTCTGCTCAGGCTGCCATAGCAAGATACCACAGACTGAGTGGCTTAAATGACAGAAATTTTTCTCACAGTTCTAGAGTCTAAAAGCCCAAGATTAAGGTGCCAGCAGGGTTGGTTTCTGATGAGACCTCTCGTCCTGTCTTGTAGATAGCTGCCTTCTTTCTGTGTCCTTACATAACTTTTCCTCTGTGCATGGGATGTGGGGCAGGGAGGGATGGAGAGAATAGGCAGGGAGAGAGAGCACACACAGGAGCTCTTGTTCAGTATTTTGTCCTCTTCTTATAAGGACACCCATCCTGTTGGATTAGGATCTCACTCCTATGACCTCATTTAATCTTAATTACCTCCTTAAAGGCCCTATCACATTAGGGGCTAGGGCTTCAACATGAGTTTGGGGGGGAGAGCGCAATTTAGTCTGTTGCATTCAGATTACTGCCAGTTCTCTCTCACTTCCTTCTTTTTTCTTCTTCTTCTTTGTCACACTCACTCTGCCAGTTCCCTGAGACATCCAAATTCTTCTCTTTCCAATACCCTTCAGGTAATAATTCTGAACTTGCATTCCATGTACTCAGCTGGGTGGGGAAGAAAGGGAAGGAAACAGATGGAAAGAAAGCCTTCCACTGTTAGATCCCACTTTCTTTAAACATGATTCATATAAATGGCATTTTTCTCTGTTGCACTGGCTTTTTAAGGAACAAGAAAGCAATATAATTAAATTTTCCAATTTCAATATACAAATGTTATTGTCAGAAATTCCTCATTTTGTAAGGATTTAATCGCACAATGAGAAGAGTACAAACCACTGTGAATTCTCAGAAGAGAACTATAAATACACAAAGCATAAAAGTCCGGACTTCACTGATACAGTGACCAGTCTATTTTAACACTTGGCATAAATATTAATATATATGTTTCAGTTAACCAGACAGAATTTTTCAACTTGGAGTACATCATAATTTTGCAATTATCCCAGTGCCTAACACAGGGATAGTCCCATAGCAGGTATTTAATCAATACTTGTGAAATAAATAAACTGCTTGTTTTCTCACTTAAAGTGTGATTCTATGCCCTAAAGTCAATAATTTTATTTTGGTAAACTGTATTAAAAAAGATTGAGGATATATATATACACACACACATATGGCAGCTATAGCCTGCTGTCTTACCTTCAATCAGGCATTGTGGTAAAATACATGTTAATGCTTTGTTGACAGGCTGCATATAAATTAGAGGCATTATGGTTCAAAGGAGAGGAGTTTACCTTCACTTTCCTTTGTGCAAGCTCCGCACCAGTGCATGGGTGTTGACATCCCTTTGTCCTCACCTGGGCCTAACTTCAAATGCAAGTTGGTGCTTTTCTTCTGAATTGCATCCAGGCTGAGCGGATGGCAAATGCTCAGTTCTCTCCAAAGTGAGTTGGGATTTAGTAAAGCAGTTGGGTTACCTTCCTGGCACAAAGAACAGCAACACAGCTGAGGGGGATTGATGATCTTTACCAGTCAGCAAGAGAATTCCCAAGCACTCTTTCCATGAGGTGCCTATGGAAGAGGCTAGAAAACGAGTTCAGGTTTGTTTACTCTTGACATGATTTAAGTTTTCTGGTTCAGCAAAAATCTTTAATAACATATTTGAAAAGTTTCAAACAGCTTGTGGAACAACAAAATGTTCTTATTAAAAAGGACTTGAATGATTTAATTATAAATTATTCGGCATATTTGGAAACATTTTCCTTCAAAATAATATATTTCAGTGAATGTGAATGTAATTAGCACATTCACTGGACCACTGGAACTCCAAATGCAAAATGTGCCTGTATTTGTATGTTTACATCTAATTATATAATCTAATTTTAAAAGGCTGTATCTTAATAGGCACGTGAAAAAGGTACTAAGTTTTTATGATTAGCTAAAATTCCCCCTGACTATTCTCCTTTAAAGGAGAAACAAAAACATTAATTAGGAGTTTCAGTATTCTGTCATTGAAGAGTAGTTTGAACCAGGATCATGGGCATCACTAGGTATCCTCTGCTCTGTAAATGAAGACTCCAAAGATTTTCCCAGGACAATATTCCTCTTCATAGAAAAGCATCTTGATCCTGTAGCTCAATTGTTTAGCTTCTAGAAAGATCTTGCTCTTTTCCAAATGGACTGCCGTGAAGGCTGGGAGTTTGTTGAGGACAGAAGCTGTCTTTGGAGGCATCAGCATAGATGGTTGTCAGAGACCTGTCATGGACATTGGTACTTCAGTTGCAAATTGCAGTTGCAGTACTGACTCACTTATTAGAGAAGTTGGAGGTGTTCCTCGCTGTAATGTACAGTGGTTAGAATCACAGGCTCCGCATCTATTTCAGGCTCAAAACCTGCTAGTTCTACCATCCTCTAGCTGGCTGTCTTCAGCTTACTTACTTTACCAATTTAAACCTCAGTTTCTGCCCTTGTAGCCCTTGTAAAATGGGGTAAAGCAGAGCTAATACCCAATCCATAGCAGGTTGCAATGACTGCATAATTTAGATAATTGATGACAAGCACAGGGCCTGTACTGAGTGTGCGATAAATGAGAGTAGTGTTATAGGAATGGCCTGGATTTGGTGATATCATAGAACTGTGGGTCACAACCCTGCTTGCACATTAGAATCACCTAGGGAACCTTTAAGGCACACCAATGCCCGAGCCCACCCCTGGAGATTAATTCAATTTAAAGCTCCCTGGGTGATTCTAATGTGCAGTCAGGTTGAGGCCCATTGCCATAGACCTTCCAATTTTCAAATCTATAAGGGCTTTTAGTGATCAGTGAAACCAATACCTTCATTTTACAGATGGGGATGAGGACTGGTATATGCAGTTGAATGATTTGTCTAGGATTATTTTTAGTAAGTGGCAGAGAATGCCAGTTTCCCGATCTCTAGCCCTAAGCACTTTCTCTGCTATAGAAGATATCAAAACCTAGCATATTTCCTCTGATCATTTTAAGGATTTTATAATTCATTAAGTTAACTAGTAACGAAATTTCATAGCAAGGTGATTAAAAGGATCTAGTTAGTATATAGGGCCCTTGGATAAGCTAGTATTCTGAGAGCTTTGTTGTAGTACACTCTTTCTGGAAGTAGCACATATGAAAATAAGTTATTTGCATTAGAAAAAGGGGATGTACCTGTTGGTCATTTGTAAGTCTTCTTTGGAAAAATGTTTATTCATGTCTTTGGCTTATTTTTTTAAATTATATTTTAAAAAATGTATTGAGCTGTATGAATTCATTATATATTTTGAATATGAACCCCTTATCAGATCTACAGTTTGCAAATATTTTATTCCATTTATGACAACATGGATGAAACCAAAGGGCATTATGCTCAGTGAAATAAGTCAGAGAAAGACAAATATTGTATGATATCACTTATATGTGGAATTTAAAAAAGCTGAACTTAGAGAAACAGAGTAGATATATGGGTAGTTGCCAGGGGTTATGGGGTGGGAGAAATGGGAGATTTTGGTCAAAGAGTACAAACTTCCAGTCATAAGATGAACACATTCCGAGGATCCAGTGTACAGCATGGTGACTATATTTAACAATAATGTATTATGTACTTCAAAGTTGTTAAAAGGATAAATCTTAAATGTTCCTACCACAGAAAAGAAATGGTAATTATATGATGTGATGGAAGTGTTAGCTATGTCAATAGTGATAATCCTTCTGTATATAATAGTGTATCGAATCAACCATTGTACATCTTAAACTTACGCAATGTTATATGTCAATTACATATCAATAAAGTTAAAAAAAAAAGAGTTATGATTTGATCTCTAAAGCTGAGTTATTCTTCTGGGTTTATCCATAGGACAAAGAGGTGAAAACATTTCTCTGACTTGCCTGAGTTTCTTAAATATGTGGTTTAAATACCTGACTGGCACGAACTGATTATAATGCTGGCTTCACCATTGCCTGCTTCCAGAGCTGTCTGCCTCTCCCATGGTACCCCATTTACACAGCTGCTGGAGCAGTACCACTAATTAGGTGATGTGCCTTGTTCTCCGCCATCTGGACAACAATGTCCAGTGTCATCCTCAGTCTCCCTTGAGGCTCTTTGTACTCTATGCTCCTCCCTCTTGCAAAGCACTTAGGGACACTGCCCCTCACTCAAGCTCCTTGTGGAGTGTAGTGGTGTGGCAGGTACCACAGAGGAAAGTGCCAGGGTCAATTTAAACAAAGGACCTGAAATGGAAAGTAACTGAGAAAAGAACAGTGAAGTTATTTGAAATAAGTCTTATGTGACTAAATTGGAATATTTTCTTAGGAAGCGGTAATAATTCAATTGTTTTACTATATCCTCAAATCAAAATATGTAACACTTGCAAACATATTTATAAATAGAGTTTACATATTTGGATATACCTCACTGTATATACTGTGAAATATTTCACTCTGCTTTCTTTATATTTTCTATAATAAAGAATGGGCAGCATTTAGTGTTGGGCAAAAAGACACACCTCAATAAATCCATTAGAATGCCATTTTCAAGCATTTCTGAATCTTTTCTTTTTAAACCCCAATTTTTAAATTTCTAGATGGGAAGTCTTCAATAAAATAAAATTATTGTCAGATTAGATAGATAATCTATATCTATATATGCCAATTCAAGAAATGTCTCAGTTATATATGAGTACCTGGTAGGAATTGAAAACACATTGGATTTTTGTATATGATACAAAGTTAAAATTTGTTTAATAATTTGTACAAACGATTATTTTTATAGAAATTTAATTTCACCCAGACTAAAATTTCCAGATTCATCCTCCTTCTGCCAAATGTTATTAGCAGTAAGTTAAAAGTGGGCCTGCTGTCACTGTGACCCTAGCTGACCTCTTAATTTCTTGAGTTCAAGTCCAATTAACCTCCAGGAAGAGGCACAACTGTTCTAACCAGACAAGTCAATAGAATCCAATAGTAATCATTTCATTTTCTGCCTTGTCAAAGGGTGGCCCTCCCACCTAACCCACTTCACACAAAGGTGGTCATTTATCACCGTTTAGAGAACTGTACTGAGCCATGTCCTAGCCCTGCCTGAAGTACATTCATCAACTGCACAGACAGGAGCTGGGGTGTGCCGTGCTTTGGGAGGGCTTAGCAGAAGGTGCTGCTTGAAAACCTGCCTTGTCTGTACAACCTGTTGATGTGCTTTGCATAATGGCACCCAAAGTTTGGACCCAGACTGAAAGTGGTTAATAGGTAATGTATTTCCTTTAAAGAAAGCTATCCCCTTCCTGATGAATATATAAATTATTTCTTTCCAGGGCAGTCAGACATTGTTATGATTATTTTTAAAAGACTCTTTTTGAAAGTAAATGGTGAAAAAAACATTAAAAAGGAATAGATATGTATAACCAGACCTAGTTCCCATCTAGGCTGTTCTTGGCAAAGTGAAGGCAAGAACATTACCTGTGTAGTTAACATAAAATGAAGTTTATTTTAAAACAATTTTCTAGACAATTATTTACAAATAATCTAAGATGTTCACTGTATTTCCAGAAGTAGTTCTTTGAAAAAAACATTATTTTTGGAAATGACTTTTTTTTGCTCCAATATTAATATGGTTATGAAACTGGCTTATTGGAAAATGAATTCTAGTAAGGATCAAAAAACAAATTGTGTTCAAATATTTTTAGTGCTTCCAATTAAACAGGACATCAATATGGAATTCTGATATTTTATTTATATTCCCATGACATGGACATGAAGATTATGCTTTAATTTTTATCATTTAAATTAATATGAAAAATAATAAATAAGAAACTTCTCTGGCAGCCAATTAAAACTAACAAACAAAATTTCTAAGTATAGTTTTCATGTCCATATTGGATTGTTTGGGGTTCTGTGAGTTTTTTTTTTTTTTTAAACAACTTCTGAACTAAGGATCAGAGTCCTTTTGTGTCCTTAATATACCAGATCCTCATATCTTATCCTTCATTTTTGTTCCTCTGATTTCCTTTGTACATTCCATTTCTATTCTTCTCACCAAAAAACTAACTTCAAGAGACAAAGATATAAAATTGGCATAACTAATAATTCTAGTTCCAGACTAAGTCACACCCCAAATGTGAGACCACTAAAATGTGATAGACCCTAAGGTATAAGGAATTCTTTCCTTGCTTTCTAGAACACTGTTCAATAGAACTTTCTATAAAGATGGACATAGTCTATAACTCTGCTGTTCAATCCAGAAACTAATATGGCCCCATGTGGCCTCTGAGCACTTACAATAGGGGCTAGTGTGCCAAGGGACTAAATATAGTACCTAGAATTTTCTCAGTCTTCACTGGCTGAGACTTAGCAGGTAGACTCTGTTCTTGAAAATTAGCAAACAACTTTGGATTCTCAAATGTACAATTAACCTTCAACTCTATTGCTGCCTTACATTCTCACTGAGATTGTGGCTTTAAGTTGTGTATATAACTTGCCCCCATGCATGGCAAGATATGCTGATTTTAATCTCACATAAACAGAACCTGAGTCTCAGCATGGATAGTAACATACCTATGTGGGAATTAGAGGTATTTATAATAGGAATTAAAAATGTAAAACTTATGTCATCTCACAGACTTCCAGGAGCATACTCTTAGGGTGATCTGAATTTGATGTATATGGATTAATTAGTAAACATGAGGGACTTAGGATATTTTTGACACAAGAAACTACTATGCTCTATATTTCATGCATATATCCCTTAGTGTTAATAGAATTTTTTTATGCAAATGGATTGGCATCAGATGTAAATATGTTAAGATGTATAAAAAATTGACATAAGTAAAAATTTAGGCAGCTATTGAATTATTATAGAGATATGAAATATTCTTTCTGTGAATTAGTAAACCATCCTCCAATGACCATGCACATGTATGAGACAAAAAGCAGCAGTGAAAAAAATCTCTCTAATTTAGTTGTTCAGTTTCCTACTATCTTGTATTAAAAGCTGCCTAATAGAATTTATAGTTGGAGAAACCTTTTAGGCAGCACTCTTTGTATTTTTTATTAAGTCCAAACTCAGAGAATCTACTTAATGTCAATTTTGTACAATGGTTATACTGCACAGCATATTTTATTTTAAATCTGCAGGACATGATGATAAATTGATAATTGACCCCAAGGCCATTATAAATAAAGAGGCCCTGTTTTTCATTAGTACAGTATTACCTAGTCATAAGGGAAAGAAGACCAATGTTAATTTAGCCCAGAAGTGAACAATCAAGAACTCATGTTTTTTTAAAAACACACATTTAAAGTAAGCAAATTTCTAGTTGTGAACAATAAAAGAAAATGCAATTATAGGAACATATGATTAGAAACATGCCAAAATCACTGTGTGTTGTGGACGGATAAATAGAACATTCTTAATTGTGTCTACTTAAAAAAAATGTCTAGCTGAGAAATAAACTAAATAATGTCAGGTAATATAATTCCTGTTGGTATTTTTGCTTAGGGGTATCCAAGTATAATTGTCTTACCTTGACATCCTCCCCCCACCTCCCAGGAGTGAGCGGTTTCCATGAAAGCTCATTCATATTGAAAGAGAGGACATTTTAAACATGCTCCACAGACTCAACTACACTTACACCACCATATGTAGACTACCTGACTTAACTCTCCTGGCTCTGCTTCTTTGATAAATTAAGAAAATGTGTTTGGGGACCCCTGCAACAAGCATTTGATACTATAGAGAATGCTAAGTCTATAAAAACAGTCACTGATCTTGAGAAACAAAAGTAGAGAGAACGAACACTTCCAGAAGGTGATACCATATAAATATAATAGCAGATATTAACCATGTGCTCTGCTCAGGAGACATAAAATAAAGAGATAACATGAATATGAGAGAACTAAGAAGACTATAAGACATATATGACAATTAAAAATGGTCTTGAAAAATGAGCAGAATTTTAGTTGATAAGATGTAGGAGAGGTTTTGTGTTTCAAGGGCACCAGCAAAAAAATGAAAAGACAACCCACGGGATGGGATAAGATATTTATAAACCACGTATTTAATAAGGGACTATTATCTCTAATGAAGATGTGCAAATGGCCAACAAGCACACGAAAAGGTGCTCAACATCTAAGTCATTTGGGAAATGCAAATCAAAACCACAATGAGATATCACTTCTTATCTACTAGGATGGCTAAAATAAAAAAGACAGACAATAATGGTGTTGGCAAGGATGTGGAAAAATTCCTGGTGGACGATAACATGAGATAGCCACTTTTTAAAAAATTTTTATTTTTAATTTTTAATTAAGTTTATTGGGAGTAACATTGGTTAATACAATTCTATAATTTTCAGGTGTACATTATCATTTGACATCTGCATATTCTATTGTGTTTACTACCCAAAGTCCAGTTGAAGTAGCCACTTTGAAAAACAGTCTGTCTATTCATTAAATAGTTAAAAACAGAGTTAACTTGTGACCCAGCATTCCACTCCTAAGTATAAACTCAAGAGAACCAAAAAGAAAAAAAGTGTACATAAAAACTTGTACAGAAATATTTATATTAGTATTGTTCTCAGTAGCCAAAAATCAGTGACAATTCAAATGCCAATTAAGTGCTGAACAGATAAACAAAATATGGTATTTTCCCACAGTAGAATATTATTCAGCCATGAAAAAGAATGAAGTACTTTTATTACATGCTACAACGTGGATGAACTTTGAAAATATGCTAAGTGAAAGAAACCAGACGCAAAAGCCATCTATTGTATGATTCCATTTATATACAATTTCCAGAATAGGCAATTCCATAGAAACAGAAGTACGATTTCTAGGGACTAGGGGAAGAGGAAAGTAGGAAGTGACTGCTAATGGGTTTCTTTTTGAGATGATAAAAATATTCTAGAATTAGATAGTAGTGATGATTGCACAGCTTTGTGAAAATACTAAGAAGCACTGAATTGTACATTTAAAAGGGTGAATTTTATATTACATGAATTATCTCGATTAAAAAAAAGGCATAGAAGATAATCCGGATAAAGTGAGTGGATGGTATAAACGAAGGAGGGAAAAAGATGAGAAAGAACCAGATATGTTTGGAAGAGGGTAAGTGATCCTGTTCATTGTAGTTTGGACTGAAGATAAATATCACTTTAAATTTTACATATGACAGTGAGATGTAGAAGGTAAAGCTGGAATGTTGGAGGAAGGAAATATCAGGGAAGGCTTCGAAGGTAGGCTAAGGAGTTTAGCATATATTTGTTGATATTAAGGAGCCAAATTAAGTTGGAAGTAGTATTATTTTATCTAATTTGGAAATAAACTGGAAGAGAAAAATCAGCTGCCCACGCTACACATAGATTTCCCTGAGATATCTGGTGGTTGAGGTGATGTGAATAGAGTCATGGGGTGTGGGTTGAAGGGTCAGGAATGAGAGAAGCAGTTTCCTTCAATCAACAATTTCTCTCTGACCAAAAGAAAATGTCTCCTGGTTTCTATCATATATACCAAATAAAATGGTATTTATATATTTAAAAGTACAAGAAGAGAAATTTTATATTTTGACTTAAAATATTAAATGTCAATTATGATATCTTCTTGAAATAGTGCTGATAACTTTAACAAAGCCTTTTATTCTTTACAGATTACAAAGTGACTCATTAACAGTGAGAAAGTTTGGTCTTAATCAGAGTTGGAAATTTAGTTAAATTTGTAAAGAAACTAGAGGCTACAATAAATCTTTGAGTAAGTTGAACACATCTATGGACAGAAGTATTTCAGTCCATGTATTAGGTGTCCAATTCCCTCTCACAATAATAGAAAGTGTATTAATTTTATCTGTGAAAGACTTGAGAGAGAAAATACATAGGATACACTTCAGAAAACCTGACTAAAGGACACCATTTTCTCTTGTTGGCACTGGTGATGAGCCTGCACAGCAAATAGTTCTCTGATATTAGATGCTGTCTACTATATATTTTGAAATTTCCCTGGTCCTGAATACATTGTTGTTTGTAACAATTTACATGTAGAACAGTAGAAAATTGAGTTGTAAATTATTTCTGCTTATATTTCAGAGAAGACACGGGATAAAGACTATAGCAGTGAGAAAATTTGCCTAGAGATGCTAAAGATTTGATAGGTAAGTAAGGATAGGGAGAGTATTGTAAGTAAACATCTTCCTTGGCAGGGCAAAATAAGGCATTGGAGATATTTTATGATAGAAGAAAAAACAAATTTAAAGATATGTAGCACATTGAGGAAGAAAGTCAGATAGGATGAACAAGATCTGTGAGAGCCTTAATACTAGTGAAATTTTAGCATATGTGTTGGTTGATTTTATGTGGCTGACTTACAAGTTATCTCAGCAAAAGGCAAGGATGCCTTTTTACCAAATCAGGGCCAGTAAAGTGGAGAAAAAGGTTGGACTTAAGTAGAAGTTTGAGGAAGTCATTAAACGTGGCCGATTCAGAAATGTGGCAATATATTAGGGGCAGCCTTGGTATCACGAAGAATATTTGATGTGATAAAGAGAGATCACATGAATGAAAGGCATGGAAGACACACTTGCCCACAAAGCAACTGTATAGTTCTCTGCCTGGGTGACTATTAAAATAGTGGCAACATTAACAAAGAAAGGAAAGTTTAGAAAGAAGACACTGGTATTGATTCAATAAACACTTGATTTTCCTCTACAATCCTTGCAGTTAGGCATCAAGACTTTGGTGATGAAAACAATATGGTGCTCAGAATATGGGAGAGAGTCCTTGTTCTTGTAAACCATTACAATTAAATATGATAAACACAAAACTGAGAGCAGGGGAAGTTGATGGAGCACGAGCCAGAAAAATTGTGTCAGAGAAGAGTCTATTTCAGGCATATATTAAAAGTTAACTGGAACTCACCAGGCCAGAAAATATGAAAATAACTTTAAAAGTCAGAGAGCAGTGCTTGCAGCAATAGATAAACCAAGAATAGGAAGCATTCTGAGTATTGAGAAATTTGGATCCTTAGGTAACCGGGAAGAAGAAGGTGCTAGAAGATATTGGTGATAATAGAGTCTTCAGGTTTAATTCCTTCAGTAATGGGGAGCCAGTGAAGGTTTTAAAGCAGGACAAAATGGGATTGTACTTATATTCCAGAAAGATTTGATGGGATTTGAGGGTAGAAAAGGCTGGTTAAGATTTTCCTCTCTTCCAGATGAGAGCTGATGAGGAGGACCTTCTCTGGAGGTGGTAGAAGACAGGGAGGAAAAGGAACAGAGTCAAACCCTATTTAGGAGGCTGTGAACTGGGAAATAAGTGATGTGATAGAGGGAGAAAGTGAGAGGGAGTGGAAGCTATCAAGGAAGACTGCAAGGTTTCTGGTTTGTGTGACATAAAATGGATGTGTCGTTTACTGAGATGTAGAAGACTGGAGGGGAAGCAGGTCTCAAAAGGAGGAGGGGCAGACAATAAATTCATGCTGGTGTATCTTGAAATACACTCGTTGGGGAAAAAAAAAAAAATTCACAGACATGGCCTCTCTTCCTCTTCAGCTTGATAGGGAGAAAGCAGTTAGCCTCTGCTTTTCCTTGCTTCCATGGTGAGAATATGATTCATTTTGTTCTCACCAGGGTTATCGGAACAATTTAATTGTTTTAGAGCCTTTCATCTTTTGATTTAGATAAAGACTATTTGGATTCCTAAATCAGTCTCACACATTTTTGTACTATAGACTGTGCATTTTCACAGTCTATAGTTGTCGAAACCGAGCTGATTTTTTACTGTTCTCTATTAAAACAGCCTACAAGGAGAGAAGAATTTGAAATGTTTTAAAAATTCGAAATTCAGTTTCTGGTTAATGATGTCTGCCGAATGGGCCTAACAATATTTACAGAGAAGCAACTCTAAAGAATGAGACTTGTATTACTGGCCCTTAGATATTCGGGAAATAGGGCTTCTAATATGATCCAATAGCCATAATCTAAATTAAATATCGGCCTTTCTGATGTGTGTTTCTTAATGCGATGTGTCTTTTCTTCGTAAGCACTTCACTAGCTCACTATGTGGTGAGATTTTACCAAGATTTTCCCTCTCTTTCTTCCTAAAGGCTTTATATATAACTATTTTTATTGAAATCATGAAATTATTTTAAGTGATAGACTTTTACTAAGTAATACAAGGACACAGTCTTTAATTTCCTACCTGTGAGACATTGATTTAAATTTGCATTGTGATATATTTAATTGAGAAGGTGGGGAGAAAAAGTCCTTGGGTAAAAGACAGGGAGTTAAGGAAGATAATCAGAGTAAGAATGAAACTGTGACCTCCCCAATATAAGCTGTATTCTATCTCACTATTTCCAGTATCTCTCAGTCTAGGTCCCCAGACTTAGTGTGTGTGTATTTGTATAGGAAGAGTTTAGGAAAAATAAGGCAGCTGCAAAGTTAGCGGGAAAAGGTCAAGACTAAGAGTCTGAAAATCCTGTTTCTGAAACTGTAGAAATGGCTACAGCTTGAATGCTTGCTCTTTGATGATTCTCTAAATGGAGAGACAGTGAACAAGTTAAACCCAAGAAAACTACTATAAATGATGAGGATGATAATAAATATCAGCTGGGTAAAATTCAAGTCTGTGGGCATGTTTTGTAATATTTATCTCTTTTGAGAAATCTAAATGCACAAAGAATAGGGTGGCGCTCTTGGTATTAAATTCTAAAAATAGTTTATATAATTGGATTTTAAAAATAATCTTTATTACAGACCTTGATTCCTTACCAAAGAATGAAAAAATGAAAGAAAGAAGGAAGGGAGGGAGGAAAGAAAAAAAGAAAGTAAAAAAAAAGGAAGAAAAAGAGGAAAGAAAAGAAAAATTTTATAAAGAAAATGTTTTATTCCTTCAAGATCAAAGAGCCTGCAAGCGACTCATTAAATAGGTGATAGTACATAATAATTGAATTAAAATTATTGATTTATATTCAGTAGGCCTTTAGTGAGGCTATCCCCCATATTCATTTCTATCTTGTCTCTACTAAGCTGTTGTCACTGAAATAAGTGTGAAATAAGCAAATACACGCACATTTACTATAGCGAACAGGCTGTCCAGAATCTAATTAGACAAAACTCTGCCCATCTGCTCTGCATTATCATGGGGCCTGCTCAAATGGATGCTGTTTTATTACTAAAAGGCAGAGAGATGCAAATTGAATTGAACTGGACTTCCTCTCAGACAGAGACCAGGGCATGAAGTCAAACCCTTGCTGTGAACTAACAAAGCACCACTGGGAAAAAGTGGGATGAGAGGAGATTTCTTTTTCTAAGGCCACATGTCTAGTACTTAGTAGAGGCCATAAGGGAGTGTTCATCCCATTGTTAGGTACAAGGCAACATGAGTTGCCACAATATAAACCTTGTTCACTATGCAAATTGTTGATTTTGTACTTAGTCCCTTGTGACAGATGCCCTTTTATTAGCTGTATGTCACGGCATGTTGAATTGCATTTAACATGAGCAAGACAAAAACTAGCAGCCCCACTGTGAGAGTTTATTTTAAAAAGTTAGTAATTTGCATTGAATACTCAGTTATATAGAAAGATTAATTAAAATACTTTGATAAAACTATTGCTCAACATAATCCCTGGTATGCAACAATTTGCAAAACCCCTTTTATGTGATGTTCTTGCCCAGGCAGTTTTAATTTTAAAGTAGTTTTGACAATATCTCTAGTAATAGGGGTAATTAATCACTGATATTCTCAAAAAAGGTTGAAAAAATCCCTTGGCTTTAAAAAGTTGTAGATTTAGAGTAGCTAAAAAGCTAATACATTGTATTAAAAGTTCTACATTTTGATCTTAGAAATAGGCTTTGAAATGACATTTTTCTCCATATGATGAATTTGTGCCATTTCCTTCAGTAAAAGCTATTTTCCAGCACAAATGGATGCATTTTATCCTGGATTCCATTCATGCTTATTTTTTAAAATGTTTATCTCTTTGTAGAAATGCACTCTAATAAGGATCCAGTCTTCCAAGCTTCAATAGGAGCCAAAGAATTAGGTTTTATGTTAAATTTAAAGGTTTTTTCCCGTAAGTATTTTTCCTGATAAAAGGTTACACTATATCAAAAAAGAACTACATACAACTGGTAAAATTTTAAAAACTGGAGACCTATAGTGACAGATTCAATGTTTCTTCTTGTACTTTGAGTGACAGGTAAGACTGAAGTAGGGGGAAAAAATTCTATGCCCCCGCCCTTCCCTGTCTTTACTCTGTTCTCCACTCAAAGGATTCATTCCCAGACCTTCTCAGCAGTATAACCTATTCCTAAGCAACAGGGAAGAATCCGATAAACGAGTCTATTCTGCAAGAGTAATTAATGAATTTAAAGTGTTGTTTCTGTCACACTTCTGCTAAAAGACTAAAATTTCACTTTCTATAAACTGGAGTCATTTTTCCAAATCGGAAGAAGACACCTTTTAGTGGTGGGGCGGCAGACGATGTGTCTCATGACACAGTCCAAAATTCATGATAGACCTCAATGATTGATCATAAAAGCCCTGACGACCTAGCACACACTGTTTCCATTGCTATTGCTGCCTTCTGATAAGATGAAGACTTTGCTATCCTTGCTCTGGTATCTGAAAGACCAACCACAAATCTCAGATGGAAGTGGTTGTTCGAATTCCAGAAGGAGTAAATTTACTGGGTTGGCCTGAAAGTCCTAGAGAGGAACTTCAGTGGATGTCGCAGTAGCTTTCCTGTTTAGTTAGACTGAATAAAGCACACACCAAATAGTGTTCTGAGCCAACAATCCCTTTTGCTTATACAGCTTCCTTAGATGCACTGTTATTTTGTGAATCTTTATATTGTGTTACCTATGACCTGAACACAGGGGTCACGATTACCTTTCAGATATCCCATTTGGCTGCTCCTTTCCATTTATACAAGGATGGTCAGTGTAGACTCCACGCCTTTAACTGTCCCTTCGATTGCTACTCTCACTATTCTCTTTTCTGTGTCATCACAGATACACACTGTTCTTGTTTCTTCTAATATCCTTTTTTTTTTATGCCATAGTTTGTTGTTTTTTGCCTTTGTTTGTTGAGTATATAAACCTATATCCAGTTACCTTCCTTATATATGTCTCTGCCTACTCATTTGACCAGATTTGTCTGTATACAACCTGCTGTGTTTCTAAAAGTTTTCACTGCTAACTTTGTGTCCAGAAGACAGTCTACTTTCTGAGTCTTTCTTGTTGACCTGTCTATTGTTGATCACAAGTCATTCTAACAACCTATTATGCATTTAACTTTGGCATGAGAAAAAGCTGTGCTTGAGGTAAACCCTAAAAGTGAAGCTTTATTTGTAGAAGTGTAAGGTATAAAATGATGCTGTGGATAAGCATATCAGAGGAAATAACACCTCCACATTGTCTTTGACATTGAAGCATATAAGTAGCAGCCAATGCTCTTGGGATCAGCCCTTGGCACAAGAAGAGACAGTAGTGATTAATTTTTAGATACTAATACCAAACAACTTAACTTGATCCAGCGAGAGACAATGCCAAATTCTATACCTTTATACCAAAAGAATATGGAGATAAAATCATTAACAACAAATGGGTAAGAAAGCAGTTTTGATTCATAAAACATTTTAATTACCCAAATTTTAATTTTTATTTCTGGCATATATTCGATTAATTTATAGATAATCCCTTAAATTTGTTTAAATTATAAAATAAGATGTGATTAGACTTTTGAATACTTTGTTAACAGATATATTGCTTCAGACCTGAGGATATTTGAACAAGAATTACAATAGGAGGAGAGAGAGAAAAAGTTGCTCAAGGTAGATGATGGAGAGGGAGACAGAAATCCAGAGACAGGCAAAATTCATTCCATCTTTTGTGAAAGAATCTATCTAAGACAAAAGTCCCAAACTCAAGTATCTCAGGTAACCAGTCCTGTGAGATAAATGAGTATAATCATTTTGGGTGTTGGCAAATAGTGGGAACCGTTCGAAACTATAGTCTAGTCTACAGCCATGACACCCTGAACAAGCCTGATCCTGTCTGATCTTGGAAACTAAGCAGGGTCAGGCCTGGTTAGTACTTGGATGTGAGACCACCTAGGAAGACCAGGTG
>NW_011889016.1:0-870 GCF_000151845.1 Pteropus vampyrus
CCTCTGCCCTTGGGGCTCGGCCCTGCGGTGCCCAGGAAGGCAGGGCCCGGAACATTCAGAGGAAACAGCCCACAGCTCTCTGCAGGAGAGCAGGTAAGGGCGGTCAAGGGCGCGGGGCGCGCAGCCATGCGGTCAGCCCTGGGCTCAGGCGTTTGCCCAGGACCCTGGAGACAGCGTGCGAGCCAGCGAACGAGCAGGGCCCGCGGGCGTCCAGGGGCACCCTGGCTTGAGGGCGGAAAAAGGAGGGGGCGACAAAAGCCTACAGCACCCGGTATTCCCAGGCGGTCTCCCATCCAAGTACTGACCAGGCCCGACCCTGCTTAGCTTCCGAGATCAGACGAGATCGGGCGCGTTCAGGGTGGTATGGCCGTAGACGGGAGAAGTGTCGCCTGGCGCCCCAAGAGCTCGAGCCTGACCTCCCGGTTGCCAGAGACGTCCGCGCCTGCACCGCACCTCCTCGGAGATTTGCAGGGGTTCCGCGGGTGAGGCGGCGGCGAGCGAGCGCCAGCCGAGCTAAGACACCGCGGGCCTTGGCCGGTTCCCAGTCTTACGGAGGTCTGGGTGGGCGCTCTCGCATCCTTCGACTGCCCAGGCCCCAGGCAGCCCTTCTCCCCAGTCTTGGCCGCTCGGCAGGACGCCGGCCCGGGCGTGGCCCGCCATCCTCTCGGCCACCTGCGCTCCTAGGCACCTGCGGCCGGCTAAGTCTGGGCTCCGGCCCTGACCCAGACGCACTTCTCACCTGCGCTCCCGCCCCCCAGCCGTGCCCGACCTGCCCACGCACACAGAGCCCCCGGCAACACCCCGAGACATCGCTTCGGACGGACGCAGCCCTCGCCCTGCACCGGGACCAGGGACCCGCCCAGTCCGCTG
>NW_011889016.1:1370-1780 GCF_000151845.1 Pteropus vampyrus
CATCGCGGGTCTTGGCCGGTTCGCGGTCATGCCAGCGTTCAGGGTGGTGTGGCCGTAGACGAGAGAGCTTGGCGCCTGCCGCCCCAAGAGCCGGAGCCTGGCCTCCAGGGCGCCGGAGACTCTCGCGCCTGCAGTGCATCTCCTGGGGGAGTTTCGGGCGGGGGCGGAGAGGGTTCCGCCGACGAAGTTGAAGCCAGCGGGCGCCAGCGATGCTAAGGCATTGCGGGTCTTGGCCGGTTCGCGGTCATGCCAGAGGTCTGGGTGGGCCCTCTCGCATCCTGGGACTGCCCAGGCCCCGGCCCACCCAACCGCCTCCCCAGTCTTGGCCGCTCGGCACGAGCCCGGCCTGGTCATGGCCCGCCATCCTCTCGGCCACCTGGGCACCTAGGCAGGTGCGGCCTGGCCCGGCC
>NW_011889016.1:2823-3431 GCF_000151845.1 Pteropus vampyrus
ACCTAGGCAGGTGCGGCCTGGCCCGGCCTTGACCCAGACCCACGCCCCTGCTACACTCCCCGCGGTCGCCGAGCCCGGCCTGCCCAAAACCACGCGGACACAACAGTGACACCAAAAGGCAACTCTCTTCGGCCTGGCGCCTCCACCCAGAGCCCTTGGCCCTTGGCGCTCGACCCCGCGGAGCCCAGGAAGGGAAGGGCCCTGAGCATTCAGAGGAAACAGCTCAGGGCTGGCTGCAGGAGAGCAGGTGAGGCCCGGCGAGGGCGAGGGGCGCGCGGCCGAGCGGGCAGCCCTTGGGCTCCAGCAAAAGCCTGCTGCACCCGGTATTCACAAGCTGTCTCCGATCCAAGTACTAACCAGCCGAGATCAGACGAGATCCAGCGCATTCACGTTGGCATGGCGATTGAGGTTGTTGCTTGCGGCCCCAAGATCTCGAGCCAGGCCTCCTGGGCGCGGAGACACCGGCGCCTGCAGCGCACATATTAGGGGGGTAGGTTGAGGGGATTGCGCCAGCGAGGCGGCGGCCAGCGAGGCGGCGGCCAGCGAGCGCCAGCCGCTCTAAGACACTGAGGGTCTTGGCGGGTTCCCGGCCGTGCTGGAAGTATGGG
>NW_011889016.1:3657-6130 GCF_000151845.1 Pteropus vampyrus
TCTGTTCAGAGTCCTGCCGGGGGTCCCGCCGCGGGAAGGAAAGACGCACGGGCTCCCTGGCGTATATGTGTGTGTGTGTGGCCGCTGGCTGCGGGCCTGCCCCAAGAGGGCTCTTGCCGGGCATGCACGCGCGATCTCATGCGTCTCAGCCTCTCTGACGTGGCTTGTCGGTCCCGCTCCCGTCCCAGCTGTGCGAGGTGGCCTCACGCCTGGTCCAAGTGCACCTGGCTGTCCAGTTAGAAGGGCGGTGAGAAGCGTGCTGGCCGAGACTTGAGGCCTCGGGCGGGGTGGGTGGGGGTGGAGGGTCCTGCATCCCGAGGATGCGAGCGCACTTCCAGCGTGTATCAGAGAAGGCGGTCCTTGGGGCTCAGCCCCGCAGAGCCCAAGAAGGGAAGAGTCCCAAGCGGAGAGAGGAAACAGCCCAGGGCTGGCTGCAGGCGAGGACGCAGGGCACGCAGCCCTTGGAGAAGCTCTTGGCTCGGGCGCCTGCCCGGGACCCTCGAGACTAATAGCGAGCGAGTGAGCGAGCAGGGCCCGGGAGCGTCCAGGCGCACCCTGGCTGTAGGGCGGCAAAAGGAGGGGGCGGCAAAAGCCTACAGCACCCGGTTTTCCCAGGCGGTCTCCCATCCCAATACTAACCAGGCCTGACCCTGCTTAGCTTCCGAGATCAGACGAGATCGGGCGCGTTCAGGATGGTATGGCCATAGAGGGGACAGGTTGTCGCCTGCTGCCCCAAGAGCTCGACCCTGGCATCCCGGGCGCCGGAGACGTCTGGGCCTGCACCACAGCAGAAAACAAATTTTTATGATGACATACACATGGGTGCTAATTTGAAATGCATATGATAGCAGCAGAAATAACTGTTCATGAGATGCACCGCTGTTATTCCCAAAAAGCCCACAAGATGGCAGTAGAGTGTCAAGATTTTTGATAACATAGATCCTATATGGCCACCATATAGCAGTAGAGGTGTTATTAATAAAAATATACACTTGATGGCAGCAAAAAATTAATTTTTATGATGATCTACACTCTGTTATTCTCTAAATGCCCACAGGATTGCAGCAGAAAATTTTTTTTTAATGAAATACACTGGTGCTATTTTCACAATATCCACGAGATGGCAGCAGAGAAGAACTTTTCAAGACATACACTGCTGTGTTATTCCCAAGATTCACACAAAATGGCAGCAGAAAAAAAACATTATAATAACATCCCCTGGGGAGTCATTTTTTAAATGCACATAAGATAGTAGCAGAAATAACTTTTCAAGACGTGCACTCCTGTGTTATCCCCAAAATGCTGAGCAGATGGCAGCAGCAAATAACTTTATATTCACGTACACTTGCCTGTTATTTTCAAATGCCCACCAGACAGCAGCAGAGAATAATTTCTCATGACAAGGACTTTTCTGTTTATCCCAAGATACACATGAGATGTCCATGTACAAGAACTTTGTTTGACCAACTGTCCTTAGGTGTCATTTTCTAACTGTATGAGATAACAAGAGAAATGACTGTTTATGATATGTGCTATGGTGTTATTCTCAATATGGCAACCAGATGGCAGCATGGAATGAGTATTCAAGATTATCTACAGCAGGATATTATTTTCAAATTGCCTACAAGACTAAAGCAGAGAATTACTTCACGACAAGCACTCCTGTTTTTTCACAAGATACACACGAAACGGCATCAGAAAAACTTTCATAGTGACATTCCAGATTTTATTTTCAGAATGCACATGAGATAGCAAAAAAACTACAATTTATGACATGCGCTGTGATTTATTCCGAAAATGCTCACCATATGCCGGCAGATGAATATTCATAACAAACACTCAAGTATTATTTCTAAAACGCCCTCCAGATGGCAGCAAAAATAAATTTTATTACACTCCTGTTATTCTCGAGATGCACAGTACATGAAGGCAGATAATGAATATTTACGGTGACCTACACCAGGTTTTATTCCCCAAATGTCCACCAGATGGCAGCAAAGAGTAACTTTTTTATTTCATACACTGTGGTGTTATTCCCAAAATACCCAGCAGATAGCAGCAGGAAATAAATTTTAATGATGACATACACTTGGGTGTTATTTTCAAAATACCCACGAGATGGCAGCGGAAAAAACTTTTCGTAATGACATGCCCTGAGTGTTATTTTCAAAATGAACATGAAAAAGGCAGAAATAACTTTATGAGCAGCACTGTCATGTTATTCCCAAATTGCCCACCAGATGGTAGCAGAGAATGAATATTCATAATGACCTGCACTTGACCTATATTCAAGTGTTCTTCCCAAAATGCACACAAGATGGCAGCAGAGGATAACGAATAACATTTCATGATCTAAACTCTGGTGCTATTCCCAAAATTGCCCACCAGATGGAAGCAAAGAATATTCATAATGACCTACACTTGATGACCTATATCAGGTGTTATTCCCAAAATTTCCTACCAGATGGCAGTA
>NW_011889016.1:7235-12125 GCF_000151845.1 Pteropus vampyrus
AACAAAATAATTCTTTATTCCATGTGTTTTAGTTCTTCCAAAAATGCCAACCAGATGGCAGCAGAGAATTAGTCATGAACCTACACCTGGGTGTTATTTTCAAAATGCCCATGAAATGGGAGCAGAGAATCACTTCATGACATGCACTCCTGTATTCTTCCCAAGATGCACATGAGATAGCAGCAAAAATAACATTTTATGACATGCTCTGTGGTGATATTCACAAAGTGCCCATCAGATGGCAGCTTAGAATGATAGTTCATGATGACAACTCCTAGGATGTTTTCCCAAAATGCCAACCTGATGGCAGCAGAGAATAACTTTTTAAATAACATTCTGGTGTAATTCCCAAGATGAATCAGGACGGGGAAGAAAACAAATTTTCATAATGAAATACACATGGGTTTTATTCCCCAAATGCCCACCAGATGTGACCAGAAAATAAATTTTTACAATGACATTAACTCGCTTGTTATTTTCAAATGCCTACATGATGGCAGCAAGGGACAATTTTTTCACAACATACACTCCTTGTTTTTCCAAAGATGCGTACTAAAAGGCAGCAGGCAGATTTAATGACGACATACTCTTGGATGTTATTTGGAAAATGAACATGAGAAAGCAGCAGAAATGTCTTTTCATGACATGCACTGTGGTATTAATCCCAAAAAGCCTGCTCAACTGCAGCAGAGAATGTTCATAATGAGAAACATCTGGTTGTTAAACCCAAAATGCCCACCAGATGGCAGCAGAGAATAACTCTTTATAACTTACATTCTGTGTTATTCCCAAGATGCGCACTATATCATAAAATAAAATTTTATGATGACCTACATGTGCGTATTATTTTCAAAATGCCCTCGAGATGGAGGCAGAGAACGATTTTTCATGCCAGGCACTCCTGTGTTCATCCCAAGATTAACACTAAATGGCAGCAGAGAAAAAATTTCATAACATCATTCCCAACAGGCACTATTCTGTCATACACAAAATGCTCACCAGATGGTAACAGAGAATGAATATTCATTCATGTCAAACTTTCAGTGATATTCCTAAAATGCCCACCAGATGGCAGCACAATAAATCATATGGTGATATACGCTTGCTTGTTATTTTGAAAAAGGCCATGACATGGCAGCAGAGAATATTTTTCAGGACTCTCCGGTGTTTTTCCCAAGATACAAAAAAATGGCCAAAGACAGCAACTTGCATAAGGACATGCCCTTAGGTATTATTTGCAAAATGTACAAGATAGCAGCTGAAATTATTCTTTATGATGTGCTGTGGCCTTCACAAAATGCATACCTGAAGTCAGCCGTCCCAAACTGCCCTCCAGAAGGCATCCGAAAATGAATATTCATGATGACAACACTAGGGTTTATTACTAAAATACCCACCAGATGGCACCAGAGAATAACTTTTGTATTCTGGAATAATTTCCAAGATGAACACAAGATTCAAGAAGAAAATAAATTTTCATGATGACCTCCACTAGGGTTATATCTCAAAATGCCCACCAGATAGCAATAGAAAAAAATTTTTTTTTGATGACATACACCTGGTATCATATTTAAATACCCACAAGATGGCAGCAGAGAACAATTTTCATGACTTGCACTGCTTTGTACTCAAGGTTTACATGAAATGAGAGCAGAGAAAAATTTCATAACAACATGCCATTGGGTGTTTTTTTTTTTTTGAAATACACAAGCAATACCACCAGAAATAAGTTTCATGTTATGCAGTCTAGTGTTATTCCAAAAATGCCCACAACTTGACTACAAAGAATGAATATTCGTAATGACAAACACTAGGGAGTTATTACTTAAAAGTCCATCGATTGGTCGACGGCCATGCCACCCTGAACATGTCTGATCTCGGAAGCTAAGCAGGTTCAGGTCTGGTTAGTACTTGGATGGGAGACCAACTAGGAAGACTGGGTGCTGCAGACATAAAAAAAAAAAAATTGATAGCAGCAGAAAAAACCTGATTACTTACACTGTGGCGTTATTCCCAAAAATACCAAACACATGGCAGCAGAGAAATACATTTAATTACTTACACTCTGCTATTCTTCCAAAATGCAGAGTACATCAGAGAAAAATATAATTTTCAGGTCAGCATACACTTGGGTGTTATTCCAAACATATCCGCAGGATGGCAGCAGAAAATAAATTTTTATGATGACATATATTTGAGTGTTATTTTCAAAAATGCCCACGAGAAGGAAGCACAAAATAATTTTTCACGACATGCAGTCCTGTTTCTTTCCCAAAATGCACATTAAATGGCAGCAGAAAACAACTCTTCATAATGTCATGCCCGTGAGTTTTATTTGCAGAGTACACATAAAAGCAGGAGTACCTTTGCGTGACATGCCCTGTTGTGTTATTCCCAAATTGCCCACAGGATGGCAGCAGAGAATAAATTTTTTAATATACTGGTCAAATTCCCTACATGCATACAAGATGGGGGCAGAAAATTATTTTTCATTATGTCCTACACTCCTGTGTTATTCACAAATGCCCAGATGATGGCAGCAGAAAGTAAATTTTTAGACGATATGCCCCTGGTGTTATTTTTAAAATGTCCACGAGAAGGCAGCAGAGAACAACTTTTCATGACCTACACTGCTGAGTTATTCCCAAGATTCACACAAACTAGCAGCAGAGGAGAAAATTAAATGACACACCCTGGGGTGTTAATTTTCAAATGTACACGAGATAGCAGGAGAAATAACTAGATAGTTACAACCCCAGACCTATTGCTTCTTTAGTAAAAGTTTAAGGAAGTCCCGTCCATTGGTGTTATGCAACTACATAAACACAGCTTTCAAATAAAACAGTAAAACCCCTTGAAGGCGTTATTCACCCTCGGAGGACACACAATGTTGTTAGCTACTCTGTATCCATCCTGCCTCGCTCTTCACCACATACATGTAATCTTTCTTATGTGCTTTCCATAATCGCAAATGCATTAAAGGAGTGGCAAAAGTGATTCCCTATAGCATCTGAGATCTTGCTCCATGGCAGACATCGTCAGTTTTACTCAAATAAACTCTCATATGTGTTCTCTACAGGTTTAGAAGTTTTTTACATACACACCAGACACCCACTTTGCTCCTCTCACATGGGTGAAGATGGTGGAGAATTTTACCTCCAGGCCTCTCCTTACTGGTCCCCAAAGACCTGTTCTGCCCTTCACACACTGGGCTAAACGGGGATGCAGATCTTACCGACTCTCTACTACCTCATTTTCTAGGCATGCTCTTTAATCCTCCAATGCTGGCTGCATCTGGGATGGAGGAGAAATCCTCTCTAGGACTGTCCTTACCCATATGCTGAATTAACTACCCTTCAAGCTGCCTGGAGCAAAAACTGAGACATCTATCTTATGAGGGTGTATCCCTAGCCCCCAACCTCAGGAGCCCCTGTGCCCCTCACATATCACATGACATGTAAACACCGAGAAAGAAAATTGCCTACTAAGAAGGGTTCCTGGTGCCTACCTGGGCTCCAATTTTAAAAAAAGAGCCTAGCAGCCACTTCCACAAAGGGATACTTGATGTAAACCACACTTCGGGGAGAAGCTTTCACTGACTTGCCTGTCTTCAGGACTGAGGCTGAAGTTGTCTTGCGAGAGCAGAACAAAGCATCGGAGCTCACAGAGCAGAGCTGTCTCTTTAGAGGGAACAGGCCCCATCTCATTTTAGGCCCTCCTTATAGCCATGCTTTTCCACAGCCATGATGCTTCATAACTGACCTGAAGCTCTACTGAGCCGCTCCACAGCTTTGCTGTTCTCACAGCTGCGCTTTATCACAATTCAGCTATTTATACTCAATAAAGTATCTACCCCCTTGACTGCACCATGTTGTTGAATAACGGGAACCAATGACCATTAGCTGACAAACATCAGAAGCCGGAGCCAGAATCGGGACCCCAGATACAGATCCTGGAAGCTGGACACCAAAGTGGACCTACTATTCAAAGACAGACACCATACCACAAGACATGGACCCTGCAGCAGACCACAGAACCTGAATCCAAAGCTATGCCCCAATCCAAACCCAGGTACAGTACCCAGGATGCAGATGCCAGAGGCTTGACACTGGACCACAGACCCAGGATCCCAGATTCCAGACACGAGACTCTAGAGCCAGAGCTGGACTTGGACACCGCAGCCAGACCCAACCAGACCACGAGTCTCCAACATAGATGCTGAGGTGGACTATGGACTAAACCTCAGAACCTGGAGATGGCCCCCAGAGGCATAACCAAGAGTTTAGAACCAGAACCCCCAGGATCAGACCTGGACACAGGACCCCGGTTGCCAGCTGCCAGATTCTGGAGGTGAACTTTGGACCTGAGACACTGTAAATAGACCCTGGACCCATAACTGGACCCCAGAGCCAAACTGATCGCAGTCCAGGGACCCCAGACCCAAAACTCCAACTCTGATTCTAACCTCTAACACCCTATCCCAGACCCTAGACCTTTAACCCCCTGAACCCCTAAATGTCTAACATACCTCAACATAAAACATTACTGTACGAAATGTTGTGAGGTTAAATCAAGCATGAGAGTCCTTTGACTCTCTTTCTCCTTTGTTTCAACCTGATTTGATTTAGAAGCCTGTGTTTTTTAAGTGGTTTTAAATAATCTAATCTAATCGGAATCGTCCTCGTAATTGGCATTGTAATTTGAGGTTTTTCGATTCCCTAGGGGCTGCAGCCGTCTCATAGAACCATAGCCATAACTGCAGTTTTTAGCCCACGTTTTACGTTTTGGAGCTTCCAACCTAACAGGGAATAAGTAGATATTTTAGGACATAAAATTTCAGGTTGTCGTTAAGAATTGGAGATGTGCTGACATGGTAAGAATCCTTACCTT
>NW_011889016.1:12545-16836 GCF_000151845.1 Pteropus vampyrus
TATTTTAGGACATAAAATTTCAGGTTGTCGTTAAGAATTGGAGATGTGCTGATATGGTAAGAATCCTTACCTTGCGCTGGCCTGTGTCAGATGCCCGAGCATCTCTTCATCCGCACCGGCATCACGGGAAAGTGAGGTGTCCCAGGGATGAGTTTATCTTGCTCACGGTGCCAACTGCAGAGGAGAAATACACTTTCCTCCACACTCAAGGCTATCCTGTCTGGTCTAATAATCAAATAGATGTGAGAAAGATTAGCACAAGAAAATAATGCAATTTAATAGATACATATGTACGAGAACCCCACATACGTGAGAGTCAGAGACTCCACAGACAAGAGAGATAGAGGAATAGAATGGGAACTTGGGTATATAAGGCATTTTGAGCTAGGGATATAGTAAGGTGCCTGGGGGGTTTCAAAGGGTCATTGCAGGATGATAAGAACGGACATTTAGTACACATTACTTTGCCCAGCCCTATAGGAGGGTCAGATGGAGATGATGGCTGATGATCTCCTATTATATGACCAAGGCCCTCCATTCAAGTAGTTCTGGATACTTAAAGGGCAGGGCAATAGTTTCTCTTCAGCCAGAAGATGAACTTACCCTTAGCTAGAAACAATCAGAACATCTCTGGGTGACCTGTTCTGAACTCCCACACTTTCATTTTAAAATAACGCCACAAGAAGGATAAGATTATCTAAAAGAAGAGTTGGAGCCAAACTACTTCTGGCAGGTGAAATAAATTAAGTTTACCCGTGAACATAGCTAAAGTTTCCTCTTAATTTTTGTGAAAAGGCATTAGTATTTGTCCTTGGCAAGGGAGCCTTGGAACCACAGAAGCAGTTTATGCATTCAAAAACACTCTAGACGTTCATTTTTTTCTTTAGTATATCATTATGAAACGATATTAAATTATTCACTTAACGAAAGTGACAAAGCAAAACTTTGGTTCTTAGGATTGAAGAAATTGTCTCTTAAGTCATCGAGCACTTGATTAAGACAGAAAACTATTTTAAGAAAGCAGTCTTTGATTTCTAGGCAGAAAACTTTTTATAATATCTTATCTGGAGCAGAAGGATGCAGGAAAACTTTGTCCTTCTAAAGAAAGAATAACTAAACTCTGCTTCTACAAAAGCTTTCTTTTGATATTTAAATTTTTACTTGGTTAAATTCATTCCAATCTCATTCAACTTAATTGTCTATAAAATTTCCTCTCCCATTTTTTTTCCGGTTTTCCTCGTTCCCATTCTGCAAGAACCAGCCTTACATTAGGAGAGAGTTAATTTTCTTTCCCTCCAAATTTGCATCTTCATCTCATCCCGTTTTTCCCCCCTCTTTTTAAATTCCTCCCCCCCCCCACTTCCACCCCTGACCTATGGATGTTGCCATTTCCCCCTAAGAACTGGATCTCTGAAGGCCGGAGGTCTCCTCCCACTCGCTGGCAGCTGTGCACCAGGCGAGGGGTGGGGGTGGGGTAACCTGGCGCCCCACCTGGGGTGTGAACCCAGGACCTTCTGCATGTAAAGCAGATGTGCTAACCACCACACTATGGAGCCAGCCCCCATCGCATCCCTTTTTTTATAGCTGCAACATATCTTGCTTTTCTTATATAGTTGGTTTCACTTTTAACTTTTACATTTGAAAATTTAATTACATAGCATAATTCTCTACCTTCAAAAAAAGCTTTTCTAATGAAAACTAAGAAGCAACTGTGACTGTATGTTACAGGGCTATTTCGATACACTCTAACAAATTTTGCAATTTCTAGATATACATTTCCTCATAGCACAAAATTTTGTAATGTTCCACAAGGCGTGTATGCTGCAGTCACAAGGCCTGTATGTTTGGCACATTAAATACTTAATATTCAGCAGATCAGAGATTGGAATAAGGAAAGATTTATTTATCAAAATGGCACCATAATGAGACATCGGGGAGCTTGTGATTTTTCCGAAATTCGACTTGGAAGGAACTTCACACCCAGGCATCTTTTCACCACGTAGAGAGGGGAGAAGGAGGAGGGGCGGGGGAAAGACGCAAGGTCTAAGGAAGAGCGGGAAACCTCCAAATCTCTGTTCGCACAGGACTCAACTCGATTAGCATATCTATGGAAGGAGCTGTTAGCCTAGGGGAAAAGGCAGGGTAGAATTAAGGCAGAAGCAAATCCCATTACATTTAGACCAATACACTCTAATGTCTTTGATTCCTCTGTACTATAAAGCAAAAAATAGACACACTTACATTCAGTACTCTTCACCCTCACTACCTGACACCACGAAATAAAAAAAAAGAATATTCCTCTGTACTATAAAGCAAAAAATAGACACACTTACATTCAGTACTCTTCACCCTCACTACCTGACACCACGAAATAAAAAAAAAAGAAGAATTTTCCACACCGAGCTGGTTCCTCTCCTGGGTCCTCTAAAGACTGACACCTCCTATCGTCACCCCTCAGCACTCCTGGGGCACAAAGCTTCTCCTCATCTCTTCTCGCCATGTCTGTCCAAGGAGCAGCTCCGAGGACTGCAGAAGTACAGGAACTGCCTCAGCACAGTGGAGCCACCAGAAGCCTCGAGAAACTTCGTGGGATTCCTGAAAAGGTGAAGCCATGTCTGCGTGCACGAGAAGCCACCTGTTCTATGTGGGTTTACACTGGGTCAAGCAGAAACGTGAGGGTTCTGTGGGGGTCTCTTGACCTGAGTAACCAAGCCTAAACGCACACAGCCTGAAGGCCAGACACTGGTGAAGGCTGGCCCTGCGCTAAATGAGTCTGCACTGATTGGCAGATCCACCAAGGACCCGTCCCTTGACTCCTCCCCTTGGCTCCTCCCCATTCTCTCTCAGTACCTCAATGCACCCCAGGCCCTCACCTCACACTGGCGGACTGATCCAAAACACTGCCTGGTTTAGCCAAAGCGCTTTTGATTGGACATTTGAAGGTGTGCTGTGCATTTCCCTGCAGGTCCACTCCATCCTTTCTCCTCATTGACCTCCGCTTCCACCCACACGCCCCTGCAGCTCAACCCCATTTTTTCTCCTCTGTAGTCATCACTGTAAATCATAACAAAAACACAAACCATAATGCTAAACTAACGTAGGGAAGTGACGAGAGAATTAAAATGTTAAATTGAGCTACATTCAGAGACTCATCAGCTCTGTGGTCAGGCCACGAGGGTACCTGCAGAGCAAAGGAAGATTTCTGCTGGAATTGCTGACAACCCATTTCCCACACCTGTAAAGGGGAAACAGGAAAAACAGAGCCTTTAAGTGTCTGCCCTACACAAAATAAAATCATTCCTTCCCTGTGTCTAAAATATAGATAACCTGTGGATTAATGGCTGGGAACTGCCCACAGGCTTTTCACACTACATACTCTTATCCTTTCTCACTGTTTGTCCAGAGCAAAGGAAATGGATAAATAAAGTCTTTAAACTGTAACTCAAAGGAACTAAAGAATGATACATAAACTGGACTTCCTCACAATACACGTGGCCTTTTCCTTATCTTGGCTTTTTGTCTTTTCTATTTCTAGTCTTTGCTTTTCCCCTTTTTACAATAAACTTTCCTTTTGACTCTCACTATGGCGGGCATGTTGAATTCTTTCTACACTTTCCACCAAAGAGCCTACTCTTCTCTCCGGGGAGGGATTGGTCTCCCCCTACTCGGGGAAATTTGCCTTGTCCTGCATCAAAACTATAACCATAACGCATTACCCATAAATGATAACCATAAACCATAACCAACATAAACATAACCAGAAAACCTAAACATAATCCATAATCTCTCACCACAAACCATAAACTACACATAACCACAAACAGTAACCGTAAACCATAACCAAACTATAAGCCATAACCTGAACCCCTAACTCAGCCCCAAACTCCACCCCAGCCCCAACCCTGATCCTAGCCCTCTAAACCATTAACATCTTAGATATAGAACTTCCTAAAGAATCAAAAAATAAAAAAAAAAGGGATTAGAGCAAGCAAACAATTTCGGCAGTTACGGGGCTAAATTTCAATAAGCCACAATCTGTTTTACTCTTATATGTGAGCAAGGAATAATCTTGAGAAGAATTTAAGTAAATCATCACATTTTAAATAATGTCAATGTTAAAAAATGTTTTGAAATGGATTTAATCAAACTGCAGGATTCGTACACTGAAAATTGAAGCCATGTCATGGTGATGGAAAGAATTGACACTGTTTAAATGGTGAAAGTTCATAGCTGATGCACAGATTCGATATGATTCCTATGAAAATTCCAAGGCCTCTGGGGAAAATGTACA
>NW_011889016.1:17951-22646 GCF_000151845.1 Pteropus vampyrus
TAACATGGCTAACAAATAGATACTTTGTATCTATTTTCTTTATATACTTTGTAACACGGCTGACATAAACTTATTTTTGTAGATCCAGCTAAAACATAGATAGTTTATGTTAATTACTTTCAAAAACATGTCTGTGTAATCCAACCAAACCTAAGCCAGCTTTAACATCAAATATTGTCTCTGATCATATGATCCTGAAATGCGTTTGTATTTATTTCTATTTTCTTTCTTAATTTATATCAGCATTTAATTCCATTAAACCAATCAAATATTACAAACTAGTAATAGCAGTCAGAGATAAAAACATCCTACCACAGGTTATATGGACAAACCCCAAAGTTTCACAAATAGGGATCAAAACATTAACAGATTATAATAATGACACTTGGGTCTTATTTTGAAAATGCCCACCAGATGGCAGCAGAGAAAACAAACTTTTTCTTACATACACTCTTATATTATTCCCAAGATGCAAACAAGATGGGCACAGAAAATAAATTTTCATGGTGACCTACACTCAGGTGTTCTTTCCCAAATGCCCACCGGATGACAGCAGAAAATAAATTTTTATGATGACATACACTTGGGTGTTATGTTCCAAATACCCACGAGACGGCAGCAGAGAACAACTTTTCATGACCTGCGCTGTGGTGTTATTCCCATATTTCCCACTAGATGGCAGCAAATAATGAATATTCGTGATAACCTACACTTAATGACATATAGTCAAATGTAATTCCCAAAATGCACACGAGATAGCAGCAGAGGATAACTAATAACTTTTCATGACCTACACTGGAGTGTTATTCCCAAAATTCACTCTAGATGGCAACCGAGAATAGCTTTTCATCATGGCATTTACTTGCATATTATTCTAAAAATGCACAAAAGATGGCATCTGAGAATAGCGTGTCCGTGCCTTAAGGGCTCTGCCCACTCATTAAAAGAAGAATCCAGATTCTTGGTACAAGGCTCACTTGAAATAAATCCTGTTTTAGACCCTTCTCCTGCCTCATCTAACGTATTGCTTCCATTTGCCAAATGAGGTAGGAAATATATTATCTCCATTTTACATTTATTTAAACCTAAAACTGATTCTAACATAGTTCTGAGTCCAAGAACCTACAGTACCACAGGATCCTGCTTCCTCTGCAGAGACAGCTCCCTTCCTACAGCATGGCTCTCCCTTCTAGATTACAACTCCCTGCCCCCAGAGCGGACAACCCCTAGAAGTGGGGCACCCCCCACACACACTTAGATCAGGGCTCTTCCACTCCAGGGAGGCCTCCTCCAAAGAGGAAGGCCCCACTAAGTGTGAGGCTCAGCTAGAAATGGGACCCCCATAAAAGCTGATCTCCCCCACAAGAGTGGGCTCTTTAACAGTGGTGTTGTTCCCAAAAGAGCAGGGCTCCCTATCTAAAAAGAGACACCCTCTTTGAGCAGAACTCTATCTTCTATAGCAAGACTCACTCCCATAAGAGCGTGGTGCCCCATTAGGGCATGTCACCCCTTCTAGAGTGAGACTCCGTCCCTAGAGTGAGGCTTCACCCCCTAATAGCGGAGCTCTTCCCTAAAAGCATGGCTTTGCCACAAAAGAAAAGGGGCTCCCTTCTGAGAAAGGGAGGAAGCCCCTGAGGAAGGTAGACCACTCTACGGAGGGAGCTTGTCGGGCCTGCCATGGACTTGAGAGCAGTGGTTATCTTCACCCAATGCACGACCTAAAGTAGGCTCGGAAGTGAACCCCTTTCCCCAGAGGGGAGCCCCTTACTCAGGAAATGCAAACCTATAAAACAACTACAACGCAACACAGGAAAAAAATTAAATGACCATAAATATGCTGACTTTTTAGATAGAACAGCAAAGGCATGATTCATGAAATAATCGATAACCTAATTTATTAAAACTATGAAATCATTGGCTCTACAAAAGACAATGAAAGAGAATCAAAAGACAAGCCACAGACTGGGAGAAAATGTCTGCGACAGACTGGGAGAAAATGTCTGCGACAGACACGTGCGATAAAGGACACTTGAAATTCAACAATAAGGGAATAGGACCCAAGTTAGAAATGGACCGAAGACCTAACAGACACCTCACCAAGGGAGATATACAGAGAGCAAGAAAGCGTATAATGTGATACTCTATACCATCTGTCATCAAGGGGATGCAAATTGAAACAATGAGGTACTGTCACACACCTATTACAATGGCCATAATCTGACCACTCCGAATCGTGGTGAGAATGTGACCACCAGGAACTCGCATTCATCACTGTACAAAACAGTACAGCCACATTGGAAGATAGTTCGGCAGTTTATTACAAAAATAATGTCACCGCTACTTTATGATCTGGCAGCCACACTCTTTGGGATACACACAAAGTAGTTGAGCACATATCCACGCAAAAACATACATGCACGCACGTGTGTGTACATTAGCTGTATTCATAACTGCCAAAACGTGGAAGCAAACGAGATGCTCTTCAGTATTTGAATGGACACATAAAATGTGGTCCATCCAGGCAATGGAATATTATTCATTGCTAAAAAGAAATGAACTGTAAAGCTGTGAAAGCATATAGAGGAAACGTGTATTCACGTTGCGACGTGCGAGAAGCCCATCTGTAAAGACACATACAGGGTTTTAACTATTTAACGTTCTGGAAAAGGCAAAACTGTGGAACAGTAAAAACATCAGTCGTATCCAGAGATTAAAGAGGTTGATAAATAAAGCAGGAGGACTTTTAGGGCAGTGAAAGGCTCTGTATGCTACTACGGTAACGGATACGTGTCATGACACACACGGGGACCCAGCCCAGCCCTGGGAGGACCCGCCTGGAGCAGGGGTCCTTGGCTCACCCCTCAAGAGGTGGCAGAGTTGATCGGCGAGCCCGAGGCCGTGACGAAGCGAGCCCGGCAGGTAAGTCACGTGAGGCCCGAGCGGGCGGCGCAAGCCCGTCTCTGTCACAGGCAGAGTGTCCAGGGAACCCGGGCCTCTGTCCCTCTCCCGGACATGCTTGGCTGGACCAGAGCTTGTCCCACGTGCGGACTCCATGGAAAAACTAGCCAATTCCTGGGTTTGCTCAAGCGGAAGACAGAACTTGCAGTCCGAGGCTCCTACCGAACGCCCCTCCGTGCTGGGCGCTGCGTCCACCTACCACATATCCCCGCCACCTCGAGGTGCCTGCACCCATGGCCGGCCGGTGTCACTGCTTACGGACATGTTCCAGTTCCTGCTCTGGCCACGGGCCTCTCCTGGGGCTTCTGTTTCTGTCTGGTGTGCAAGGCGTAAAAACAGTGCGGCTGTGTTTTTTAACTAGGTTGTCACCAGCATCATATTCCTCGGGGGATGGCCTGGGAACGGGCCAGTGATCAGGATGCAACCCCGACAGCTTCCTTCTCTTTCCAGAGACAGCAGCGAGGCTGCCTCCCGGCTGTGCGACCAAGTGGACAAAGAGGTCCACGGGCCGGTCCTCACCTCCAACCAGTGTCTTCAGGAGCTGGAGACTGTGCGAGAGCTGAGGACACTCCAGGAGGGAGGCGACCAGGCCGGCTGGGATCGAGGCTGTAGGGCCGAGGGCCAGGGCCTCTGCCTGGAGTCCGGCCTCAGCTAGGACATTCACATGGCTGCACACCTGGCAAGCGGGCCTTGACCCCGAAATGGTGCGCGGGTGTGCGCTTACGCCTTGGGAGGGTGTCGGGAGGAGAGGCCAGACACCCTTGGACGCACAAGGAAACACAGCCCCTGAAAGAGAGGGACCGAGTGACCGAGGAGAGGGGCCAGTCGGACGGGAAAATAGTCGCCTCTTTCAAAGAGACCTTTTCCTCAGGACGTGGCTGGGCCTGTGGGTTCAGGTCCACACGTCCCTCCCCAGTTCTGGAGATGCCCCATTCACCTCCGGGCAGCAGCAGAAGGGAAGGCGATTCCGCGGGTGCCAAGCTGCGTGCGGGGGGCAGGTCTGCAGGCTCTGCCAGCGGTTTCCTCCCCAAGCATTGTGGGAGTGGCTGCCTCCCCCACTCCCGAAGTACCGGGCGTCCCCTCGTCCCCTGTAATCAGGTGATGGGCACACTGCCACTGCCAGGCTGTCCCACCCACCTCTGCTTCAGGTGCTTCCAGATTGTGGCTGTATGGCCAGACATTAGCAGCTCTGCAGGAGGGGTGTGTGGCCAGGCCAGCCGCTGCCCTGCTCCCCCAGCCCTGACTGACCCCGCGGGGGTCTCGCCACCCAAACCCCCGTGACCAGCATATCCAAGAGGCCAGCATCAGGCTCTTCCTGAGGGCTTAGGTGTTCCTCCCGCAGGAAGGCCAGGCCCCTGGTGTGGTCACTCCCCAGAGGCCCGGCTGAGGGAGTGGAGACCACCCCCACCCGCCCCCATCTCTGGGTGCCTTTGAGAGCACTCCGCCAGGAGGAGCTCCAGGACACCTGGGGCCCTCGCCCACCTGCCCAAACCCTGTGTGCATCTGGAGCTTGGCCAGAGGTTGGCTTCAGGCAAGGCTTCATCACAGCAGCGCTGTCACTAGGGCTGTCGGGGACCCCATGGGAGTTCCCCAAACCCGGGTCACAGCAGGGATGTGCCGCTGCGTGCCGCAGTCTGCTTGTCAGGGCAAGGCCACTTCCTCCACAGAGATCAGTCCTTGCCCAGCCCCAAATGCTTCTTAAAATGGATGTGCGTCCACCAGCCACCGGTAGTGCCT
>NW_011889016.1:22696-37045 GCF_000151845.1 Pteropus vampyrus
GGAGGCCCAGGCAGGTGCAGGCCTCAGTGCAGGCTGAGCCCTCTTCCGGGCTCCTCAGGCTGCAGGCAGTGGTCACAGGCAGTGGTCACAGGCAGTGGTCACAGGCAGTGGTCACAGGCAGGGCCACCACGGTGCGGCTTGGACGCAGGGCGAATGTAACTGGAATCTCAGGTTCTCTTCCTTTTTAACAAGCTGTGTGTGGTCAGCGGAGGGGTCCTGGAGTTAGGATCAGGGTGCCGGTCACCACCTGCGAGCCTGGGACGAGGCTGCACCCCTGCTTCCCAAGGCTCCGGCGGGGCGGGGGGCACAGCAGCTGGGCCTGAAGCTCTGCGGAGCCGGCGCTGGGTGGTCCGGTCGGTGTGGCCCTCGGCAGATGAGGGGTGAGCACAGGAGCCTGGGCAGACGTCCCCCAGGAGACCGGGACTAGGCATGGCGGGGCCGCACACGGTGACTTGCCAGCTGTGTAAACTGCTTTGTTACTTTTCAGTGTTGACTTTTCCCAAAATTAGGAACAAAAATAAATGGGACACGTTTCTACGACGCGACTGAACTTTACTAGGTCTGTTTTGTCCGGGGACGTCTCCTAAGTTTATAACCTGGGTCACCAGGGAGCCCAGCTCCTGTGCCTTGAGGGCACATGGCAAGGACAGCAGGGTGTCACTCTGGGGACTGGCAAACACCCTCTGGTGACGTTGGGTGAAGTCCACTGCCTCACACACACACCATACCTGCCTGACTGTGGCGGGTCCGACCCTGGAAGCTGACATCTTCCCATCCATCCTCCCTGGCTCAGAGGGCACAGCTGCTTGACAGGACCCTGAGGGGTGCCCCCCCCATGCCCACACCCCTGAGCTGCCCTTTGGCCCCGTCTCCCACTGCCTTTGTCTGCCTCTCGCCCTCCTTCTCATACTCTGTGTGTGTCTCTCTGTGTCTCTGTTCCAGCCGTGATCTTCCCAGACCAGCACTTGTCCAGGTGGTCTGGGGGCTAACTGCTCCAGCCCTGCCCCAGATGATGGTGATGTGTGTGTGTCGGGGCTGGGGTCAGGTCAGTCAACAATTATTTCACAGCTGTTGGTATTGGGCTCTGTGACAAAAGACAAAGTAACAAGAGAAAGTTTCTAGGTGGCATGGGAGACCTCACGGAAAATGAGCTGAGTGAGGCCTAAGCATTTCTCCACTAAGTCGAGCAAAGAGGCAAACGTGGAAAGCACCTGAACACGCGGGGGACTGAAGGGAGAGGAGCTACTTGGCGAGGTCCAACCCGTCCCTCGAGTGAGAGGAGGGCGACTTCCGCCCGGAGCTCCTGCTTCCCGGAGGAGAGCGGGGCCGTCGCACCTGCTATTTTTCAAGCGCTTTCGACTCCAGATAATCCTTGCGCCGAAGTGGCATATCTGGGGCAGCGTGTTCTGCCGCCTTCAGAGTGGACAGCTGGACATCACGCCAGGGAGGCGTCACAGCCCCTAGGGCCACGTCCCAACTCGGTGCCACCTGATGTTTGGGTCCCAGGCTTGCAGATGAGGAGGACGCAGGCAGCTGGGGGGACGGGCCTAGAGCTGGGGTAAACGTGTCCCACCCAAGGAGGCTGCCCCGGGACGAGCTTACTGCAGCTCCCCAGCGCGGGCCAGCCCCGCAGTGGGCACAGGCGGCACTGGGCAGGGGCCCAGGCCCCCCCCCCCCCCCCGAGCCAAGCGCTCAGGAAGCTCTGCTTTCACCAGCTGAGCTCCACAAGGACATGCTGGCCATCCCCGGACACCTTGCCCAGCGCCAAACAGGCACCCGGGACCAAAATAGTCATCAGATGACCACAGGGCTGGCTCATCACATCCCGAAGCGACCTGCTCCCAGCAGCTGCAGCTAAAGATAGGCGCGGAGGGCAGACGCTGCCTTTGGGAGACGCGTAAGGGGACAGCACGGCCCTGCCTTTGCCGCCGCAGGCAGGCACGATGAGGTCGCTGCGCTTTGCTTCCGCTGAGGCCCTGGTGTCCCACCCTCAGGTGGCCCTGCAGAGCCTGGACAGTGTGGCCTACAACCTCTACCCTCTCCTGTTCAAAGCCGGCTACTTGCTGGAGCGGGCGGAGGTGGTCCGAGCGCTGCTGGGGCGCTGGCCGCTGGAGGAGTTCCGGCTGGGCGCTCTGCTGGGGCCCAGCGCGGACCACGAGGCCGACCTGCGGGACCGCGCCTGCAGGGCCTGCCTGGAGGCCTGCGTGAGGGGCCTGGCGGAGCACGTGCTCCAGGGCGGGGGCCGGCGGCGGCTGCAGCTGGCCGACCTCACGGGAGTCCAAGACGTGCAGGTGCAGCAGTGCCCCTGTGGGAGGGCACTGGGCAGGTGGGGCCGCACCGAGCTGCTGGCCAGGACCTGCTGCGAGCTGCAGGTCAGCCCCCAAGCGGCCCGGCGCCCCGTCAAGGTCCTGACTGATCTGTTTGTCACTGAGGGCAACTTCCAGGTGGTGGTGCGGGCCCTAGGGCCGGCAGGCCCCGCCCCGCTCCAGGTGCACTGCCTCTCCTTCCGAGCGGACAGCCTGGGGCCCGACCAGCTGCTGCAGGTGCTGCGTCTGACTGGGCCCAGCGATCTCCGCAGGCTGCAGGTGGTGCACAACGTGCGGCTGCACGCGGGCCACGTGCAGCAGCTGCTGGCCCAGGTGCGCTTCCCCCGGCTGGCCTCGCTCACCCTGCCTGCCAAGGCCTTTGACGCGCCCCCTGGCTGCACCCCGGTCACTGATGGCGAGGACCCCCTCCTCACCTCCATCGCCTGGGAGCTCAGCCAGATGACCCAGCTCACCGAACTGAGCGTGGCTTTCTCCACACTGACCGGCAAGATCCAGAGACTGCTCGGGTGAGTCTGGGGTGACCCTGGGGTGACCAGATAGAGGCAGGCAGGGGGGACACAGTCTCTGCTCACAGCCCCTCACCTGGGCCAGAGAGACAGGGCTCTCTTGGGGGGTAGGTAAAGATGCACCAAGGACGCTGTGCTGGGTTCTCGTGACTTACAAGAGACCCAGAGCGGCAGGAGGGGCAGACTGGTGGGCGGGGGGGGTGAAGCACGGGGAACTCACGGGGAATTGTTTTCAGTTAGTAAGCAAAAGAGGAAAGTACTAGTTAGCAAACCAGTAACGCAAAAGTAACCGCATCGTATTGTATTAACTACCCGCAGAACAGGAAAAGGCGGTCCCTAGCCGTCGGCGGGCTGTGCTATCTTTGAAGGCTCGGTGGGGCGGGAAAGTGGGTGATCTGCTTCCAAGTTCACTCATGTGGTGATGGGTTGGCAGCTGGGCTGCATGCCACGCGGGCTCTGCACAAGTGACAGCGGCCGGGAGTCCTCAGAGCCGCAGTGCCGGGTGCAAGGCCGTGCTCATCGCCTCCTCCGAGAGCGAGCTGTCACCTCTGCATGAATGTTGGCTAGGAGCCGCCAGCATGCGAGGGCAGGAGCGCAGGGCAGCTAGCGGGCCACCTCAGTGGCCGCCTGCCACGAATACACTTAAGAAAATTTATGGAAAATTTAACTTCTCACTTCTTGAGCCAGGGCGTGTGAAGGTCTTTTCTAGTTTAGGAGGCCCTTGGCATACAGCTGTTTCTCTTTTATACAAAGGAACCGCAGAAGTCACCAGCCCAGATGGTGGGGGCCACACTCCCCCCACCGTAGGAGGTGTCGGGCCCCCAAGACCACCCAGGTTTGGTGATTCTTAGGAGGACTTGGCATGCAGTCGTCCTCACCGCTGTGATGTATCACAGAGAAAGGACACAGAGCACCAGCCACAAAGGGAAAAGGCACGTGGGGAGAGGCCTGGGGGGCCAGCAGAGCCCCCCAGCACCGAGCTGGGAGGATTTGTGAATGTGCCATCTACCAGGGAGCCTGTTAGGCACCCACACCCAGGTGTCTTCGAGGGCTGGTAGGTGAGCTGCCAGGCCAGGCACACACCAAGATTCCAGACTGCAGAAGGAAGTGGGTGCTCAGCGCGAACCGCACCGTTTGTGTCCGTAAGCCGGGGCAGGGACCACTCTTCAGCTGGGTGGTGGGACTGTGCCGAGCCCAAGCCCCAGGCACAGCCCACTCAAGGCCGGCAGCCAGACCTGCTCTGCTCACCGTTTTGCACACAGGAGGCCAGGCCAGGTGTGAGCAGTGCAGGTGGCGAGCAGGGCTCAGGCCTGGACCCAGCTGAGGGGGAGCTGGCAGGGCTTCCTCATGGGTGGATGAGGCTCGAAAGAAACAGAAATGGAAACGTTCACCACAATTCAGAGCAGAGCCACAGTTCAAGGCCTGGGCACCTGCCTTCCGCAGAGCCGGGCGAGGCTGCAGGGAGCAGGCCGCGGGGCAGAAGCAGGTGCTCAGCATGCACGGAGCACAGGGGCGGGAGGCAGCAGGGCAGGGGGAGGCAGCCTCAGCAGGAGAACGGCAAGGACATGGGGCAGGACCCCGAAACCTTCCTGTGCTCAGCGCTCAGCCTGGGGACCCCAGGTGGAGGCCCGGTGTCCTGGGTGCGGGTGGACTGAGAATGTGCATCCGTCACAGGTCCCCAGTATGGGCGCTGTTCCCGACTTGGAGAACCGCTGGCCATAGCAGGGTCTCCCTGGGCTGTGCGTGTGTGAGTGGGGCTGCCTACGCCCCCTCCGACAGAATGGGGGGGGGTCTTGTAGGTCCCAGGCAATGATGTCGCCAAGGCCCTTTCCAGCCCTAAAATTGTGTGGTTTCTGCTCTTGGAGCGAAGCGGGTGTCTCATCTCCTCCCAGTTCTCATGCATCCCGCTGACCCACAACGAGCACATGAGCCGACATCCTCTGCAGGGACACGGGCATCCCTTCCCTCCCTCAGCCCACAGAGGGTGTCAGCAAAGCAGACTCATCCTGCGGGAGCTGAGGACAAAGGCCAGGCCTGCCCTCGGTAAAGTGAACTTCCCCATGGCAGCCTAGCGCTGTCTCGAGAATGCAGCTGTGCCTCTCCGGACAGCACGCGGATGACGCGCAGGGCTGTGTCCCAACAAGGCTTCATTCAAACGTGGATGCGTAGCGTTTCCCCATGCCACAGTGTCTGCTTCTCCTTTTGATTTGTTCCACTAGTTAAAAACGTCAAAAATATTTCGGCTCCCAGGCAGAACGAAATCAGGCAGTGGGTGGCCTGGGCTCTCTGGCCATGCTGGCTGCTGAGACAGGAGCCCCTCCCTGACCCCTCACCTGTGCCTTCTCTGCCGCCCTGCAGCCCCCTGAGGACCCCGCTGAGAGTGCTGGACCTGGCCAACTGCTCCCTGAACCACGCAGACATGGCCTTCTTGGCAGACGGGGCCCACGCCGCCCACCTGGAGGTGCTGGACCTCAGTGGGCATAGCCTGGTCCACCTGTTCCCGTCGACCTTCTCCAGGCTGCTGGGCCGCGGGGCCCGAACGCTGCGGTCCCTCACTCTGGAGGAGTGTGGCATCGAGGACAGCCACGTGAGCATGCTGGCTGTGGCCCTGGGCCCCTGCCACCAGCTGCAGGAGCTGCGCCTCCTGGGGAACCCGCTGTCCGGCCTCGCGCTGCGGCGCCTCTTCCGGGCCCTCTGTGACCTGCCCCGGCTGCGCCTGGTGGAGTTCCCAGTGCCCAAGGACTGCTACCCGGAGGGCAGCGCCTACCCCCAGGATGAGCTGGCCATGTCGCGGTACGACCAGCAGAAATACGACACCATTGCCGAGGGCCTGCGCAGGGTGCTGGTGCGGGCCGGCCGCGATGACATCCAGGTCTGCACCCCCGTCTTCGGAAGTTTCGACCCAGACATTCAGGAAACGAGCAGTGAGCTCGGAGCTTTCTTGCTGCAAGCCTTCAGGACGGCCCTGGAAAACTTCTCCCGGGCCCTGAAGCAGATGGAGTAGGCCCCGCGGCCGGCGGGGGGTTGGGGGGCGGCAGTGCCTGCACCACCTTCCACCGTCCAAAGCATCTCTTAGTGAATGTTGCTCACGGTGTCCCTTAGGTGCCCCGGAGAGGAAGGCCTTCTTCCCAGGAGATGTGACAGAGGCCTCGCTTGAATGGATGATGCCCTGGGGGTCAGCAGAAGTGCCACAGCGGGGGGCACAGGGCAGCCCTGGGGACCTGAGCATGGCTGCTGTTCGCAGAGCCTCTGGCGGTAGTGAGCTCGCAGGCGGGGCGGGAGCCCAGAGGTGGCAGGAGCAGGACATCGGGCTGGTGTGACTGGGGCGGGGAATGAGAGACCGGGTCACAAACCGGACGACAGAAAAACCACCGACCGCTCTACCCCTCCCCCTCGGCGTCAGCTGTGCTGCTGCTTACGCAGTGGCCCCAGCGACGTCTGCTTGAATATTCACAAAGCGAAACTGGGCTTCAGCTAATGGCTTCTGTCCACCTCCGAGAGGGTGGATGTGTTCGGCTCTGCTGCTGCTGGCTGAGCCGAGGAGCATGGGGTCAGCGTGGCCAAGGACCTTGGGAGAGTGGCTGTCACTACGGGAACCCGCCCGCCGCCCCGTCCTTCAGCCTCCGTGGGACCCTCCGCAGGGGTCAGGGCCCTCTTCTGCAGTTCTCACAGTGCTGGCGCCTGACGGGGCCTGAGGGACTCTATTCCGCCATCTCTGAGCTGTGCAGAGGTGAACATGAGGGCGACTGAATACAAGTAAAACTGAAGTGTGGCTTATTCACATGTGGTTTTAACCTCAATGCAGATCGGAAGTTTTTAAGAAACCTGAGTCTGAAAATAAAAATTTCTAAAGACAGAAGCTACAGCTTGACCTTGCCAAAGCCTCTCCCACCTCGGCCACCCACAGTGCTCCCTGAGTGTTTGCCGCAGCGCGTGAGCAGCTGCCGCTCCCAGGTGTGCCCCATGACTTTCTCCCACCACAGCGGCCCCTGGTTGTGGGTCCTAGTGACACAGGGTCTGCCTGCTGGGTGGCAGCACCTCCCTCCTCAACAGCAAGAGCGGAGGGAGCTGGTGCCTCGTGATGCTCCTGCTCCTGGGCTCTGCTCTCTGCTCACCCGCCGCGCATCTCGGATCCCGTGCCCGTAAAGTCTCTGCCTCAGGCGGGTGAGTTTGCTCCTGTAAGAAGCTCTTGGGAAGAGAGTAGACACCGGGCAAAATTCTGAAATGATTTGATTCTAACTGTGAAGAGCAGAGTAGCGTCCACTGTTTGTAGAATTCTCCTGATGACAGACTCGGCCTCTGGTGCCAGCTGGACAGAACCCTGGCATGTGCGGAGCTGAGCCCAGCAGCTGTGGTACAGAAGGGTCCAGGGGTGCTGTGGTGCCTGGGGCCCCCGGGGAGTAGCCCATTTTTATGCAGCCCGAGGCCTTGGAGCAGCCCCAGCCCCAGCTGACTGCGCACGTGCGTGCGACCGACTGGTTCCTGTGGGCCCACTCAGCCCCGCCTAACTGTGCCCCTTCCAGCCACAGGGGTTTTCACTGCACCTGCAAGCCTGTGACTTGTGGCTGACATTGCCTGACATGACAGCAGCTGTGACTGGTTTCTGATGGCCCAGGAGCAGAGGACATGGCCCCCCATACATAGGCAAACTGTGGGCATAAGAAAAGGCACTAAGAAATGTCTAATCACCACGCTGTACAGCCAAAACTAATATTATATGTCAACTATAATTGAAAATTAAATTTAAAAAGGCAAGAAAATATACTTAGTACCAGAGGCCAGACAGGAGAATGGAATGGAGACAACATGAGACCAGTGTCCCGTACGCCGCCCTCTACGCCCACACCCACTAAGGACTCGCTTGAGCTCTCTGGGGGCAGCTTCTTTGTCTCTAGCATGGGTCTGAAGATCGAAAACGTGTCCGCATAAATTCCGTTAAGATTCGGTGTGCACACTGTACCCAACAGAGCAGCTCAGTGATCATACTCTGCAATTAAATTGAAATTTTCTGGAACATAATATTTTTAGTAGTTCGTCTTATTGCCATATAGACAGATGAGCAGGCAGCCAGGGTGGAAACAAGATTTGAAAGCAGATGGACATAATCCAGTCTCTGCCAGGCCATGTACTATCACATGATGGTGAGGAATCTACTGGTGGCTCAGAGCCAAACTGCCATGTCTGCGATGGCTCAACATTGCCACCGGAGTGGCCTGGGGCAGGCAAACTTCTCCTGAGCTCCGTGCAAGTTCCTGCACCTGTAAAATAAGGATGCACAGAAGAGCTCACACAATGGGCCAGCAACAGCTGTCCTCCTGAAGGCAGCTCGCAAGGCTGGCCTTTGGCTGGCATCTGGGAACCTGGGAGTGGGGAGGGTTCCCACCACATTATCCAGAAGGAGCGCTCGCTGTGCCTAAACCCTGTGGAGTTTGGACTGAATGCCTGCTTTCCTTCCGGGGCTCTGGAGTTTGCTGGGGACATACCATGCCAGGCAGAGTGCCTATGTGGCCAGCCCTCAACAGAAACCCTGGGCGCTCTCTCTAAGGAGCACCCCTGGGTTGGCGACTTCTCACGTGTGGTGTCACAGTTCATTGCTGGGGATCAAGTGCCCTGAGAGGGGACTCTGGGGCTGTGCCTGAGGTACTCACCTTGCACTGGGTGTCTTTCCCTTTGTCTCTTCCACACACACAATCTCAGCTGTGAGCACAGCTCTGCGATGGGTCATCAAACCTAGGGGCGGTCTCAGCCCCTGGACCCAGCAGCAGTAAGGTACTTACAACGCAGTAATAGGGCTGGTGCTACCTGAGTGACATGTGCAAAGCACAGTAAAGGCTGGTTCATAGTGGCTTTGTGAGAAACGGGGTCCTGAGTACCTGCTCACCTTTCAGCGTGTGGCAAAGACAGAGATAATCCACACAAAAACCTTTCGTAAAGAGTAAAGAATTACACACATAAAAACTTGCTGCTTTTAAACTGGTTTTATTATATGTCATCGCTAATAAACAACATCTGTTTATCGAACACAGACACAAGCCACACTTTAAACACATATGGGGTATCGGCTGGATTTGAGAAGCCCTTTTTTCCCTTTTTAGGAGAGCTCTTTAAAACAATATAAGACTTTGGTGTTACTACTTTCCTATAACCGCTAGGCAGTTCTACCCATTATCTGACAATTTCTAAATGTAATTCTGGGAGAGAAGAAAATAATTCAAAGAAAAACACAGAACTCATTCAGGGAGTGATTAAAATCAGATAAAATTTCTTACAAGAGGAACACTACTGTATTTGACTTTCTTAAAAACGATTTTACCCTAGAGCTAAGATGTGAGGTTACACTGTCTGTTCAATAAAATGCTGACTGCTTTCAGAAAAGGCTTCTGAAAGACAGCTTCCTTCACAGCTGAAGAGGATTGGGGAGGGATCCTCTTTGTCAGCCACGGCCTGCTGTCCTGCACAGAGGGTGGCAGGCTGGGAGGCCACTCTGCTGACAGGTGGCTGCATGTACATGTGGCCACAACACAGAAAGCACTGGAAGGAAAAAGAAAACATCGGATAACTCAGAATGCCACGACGACAGTCTGACCTGGAGTCAGTGTAGTAAGTTTCATTTAGTTCCTGTCTTATTTTTCTAGTATGGCCTTTTCTACTCTCTTAAACTTTTTCAGTTGGACAGTTAGTTCCCAATATTTGAGATACAGCCACATGAGCCTCCCATTTTGGCGTCTGTTGGTGTTCCAGACATCACCACAGTAGGTATCGTGCTTAAATATGTCGGTCAAGCCAGCTGCCACCTCCAGGTCAGCAGCCACCGGGTCAGTGGACGCCCGGACCAGCAGGTTCTTCTCTATTTCCAGTCGCCTGCTGCGAGGCAGGAGCAGGCTGCAGTAGATGCTCTGTCTTTCAGAGAGGGCGTCTTCCAGCTCCTTCAGCAGGAGCCCCGCTCGGCCCTGCCAGCCCTCCTCCTCCTCCAGGCAGCTCAGGTACGCACTCCTCAACGGCTGCACCTGTCCCCTTTCCTGCATGGCCTGAGCCCGCTCCTGCTCCAGAAGCTTCCTCTCTTCTGCCAACTTGCGACCCTGAGAGATAAGGGCTTTTCGGTAACTCGTCGTCCTGTTTTGCTCCTTTTCCAGTTCCAACGACAACTGAGCCATGGCACGCCGACCTTCTGAGATCGTGGCATGGTACTTGGCTTCGAGATCCCGCTGGAAAGCTGCTGTTCTCTGGCGGTATGCTTCTCTCTCTTTCTCTATTTCTTTCTGGGACTCCCTAGACCAAATCCAGCCTGACATGCACGTATTGGGGGAGAAAAACACACAGTGAAAAGCCAGAACTGACGTTCGATCGTCTTTAAAGAAAACATAAAGCAGCTAAGGACAGCATTTCAATAGAATCTTAAGTCTTGAGAGGTACAAGAAAGATAACATTTTGTATGAAACTATGTAACATATGCAAAGTCCTAAATCAGATAAGGGCTCCCAAAAGACAGTGTGACAAAGAACTGGAGGGACGGCCCCTTCCGGTCCTCTGATCTCCTACGGCTAAGAAAATCCTACTGCTTTCTCCTGCCCTGGAACCTACGCTGGCTGCAGTGCTCCCCAGGACTACTGGCGAGGTCTGCAAACTAATATGGGTGATTTGTTGAAAGAATTAACATGGCTATGCCTCAGACGCTGTTGGCCAGGCTACAGAACTCAGTCAATTTCAAAGTGTGTTCTACTTTCCGATCGTCACTAGTAAACAGCTGAAGTCCCGGATGTTGGGTTATGTTATGTTAGGGAGACATAAAAGTAGGAGCGAGAAGTTCAACCTCAAGACATGGTGTCGACGTCTGGAGGCCAAACGGGGACTCCCACCCCCACCTGGGAGTGAGGAGCAGCGCTGCCCTTCTCCTGTCCAAGAAGCTGGCCAAAAACGGTCTGAATAAAAACCACTCTCGTAACATAAAACCCAAAATGCTCAGGTTTCAATACGAAACCACTCTTCATAACCAAGAATTGGGAACATCTCAAACTGATTTAAAAAAAGATAATCAGTAGATGCCAATGCGGAGGTGACAGAGATGTTAGTGTTATCGGACAGAGTTCAAGGCAGTCATTGTAACAGAAAGTCTAAGCAAAGAAATAGAAAGTTTCAACAAAGAAACAGAAGATCAAAAAAAATGGAAATTTTAGAACTGAAAAATACAATGACCAGCGTAAAAAAACAAGATGCCCAAATAGGTGTGGAGAAGAGAACCCTGGAAAGGCTGAAATTCTCGATGTGTCCCTTACGAATGCAGAGATAAAAGTCCTCAACAAAATATCAGCAGAGATAATTCTACGGTATGTAAACAGAATGAAACAGCACGACCAAGTGGGGACTATGCCCACCACGTAAGACCGGCATTCAAAAGGCAATCAGTGTAATCCAAATGTATTTGCAGGCTAAGGAAGAACATCACACGACCATAACAACTGAGGCAGAAAAACAGTGGACAAACAAAACCCAACACCCAGCTCATGACAAAGACCCAGAGAAACAGGAACGAGGGACTTCCCTGCCTTGTTAACAAGCACCTATGAAAAACCGACATATAGCCACCGCTGTGCTTCGTGAAGACTGCATGCTTCTCCTTGACGATAAGGAGCTACTCAACAGAGTCCTGGAAGTTTTGGCCAGTGCAAAAAAGCAAGAAAAGGGACCAAAGGCAAACAGACTGGAAGGGAAAAAATAAAACCCAAGTCTCATGCCTCACACAAAAATCAAGTCAAAGGGATCACTGACTTTTTTGTAAAGCGTAAAACTAAAACTTTAGGAAATAACATCATTATCTTCAGGATCTGGGGCTGGGCAAAGAGTTCTCAGACTTGGCAGGAAAAGTATGACTCATCGAAGGAAAAGTTGATAAACTGGACTTTGTCAAAATCAAAACTTTTGCTCTGTGAAAGGCTCCATTAAGAGGATGAACAGACAAACTACAGAGAGAAGATATCTGCAAACCAGATCTCCAATACAGTACCAGAATTTAGAATACAGTGAAAACCCAAAATTCAGCATCAGAAAACTATCCAATAAGAAAACAGCGGACGGGAAGAGACGTTTCATGGAAGAGGATATACACTGACGGTGGAGAGTAAGCGAAAAAATGGCCAACACCATTAGCCACAAGGGAAAGGCAGACTGAGCCACAGCGGCTACCGCTGCGCACCCGCAGAAATGCAAAGCGGAACCCAGCCTGACCACACCAAGGGCTGGCCCTGGGTCACTTAGACACTGCCGCCGAGAACACAGCATGGTACAGCCACTTGGGGAAATGTTTTGGCACTTTCCTAAGAAACTAAACATTGACTCCCCTGGAGGCTGACAGAGTCAGTGGTTTCTGTGACTCAGTGATGTGCGTCGAGCCTGCTTGTCGGTGAGACTGGCAGACCCAGATGCAGGCCTCCGGTGATGCCATTTAGAAGCTCACGAGCCTGTCGTCTTGCCAAAACTCTACTTGACACTTGGAAAGGCTACCTGTTGCCTGTGGCTACAGCAATGAACTTGGTGAGTGACTCAAAAGGCTTAAAATTATACTTACTAGTGTCATAGCTATTAATTTGACGCTGGGAGAAGCCCTGAAGTGACTTTCGCTTTTCTGTTTTGTTTTGTTTTTCAGACTCATCTCCAGCTTTTACAGCCTCTCATAATAACCATTACTTTGAAGCTCTTGCCTTTGGACTTTTAAAATGATGCTTTCTGTCCCTCAGAAGGGTTGAGGAATATTTTTTCTTCTTAGTTGTCTTGTTAGGTAATATGATCAGAGAAGCCTTTTAACTGCATTCTTATAAAAAATGTATAATTACATGGTTGAGAAATTATATTGCAACACCAGGGTGTTAACTGACCCCCTGGCATACTGTAAAAGTGGATAAACGGGGTTGATAAGGCCACTCTTGTCGACCTCCACGCAAACTTGTTGACCCAGGAAACCTAGGCATGGAAAAAGTGTCACTCCAAGTGGAGAGCAGTGGTTGCTTTCCTTCCATTCAGTTATTCAGTTTCTCACATTTTTAAGTGCCAACCCAGAGCCAAGGAATATGACAAAATAGTAAACCAACTCCTGAACCTCAGAAAATTTATCATGTAGTGGGGGACGTAAGCTAAGGGCTGGAACAGTTACAATCGACTGGTGACTGGTAATTTCCCCATGCAAACAGGAGGCACTCTGGCCAGGCCAAGCGGGTTCCCCAAACTGAGTCTCCCTAAGACCAATTCCCAGACGTTATGCAGATGCCCAGAGTGGTTCCCTTTCAGGCCCGTTTTAGCCCCTCGATCTTTGAGGGCGACGGAAGCGAGGGAACCCGAGATGACAGACAGTTATTAAAACCCATTCCACACAAAATGCTTCTGCGTATTTTGTCTTAATTAACCCTCACGACGCATTGATGTAATTCTGATTTGCTACCTCCTATGGACAGGGAAACTGAGGCTCAGAGGGTTAAGTAATTCGCCCAAGACACGCCACTTGGGATGAAACTAGGAATACACTTGCACCTGTCAGGTCTCAAAGCCCAAGGTCTTTGGGCCCCACACCATCAGCCCAGAAAATAACAACTGTTAGGAAAACTGTGACTTACGAAAAGCAGCCAATCCCAGCATGGGAACCAACAGGGCATAATTCCATCTGCTTCCATCACCCCCATCGGCCCTCGAATTAGGCCGGATATTCCAATTTGGAGGGTCATTTAAATTATTCATGAAGATATACCTTGAAGTAAATAATAAAACCGTTAACTTTACAAAAGGAATAAAATATATCTAATATATCTGTCACAATTTTATCATCTACATGGCTCATATGAATCCTTTTTTCTCTTACAAAAAGTTTTGTTCAGACTACCTATATGCTGCACAGCACTGAACCTTACCCGATCAAAAGGAGCAAACAAGACCGCATATAAAAGCAATTCACAACACCCTGGGAGAGAGACACGTCTCAGGGACCTACATACAAGAACTAGCTCTTCACTATAAAGGTTTAAAATTATGGTTGTACATAAAGATATAAAAATAAGGTGTCGAGACACCGTCGGCTTTAGGAACTGGTAAAGAGCGTTCAGGGCCGAGGGGAGAGCGGGTGGGGGAGAAGGTTGTCATTCCCTCCTGACACTGAGGTTACAAACTCCTGCGCTCCGCTGCTGTTTCCGCCTGGAGCTGGGCGGGCTTACTCAGTGCCCGCGAGGATGCGCATTTTCACAAAGCACCGTCATGAGGGCTACTTGTTTCTCTGTGACAGCCACAAATCGTACAGGCAGCTTACAAGAGCAATAATCAAGCGAAACATAAGAAAAATGAAATTCTATTCAATTTCTTAAAATATAATGGTTTTTTTCGAAAAATACTTAACAGCTAAATCAAAATTCTAGCTGTCAAGAAAGACGTGCCAAAAAAAAAAAAATTGGCTCAGGATTTAATGCTAAGGGGTTGGTGATCACCACATAACAAAAAGTTAGTTATAAGAAAGTATTAAACTGCATAGCTTCCAAAGGACG
>NW_011889016.1:39125-41414 GCF_000151845.1 Pteropus vampyrus
TTAACATCTGTAATTATGCCTGCAGTTTTTTAATTTTTCAAGTGTGAGTATTAAAAACTATGAAGTGCAAGATGGTTTGGTCAACCATCTCGTCCAGCTGACACCAGGAGGCATTTCAAATACTTTAATGCTGTTGTTCCCAACCTTTTAGGCAACAGGGACAGGTGCTCCTATGAGAATCTAATGCCTGATAATCTGAGCTTAAGTGGTGATGTTAGCCTTGGGGACTGGCTGTAAATACAGATGAAGCTTGGCTCGCTAGCCCGCTAGCAGTCTGAGGCCCAGGGGTTGGGGACCCCTGCTAAGGTGCTTATCCACTGACTGATCCAACCCCCTCCCCGCTATCTTGGGCTCCAAGACACTGTGGTAGGGCAGGAAGTAAAGTGCAGGTTCGTGGGGTATTTTTAATGAACCAAATATCAGGGAACTAAGTGCTTCCTACTCATTTGGTGAGATGACAGATTGCTAATTGGTGGCGATTGGAGAAGGGCTAATGTATCTGCCCTCAAACCAGACAGGTGCCCAGCGTTCCTTGTGCAAACTAAGACCTTCTAGCCTGGGAATTCCCTTCACCCACCACCCACACTTTGTCAATTTATGAAAACATCGTCCTTTATGCAGGCTGGAGTAGAAGAATTCTGGCTCTGAGCTTTTAGCTAAAAGTGAGAATATGTTCTGAGCACAGCGAGTCACAGTGTAAACCTTTCTTACTGGCTTGATTCTAAGTGATCTTGGGTGACTGAGACATTAGCTGCCAGTGCTTTATCTTTATCATATCTGAATCTTCACCACTATCCTGTGTTTAGGTGCTTGTAAACATGCTGGCAAGATAGAGAGCAACATTGAACAAGTTAGGCCTACAAAAGATGGTCTTGGGTTTTAAAAAAATCTTTTTATCTTGATGAAGATAGATTTTCCTATGGAAATTAATTTTGCCCCAAGCAGTATATTTATTGGAGTTTCAGACTGGCAAAAACAAAAGCATCAGATTAGCAGAACAAAAAAATAGATTTTTGATGTCAACTGAGAGAAATGACCAGGGAGAGTAGATGATGAAGATAATTTGAATAAAGGCCACAGAGAATTTTTTCTTTATTTCGTTTTGTTCAATTCTATAGTGTTTCTAAGTCTTTCAAGTTACAAAATTATCCAACCTATTTTGCCTTTTGCTTCCTTTGCAATTGCCTCAGTGCACTGAAAATATTTGCAAACTGTTCCAAAGTAGTTTCTTGGAAAGGAAAAGTAAAACTGAGGACCTTAAATAGTTGTCGGTTAACTGCTCACTTCAGATGAGATTTTTCAAATCCTTTAACATGACTATACAAGGTATTGTTCTAGAGTAAGTTAATTTCTTTGTGTGTATTGTTCTGAATATGTTTTAATGGTGTATCTAGAATTACATTATTTAGGCCATTGTATTAACCTTTTGTTTTGCTTCTTGGGATAATTATAATGCCAGTCGCGTAGAGTTTTGTAGTGTGTATAATGATTTTCCTGGTTCACTTGATAGATAACCTGGACAGTCATCTTTGTTCCGAGTCCCAGAGGTTTTTTTCCCCCAAGGATCCTGAGGTAGTGGGGAAAGGACAGGGTGCGGAGCCAGCCAGGCAGAGCCGAGTCCAGACCCCACATACCCTGCAGACGCGGTTTCTGTGTGCGGTTGAGGAGGCTTCTGTGGTGGAACGAGCGAAAGCTCTGTGTGGGGCCCCCGGCCCGCAGCCCGTGCTCCGTGACCTTGTGAGCTGCATTTCAAGCATCCCAGTTTTAAAAGCCTTTAAATTTTTAATGAAAATAATTACACATGGTTGTAAAAAGGGAAAAAAGTCAATGAGTACAGAAGACCTTGTAAATGAAAAGGAATAAGACCCCCTCCTGCCCCAAACCTGTTACCCAGTGGAATCAGCTCCGAAGTGTTTCTGGTTTGGCCTTGGTGCTGGTGTGCAGGAGCATTTTTATCCATTTTAGACATCGACTTTTGCTGGTAAGTGGAGACTTAGTTCACTTAAACCGCCCTACTTCCCACATCCTCCGTCCTCCCAACATAGTTATGCAGCCGCTTTCAGATCCTCCTGTTGCGATTGCGTAGATTGTGCTTGCAAATTAATAGTTTCTAGTTCCCGATTCACAGGCGAATTAAGTTAGACGAGGACGCCCCACCTGCCAGGTTGAGGATGTCAGTAACCCTGTCCTTCTCCTCCCTTTGTTCTCCCTTTTACTTCCTAATTCAGTCACCTGTACTTTCGTGCTATCAAAAGGTCTGAGTCTTCCTTTTAGTTGTACCTTAGATAG
>NW_011889016.1:41464-43666 GCF_000151845.1 Pteropus vampyrus
AAGCATCCCAGTTTTAAAAGCCTTTAAATTTTTAATGAAAATAATTACACATGGTTGTAAAAAGGGAAAAAAGTCAATGAGTACAGAAGACCTTGTAAATGAAAAGGAATAAGACCCCCTCCTGCCCCAAACCTGTTACCCAGTGGAATCAGCTCCGAAGTGTTTCTGGTTTGGCCTTGGTGCTGGTGTGCAGGAGCATTTTTATCCATTTTAGACATCGACTTTTGCTGGTAAGTGGAGACTTAGTTCACTTAAACCGCCCTACTTCCCACATCCTCCGTCCTCCCAACATAGTTATGCAGCCGCTTTCAGATCCTCCTGTTGCGATTGCGTAGATTGTGCTTGCAAATTAATAGTTTCTAGTTCCCGATTCACAGGCGAATTAAGTTAGACGAGGACGCCCCACCTGCCAGGTTGAGGATGTCAGTAACCCTGTCCTTCTCCTCCCTTTGTTCTCCCTTTTACTTCCTAATTCAGTCACCTGTACTTTCGTGCTATCAAAAGGTCTGAGTCTTCCTTTTAGTTGTACCTTAGATAGACTCTCCCATTCTTCACGTTGCTCTGGTTTCTCTTCAAGAAACAGTAGATTAATAAGTGACAAAAAAATTGGTTTTCTCTAAAGACAGATATTGGGTTAAAACTGGACTCTCCAAATTCTTGCCTGTCTCGTCAAGGTTGGTGTTGGTATGTTATAGGGGAGACAGTGTGATGGTTCGTTAAAGACTTCGTCATGGTAGCTGCCCCCTTGCAGCTAGCCCAGTGCGAGTGTACGCTCGCCTGTTTTCAACCTGAACATCCTGGCAACAAGTAAATACGCAGGGGATCTCACTGTTCTATTTTAATTTTAATTTGGTCATACAGAGTGTACTGTTCTTATTGGTGCTATTACCTATATTTATCTTGCATTTTGTAAAATTTTCAATAACATTTGTATTAAAATTCAGTTACTTAGTTCGTTAAAATATGACTTTACTATTTAAAAAATTATACTGAAGCGTAGGAATATTTGTTCTTTGTAGTTTCTTTAAATTCATTTTATGAAAGAAAAAACCAAATTGGCTTATATCAGTAAAAATAAATATCCTTAAAAATGGAATTGGAGAATTTAAGAGTATTGCTTTTATCAGTTCAGATCTATTTAAAAATTCAAGAAACTGCTTTGTACTTGGAGCTAGTAAAGTAAGCTGAGGTATTTGTGGCAGCCCTTTCGGTCTCAGAGTCCAGCCACCCAGCCCCGGCCTGGGCCTGTTCACCTCATGGGGAAGCCCATTCAGTTCACAGCAGCCCCGTTAGAGTTCATTTTGTATTTCACTAAATTCTCTTCCCTGGAGTCCCACTTGTTTGTCCTACAGAATAATTTTTTTAACCCACAGAATAAATATCTTACATATTGCAGAATGCTTGAAGACATCAGCCATATTTCCTTATGTCATTGTTGAATGTACTTACTTCCTAAAACTGTGCTTTATGACAGGGGTCCTCAACACCCTCTCCCCAGTCTGTGACCTGTCAGGAACCAGGCCACACAGCAAGGGGTGAGCGGCGGGCGAGCCAGCTAGAGAGGCTTCTTCTGTATTTGCAGCCGCTCCCCAGCGCTAGCATCACCGCCTCAGCTCCACCTCAGATCATCAGGCATTAGGTTCTCATAGGAGCACCGGTCCCTGGTGCCACAAGGGTTCGGGACCGCTTCTTTATGATATTTCTAAGACATTGTTTTATGGGACATTTAAGCTGAGAGTTGGAAAGTTATAGAGGTTTGCCAGGGCCGAGTGTCCAGGCAGCGGGGATGGCGCTGTGGCCTGGACAGAGGAGAGGCTGGGCTGAGGCCCAGTGCACATGTGGAGGGTGCTGAAGCAGGACCGTCAGCATCTCTGGGCCTGGCACCCTCTGGTGTTCATTGAAGGGATGGTGGCACTGGTGCCTAAGTGTCACCACGAACAGTGGAGCCTGTCCTAGAGCATGGATCTCCCGGTTCGAGGTTTCTTGCCTTTCCCAGTAAACCATAATGCCTCGCACACGGGCAGAGCCCCAGTGTGAAAGGGTTATGATGGGTCCAGTAAAAATATTTCATTGCTTGCAAAACAGCCATTTACACACGCAAGGTAGACGTCTTTCTCGTTATCCACTAAGTAACATAAGTTGGGAAATTAATATGAGAATCTGCCTTTTTCATTTCCTGTCTGAGTCGGTGAGTATCCTGTT
>NW_011889016.1:43716-51544 GCF_000151845.1 Pteropus vampyrus
GAATAATTTTTTTAACCCACAGAATAAATATCTTACATATTGCAGAATGCTTGAAGACATCAGCCATATTTCCTTATGTCATTGTTGAATGTACTTACTTCCTAAAACTGTGCTTTATGACAGGGGTCCTCAACACCCTCTCCCCAGTCTGTGACCTGTCAGGAACCAGGCCACACAGCAAGGGGTGAGCGGCGGGCGAGCCAGCTAGAGAGGCTTCTTCTGTATTTGCAGCCGCTCCCCAGCGCTAGCATCACCGCCTCAGCTCCACCTCAGATCATCAGGCATTAGGTTCTCATAGGAGCACCGGTCCCTGGTCCACAAAGGTTCGGGACCGCTCTTTATGATATTTCTAAGACATTGTTTTATGGGACATTTAAGCTGAGAGTTGGAAAGTTATAGAGGTTTGCCAGGGCCGAGTGTCCAGGCAGCGGGGATGCTGTGGCCTGGACAGAGGAGAGGCTGGGCTGAGGCCCAGTGCACATGTGGAGGGTGCTGAAGCAGGACCGTCAGCATCTCTGGGCCTGGCACCCTCTGGTGTTCATTGAAAGGATGGTGGCACTGGTGCCTAAGTGTCACCACGAACAGTGGAGCCCGTCCTAGAGCATGGATCTCCCGGTTCGAGGTTTCTTGCCTTTCCCAGTGAACCATAATGCCTCGCACACGGGCAGAGCCCCAGTGTGAAAGGGTTATGATGGGTCCAGTAAAAATATTTCATTGCTTGCAAAACAGCCATTTACACACGCAAGGTAGACGTCTTTCTCGTTATCCACTAAGTAACATAAGTTGGGAAATTAATATGAGAATCTGCCTTTTTCATTTCCTGTCTGAGTCGGTGAGTATCATGTTTGGAGACAAGCTTCACCTGGAAGGGCTCCTCCTGAAGTGCCAAGTCCCCTCGGCCTGCCCTTCAGGTTAAGTAGAGGCTCCCAGGGGAGGGTTCTCAGCGAAGGAGAGCACCTGGGTACATAAAAAGGTTAACAGCACAGAAGGAGAAGTTTTGGTTACAAGTTCCCTGTCCCTTCAAGACACTTTTCTCTGTCTCAGCAGCGTCCAGCAGCCCTGCAGACAGGAAGTCGTGACTTTCACTTCACTGTTGACGGGAATAAGAGGTCGTCTGCTAAAGTTTCAGATTCGGTAAGTTCGTGGCTTTTTGTTCCATTATAAAGGGTTTTCTTGGCTTAGAGGGATAATGATGTATACCAGTTTCTAACATACTCATATAGTACACAGGTCTTACTTGAAGAAAAGAATTCCCATTCCAGTGCCTGCTCAGATTATTTTTTTAGTGTAGTAATACTTAATTATAGTATAAACGTAAGCATAGATATTAACTTTTTTGCTTGTTATATATCTATAAGCCAGATTAAAATTTAAATCAAATAAAGCAACAAAATAATAAAATATGAATGACAAATACACAGTATTTACTGTGATGGAAAATGACATCCCCACTCCACATAGGACAGTGTAGGCTCTTTGTTGTTCAGTGGGCTCGTTCTACTCTGTCGAAGAAACTGAAGTTTTCTTACAAGCTCTTTTCTCGTAATTTTACAATAGTTACTGAACACCATTTGGCACCTTCTCACTCGAAAACACAAACATGGGCCTGAAATAGAGTTGTGTGCTCACATGCTAGGTGGTCACCTAGATGAGCTGGGATGTGCTTATCTAAATGAAAATGGCATTTTACCATTTTCGTGGTGCTGGTAGGTCACAGGAGGGGAGCGTGACCTACACTGTATTCGAAGCTCGGCTTCGCGTGAGCCGCTGTGCGCGTGCAGACGAAAGCAGAGGAGAAACGCGCTAACTGGAAGAGCCGCCCAAGGACCGTGCTGCGTTTGCGGCGTTGCTTCCCTTTGCGTCCCCAGTTACTTTCGGGAGTAGCTTTGAGTTTTCCGTATCTCATCTAATGATGTTTCCTAGCTGCACGAGAAAGCTGGCTCTGGCCGTCCCCATGTCTCGTTGCCCCTCTCAGCGCGGGGACGTGCCCCCCCATCACTGGGGGCCGCAGAGTTGTGGCTGCTCCGCCCTGCCCAGGGGGCCGCCTGCTGGGCGTGGATCACTCTTTGGTTTGTTTCATTTTCTTTACGCTCTCTCACGGTGACCACAGTCTCAATGTTTGGCATAGCCGAATGGGTGATTGACGGGTGGCTTTTCTTTTCCAGATTTCCACACAGTACCCAGTAGTGGATCATGAATTTGATGCCGTGGTGGTGGGCGCCGGAGGCGCAGGCTTGCGAGCTGCATTTGGCCTTTCGGAGGCAGGGTTCAACACGGCCTGTGTCACAAAGCTCTTCCCCACCAGGTCCCACACCGTGGCAGCCCAGGTACAAGCGGGGCTCTTAGTGCTTCTGGTGCCTGCTGGATGCAGTGCAGCCGGCCTCTGCCTGAGCGACCTCCTGCCACCCTGCTCTTTGCACCCCCTGGGCTCACTCCCCTTAGGGGCCTCATCCCCGCTGCCCCCAGTCCCACCAGGGTCCTCTCTGACCACCCCACCCCCACCCCCCCGTGGTCCCATTGTCTCCATGGCACTCACCATCTGCAGTGAGCTTGCTGTGGACTGTTCTCGTCTGCCCTGAGTCTCGTGGTTGCTGCCACATCCTCGGGACGAGCCTCATTGAGTGGGGTGGTGAGGAGTTCTGATGATGGCATGGATGTGCAGGACAGAAAACCAGTGGCCCTGAATGTAGGGAGAGGGACAGAGTAAGGTGCGGAGTGATTCCGTGCTTTCACAGTTTGTTCTTCCACTCTGGGCATACTGTGGGTGTGCCAGCTGGCACGCAGGCAGTATTCCAGAGCTGTATTTGCCTGTCTTTTCTGGCACCTGGAACACATTTCCTCATAGAGACAACAGTGCATGGTGACTTTCCAGGACCATAAAGCCACCCCAATCTGGGAGAGCCTGAATTCAGTGTCCAGCAGCATTCTTGAGGCACTTAGCCATCCAGATGCTTTGCTCTAAAGCTGCTTTGTAAACTGAATAGATAAAATCTATTTGTAGAGACGTCATTGTCTTAAAGGAAAAACACAAACAGGTAATTTTAAGTAACATTGCAAAATAACACAGTGTTCAGATAGTGCAGTATTAATAAAATCAAAAGAATAAGGGAAAGATGGCTTAACCTGAATGTCGGTTCTTGAGAAAAGAGGTTTCACTGGAAGGATCAAATGGGTGGGGGCCTGGGAGCATCTGAAGGTCCTTGTGGGGACGCCAAGGAGACTGGGCGTTTGTGGCCCTGGTTCTCAATGGTAGCGGTGAAGGGACAGCATTTGTGCACGTAGCGGGTCAAGCTTCACGCGTGTGTCCTGCTGCGCTGGTGCTCACCACGTGTCATTGGGGCTGCGTTCGCGTTGCACTTGGACAGTTGGAGAAGGGAGGGAGCGACGGGGTTCCTCACACAGTGGGTCATCTTATCCTAACCGGAGCATGACTTGGGGGACAGAGGCAGCAGCACTAGGTGGGGAAGGAATTCCAGGGGGTCAGCTTGACTCGGAAGTTGTGCCGGAGTAGTAACGATTGGGAAAAAGGGAAGGGGGTCAGAAAGGGTGCCGTGCAAAAGAGCTTATCTAAGAGGAAGAATCTAATTTAAGTTGGGGCGGAAACTGGCCACCGTATGTTTGTCCCTGTGCTGCGTTTCCTGTGTCCCTGAGGGGCGGAGGCAGTGGGATAGAACAGGACAAAAGTAGGGGAGTGTCACAGTGCACGGCCGAAGGAGGCAGGGGTGTGGGTGTGTGACTCTGGGCTGAGAGTTTATCACTTGTCAGTAAGCACTTTGACCCGTCCCCACAAATAACCACTGGGAACGTTTTGTCATAAAATTATCCCCACAAATTTGTGGGTACCTTTTATGTGCCAGGTTAGGTAAGTCGTAAGCATTGCACCTCTCAGTCCTCCAACAGCTCTTCAAGGACTTGAGCTTCCTGTCGCGTTCATGGATAACGGGGCTGGGGCCCATGTTACCAGCTTGGTAAGGGGAGGAGGCGTGATTTGGAGTCTGTCAGGGTGGGCTGTCTCCTTCTAAGGGCCCGCAGTCAGATCCCTCACCGAGAGTTATCATGAAAGTCCTTGGCTCCCTCCGAAGGCAGTTCCCGGGGCGGGGACCGTGGGGGCTTCCATTTGTCACTCCTGAGTTGGCTCCATGTATCCAGGGAGGAATCAATGCTGCTCTGGGGAACATGGAGGAGGACAACTGGAGGTGGCACTTCTATGACACCGTGAAGGGCTCCGACTGGCTGGGGGACCAGGATGCCATCCACTACATGACAGAGCAGGCCCCTGCCTCTGTGGTCGAGGTAACGTCCTCACAGCCTGTTTCTTGCGGGACTGAGGCCTGTGTGGTCAGCTGGAAGGGGCGGCGACGAGCTGGTATGACGAGGGACGCCCTGCTGTTGCCGGCCGTTGGGGTCGCTCTGCAGGGGACTGTTTCCTTTCTCTGCAGTCTCGATGTTCTCCTAGACTGTGTCCCTCGGGGTTTGCAGACTCAGGCGGAAGGCGTCCGGGGTGGGCCAGCCGCGCGCCCCTCGGTTCCTTCACAGTGCCAGGCGTTGTCTCTGTGCTCCCCAGCTGGAGAACTACGGCATGCCGTTCAGCAGAACCGAGGACGGCAAGATCTACCAGCGCGCTTTCGGCGGACAGAGCCTCAAGTTTGGGAAAGGCGGGCAGGCCCACCGGTGCTGCTGCGTGGCCGACCGCACCGGCCACTCACTGCTGCACACGTTGTATGGAAGGGTGAGCCCGCCCTGGGGGCACGGGGACACGACCCATCTGGTCCGGCCAGCATACAGTGATGAGCCAGAGACAGGCCACCCTGGGAAGGGTTTGGAGTGCCAGCCTGTCAGCCTAAGGGGTGTCTTAACAAGCAACAGAATAACTCGGTAGGCCCTGTGTACAGTTGTTCATTTGAAAGTATCAGTTCTAGAAAATCTAGTACATACCAGGTTGAACATGCAATCTGTCCACACTGAAGGCGTAAGAGCAGAGCAGGTGTTTAGGGGTCTTTCGCCACCTCCGAGCTCCTGAACTGTGACAGCCAGACTGAGACTTGAGGGCTGGTTGTCACTGGATAGTTGGGGCCAACTTTGGCATGGCCAGATAATCCATGTTCTGAAGAATGGGACAGGTCATTGATTTGCAAGTGTTAGGACACCAGTGGCTTCTCTGGCCAAAAGTATGGGCGAATATGTGACAAGGACCTGCCCATCTCGTGGAATTGTGTGTCGCGTGGGGAGCTGGCAGTTTCATGAGAGACCTTTCCATTAGCCGAGGTGACTGTCAGACCAGGGCCTGGGCCATCCAGCCCAGCAGCGCTTGCCACACGTGACAGATGTGGCTAGTGTGCTGAGGGGCTCTGAATGTTGTGTTTCGTTAGGTTAAATGGCCACGTGTGGTCAGTAGCTCCCATATAGGACAGCCCAGTGGTCCGAGGGCCCCAGCTCTATCATCAGACTCTGAGGCGATTGTGCTGCGTGTGGCCCCAGAGAGCCCGGAACGCCTCTTAGGGTGTGAGAACAAGGGCCATGTCAGCACGGTGCCGTGTTCTCTGGCGTGCACCAGCGTGTGTTCTCCCTTTTCGTGTTTTGTCCGTACAGCTAAGAGCAGGGCCCCTTTTGCGCTGTCACATGGCAGCGCCAGCTCTACTCGGTGTGAGTTGCCGTCTGCGACTCGTTTCCCGCCTGGGACTCTCCCAGGTTCACCTAGTCCTCTGTTACACGCGGTCTTCAGCCTGTTCACGTGGACAGCATCGCCTGCATGTCGGTGTAACACCCTCAATGCAGTGGAAAACGTCGGCTGTCTTTGCAGTCCTTGCGGTACGACACCAGCTATTTCGTGGAGTACTTCGCCTTGGACCTCTTGATGGAGAACGGGGAGTGTCGTGGCGTCATCGCACTTTGCATAGAAGACGGGTCCATCCATCGCCTAAGAGCAAAGAACACGGTTGTAGCCACTGGGTAGGAATCTAATTCTTGTCGTACTCACTTTCTCTGTAAGAAAGTTGCCTGTCAGAGGCCTTTCATCCTAGTAAAAGTAGGGGCACCCCGGAACAGGGGTACAGACACAGGCCGTGGCCTGTCCTGCAAGGTTGATCGCCTCTGCCAGCCTCGATCCCTCCTCTCTCAAGGGGGCACCTGCCTCTGAGGTGGGCGAGGAAGTGTCTGTCGTCAGTTCGCAGTGGGGAGGACCCTTGAGGAAACTGATCCTGGAGAATCACGTGACTCGTTCTGGAATAATCTCTTGTTTATTACTAGATACTGTGCTTATACTGATTTCTGGGTATTAGAGGAGTGCTGTTGGTTCACGTGATGAAAATAAGTAAATTCCATTCTATACAGCCAGTCTTACTCAAGCCTTCGAAGAGGTGAATCCAGAAACGTTTAAAAATTTCGTTACAAAAGCGATAGAGGCTTCTCAGACAGCACTGAAGCACTAAAGATCAGGCGAGAGGCCTTCTCTGTCCCCAGGCCACCTCCCGGTTGTCCAGGGTGTGGAGGGCCCCCATGGTGGTGATGCGTGGCTGCTGCATCCACTCAGTGTCTCTAGAAGGGAGGTCCCGATGGCACCGGCTGTGTGGTCACCGCTCTGTGCTGGCCTGCTTTTCAGAGGCTACGGGCGCACCTACTTCAGCTGCACGTCGGCCCACACCAGCACCGGCGACGGCACTGCCATGATCACCAGGGCAGGGCTTCCCTGCCAGGACTTGGAATTTGTTCAGTTCCACCCCACAGGTAGGCGGGCTGCTTCCGCGGGATCGGGGCCTTGTGTCTTTTAGGCACTCAGTCCCTGTGGGATGCTCTGTTGCAGCGACAGCTCGAAAGTACCGCTTTCTGGTCTCCCGGGTCCTAAGTCGTCATTTCCTCAAGAGACTGCCCCTGCTCTCCCCAAGGCAGTTGAGGTTCCATCTTAATGACATGTTGCCCAGTGTCAGAGCCGTGGTGGTTCAGCATCCGTCCCCCACTGGGTTGTCAGCTCTGAGAGGCGGGGGCAGGTCTGTGTTCTCAGTGCGGCACATGGTAAGGCCTCAGTCACATTCACCAGGCGAGCGCCTTGGACCAAGGGAGTGGCACAGGCACACTTCAGTTTGGAGAGAGAACATCAGGCTGCCAGAGTGACAGTGATGTCAGGACGCAGCTGTGACAGTCGGGCTGTAAACGTTTGTTCACTGGGTCCTTGCAGGGATATACGGTGCCGGCTGTCTCATCACGGAGGGGTGCCGTGGAGAGGGCGGCATTCTCATTAACAGTCAAGGCGAGAGGTTCATGGAGCGGTACGCCCCCGTCGCCAAGGACCTGGCCTCCAGAGACGTCGTGTCTCGGTCCATGACCCTGGAGATCCGTGAGGGCAGGTCTGTGAGCGTCTCCAGAGGTATCCGAGCACGTGTGCATGCACGCAGGCGCGCATTCCGTTCTCCGTGGTGGGCGGTGTTGGTGTCTGTTCCACGTGGGCAGGTGTGGCTGCTGTGTGAGTGACAGTGCCTGCCCCGCCTCCGTGGGCAGGTGGGCGTTCGCCTCTGGGATCTCTGACCACTGCCAGTCAGTGTGCATCTCTCCAGAGACCTATACTTGCAAACGTGATCGTTTGACGTCTGTGGGTTTTCTGAACGTGAGTGTGTGACACAGACGTCAGCGAGTACTGGAGAGCAGGACAGGCACACTGCGACCCAAGGGCAGCAGGCGAGCCCTTGGTGGAGTTTCAGCCCGCACTTCTTAGGACCTGCTTGGTGCGTGGACTGTTTGTCCTTTAACAAGGCAGCTTCATCCTCTTCGGAGCCCAACACTGCGCCTTACTGTGGTGACACAGGAAACATCTGCCGGTGTAGCCACAGAGCTTCTG
>NW_011889016.1:51594-53443 GCF_000151845.1 Pteropus vampyrus
GCATTCCGTTCTCCGTGGTGGGCGGTGTTGGTGTCTGTTCCACGTGGGCAGGTGTGGCTGCTGTGTGAGTGACAGTGCCTGCCCCGCCTCCGTGGGCAGGTGGGCGTTCGCCTCTGGGATCTCTGACCACTGCCAGTCAGTGTGCATCTCTCCAGAGACCTATACTTGCAAACGTGATCGTTTGACGTCTGTGGGTTTTCTGAACGTGAGTGTGTGACACAGACGTCAGCGAGTACTGGAGAGCAGGACAGGCACACTGCGACCCAAGGGCAGCAGGCGAGCCCTTGGTGGAGTTTCAGCCCGCACTTCTTAGGACCTGCTTGGTGCGTGGACTGTTTGTCCTTTAACAAGGCAGCTTCATCCTCTTCGGAGCCCAACACTGCGCCTTACTGTGGTGACACAGGAAACATCTGCCGGTGTAGCCACAGAGCTTCTGCGCTGTTAAATACAAAGTGAGAAGTCAAGTAATTCTTCGGAGCTTTTGGCAGGAAGGGACTTTCTAATGCCTTTGCCAAGCAAAGCCTAGCAAGCTATCCGGGGAGGCCAAGATGGCAGCCGGTGGTGTTCGCGGCCAGAATCCAGCCCGGCACGTAGGGGTGCTTAGGGAGGACGAGACGAACGGGTTTGCTCGGGTATAAAAATGAGGACTCTGTGATCTCGTATTTCCTGTGACTGCTGCTCTTTGCCTTATGTTGCGATGTCCTTTTTCACCAGAGGCTGTGGGCCTGAGAAAGATCACGTCTACCTGCAGTTGCACCACCTGCCCCCGGAGCAGCTGGCCATCCGCCTGCCTGGCATTTCAGAGACAGCCATGATCTTTGCGGGTGTGGATGTCACCAAAGAGCCGATCCCTGTCCTTCCCACCGTGCATTACAACATGGGTGGCATTCCCACCAACTACAAGGGGCAGGTGACTGACTACACAGTGGGAAAGAGGGTGGGGACAGTGGCCCACCTCACAGTGGTCCCTTTAGGTCTTAGAGGAAAAGTACTGCATGGGTCGGTAGGCTGCCCGTCCCCTCAGCTGCCCTCCTGAGCGGCAGAGGCGGGCCCGGGGCTAGTGCAGCTTTCACCTTCACCCCTTAGTGACGATTCTAGAGACTCATTAATCCCTCCAGAGTAAATAGTCCTAATCACTTACAGTGCTTTTTGTACAAGCTTATCTTATTTTCACAGTGATCTTGTAACCTGTGTGTTCTTGGCAGTGACCACCTCTGGGTGGCTTGCCGCTCGTGGGGCTTTCCAGCTGGGGTCTTGGTTTCAGTCCTCAGGCGAGGGGCTGAGGAATTGGGTTCTTACAGTATAGAGAAGGAACGCGTTGGAAGAGTCCGAGTTACAACCCAGTCTTCTGCCTCCCAGTGTAACGGCCATCCACCCTGAGTCCCGAATCCGAGGGTGGGGGCCGGTGTTTCTGACGGGACCTAGCCAAGGGGTTGAACTCGCAGGTGCTGGAGGGTTCTCTGTGGACCGCCCTGGTCTTCTCCGCCACTCCTGGTGGGGCTGCGGGGGTTCAGACTGCGCCCTTATGTCTCGGCCTCTTTCTCGCAGGTTCTGAGGCACGTGCACGGCCAGGACCAGGTCGTGCCCGGCCTGTACGCCTGTGGGGAGGCCGCCTGCGCCTCGGTGCACGGCGCCAACCGCCTTGGGGCTAACTCACTGCTGGACCTGGTCGTCTTTGGCCGGGCATGCGCCCTGAGCATCGCGGAGTCCTGCAGACCCGGTGAGTGTTTTCCTCACGGCGCCAGGTGCCTGCTGGCGGGGGCTGCACAGTCGGGGTCTCCTCAGCGGGGAGGAGATGGACACATTCAGAGGTCCGTGTGGCGGCAGGCTTGAGGCTGGATACAAGCTG
>NW_011889016.1:53493-55836 GCF_000151845.1 Pteropus vampyrus
GTCTCGGCCTCTTTCTCGCAGGTTCTGAGGCACGTGCACGGCCAGGACCAGGTCGTGCCCGGCCTGTACGCCTGTGGGGAGGCCGCCTGCGCCTCGGTGCACGGCGCCAACCGCCTTGGGGCTAACTCACTGCTGGACCTGGTCGTCTTTGGCCGGGCATGCGCCCTGAGCATCGCGGAGTCCTGCAGACCCGGTGAGTGTTTTCCTCACGGCGCCAGGTGCCTGCTGGCGGGGGCTGCACAGTCGGGGTCTCCTCAGCGGGGAGGAGATGGACACATTCAGAGGTCCGTGTGGCGGCAGGCTTGAGGCTGGATACAAGCTGAATGAGGTCTAAACAGTTAAAAGAGAGTAACTTTTTTGGTCAGAATTTCCTTTGCAGTCATTATGTTCTGCTTAAAGTCGCCATTAGAAACTTGTTATTTTGAGGAGAAGTTTATCACGTAGTACCTGATATAAATGACTGACTTGCAGTGGAATATTTTAAATCGTAGTTATACATGAATAACTATTTGACGCTTACAGAAAAATTAATCTGGGCCATTCTAAAAACCAGCGTAACTGCTCTGGAAAGGGGACAGGGACGGCTTACTGCAGACAGCGCGCGGGGCCAGGTCCTGGCTGCGCCTTTAGTGACAACGGGTTCCAAGTAGTGTGTTGTTTTGTAGTGACTTCAGGTATTTGCAGAGGAGGAACTGTGCTGGGTGCGAGCCCACCGAAGGCAGGACATTCACTGTTGCTCTGACCGCCAAAGGGCCTCACATCGCTGACCTGGCCCTGGTTGGTAGAACAACATGAACCTGAGACACTGTCCCCAAGGCAGGGGCAGCGGGTCCCTGAGCTCCCACTCTTCCCGCTGCATGTCACTGGTATTGGCTGTTCTCTGTCAGTTGCACTGTTTTTATCGAACAAAAGCTTTTTGTGTAGATTTTAAGTCGGTCTGAGAGACGTTGTAAACTGCCGCCCAACCACTAACTACACACAGTCCTCATAGGGCAGGTGCACCGCCCTTCATGCTGGTGGTAATGGAGATGTGCTCCACAGAGGGTCAGGCTGCCCATTCACACGCATTGTCCCCCTCGCTGTGGCCACAGCTCCGGGCTGAAACGCAGAGACGGGGCCTCGTGTCCAGGCATTACTGCAAGGGCAGGAACTGAACTCACCTCATCTGACACCAGATCTAGGGCACGTGTCCCCTAGGCAGTGAGCCCGATATCCACTCTGTCGAAGCAGAGCAGAGAACTTGAGGTTCCCATTCTTTGAAGATGAGAAAAAGGAAGTTTCATAAGAGTAGCATATACTTTTATATCTGAAGGATCGATGCACACTTTAAAAATTTATTTCAACTCAGCGATTAAAAGGAACAATCTCTACATACATGCAACAGCATGGATGAATCTCAAATGTATCAGGCTGTGCGGTCCAGACTCCAGAGGCTGCATTTATGAGTCTCTTTGTACAACATTCCGGAAAAGGCAAAACTTGGGGCTCAGATGGACCAGTGGCTGCCAGGGACCACATCCTGCTTGCGGTACAGCTCACGCAGCTTTGTCCAGACTTGAAAATCTGCACTAAAAATCATATTGTACCTTAATTATACTTTCATTTTTAAAAATAAAAAAAGGAAAGGAAAAAATGTTTGCCCCACTACTTCCCTCAAAACATGAGTATTTTAAACATAAAAATGTTGAACCCCCTTTCTGTATTCTGATGATGGTGGTTGCTGTGCACCTAAAGAACAAGTCAGTTTTACTTCATTTACAAAAGCAAATGAAGCAGCAGCTTGTCAAGAGCTCGAGCGGATCGGAGCAGCCCCGGTCCCTTGGGGAGAGAGTGGCTGCAAATAGCCTTGCTTCACCTGCAAACCTTCATCTCCTGCGTTTCATGCCTCCTGCATGTAGTACCTGCTGAAGAAAATACATTTACCATCATCCCCAAAAAGGCCTTAAAAGTCCTCCAAACATTTATCTTTTAGAAAGGTGAGGACAGCAAACCTTGAGGGTACAAGGGTCAGGGTCAGCCGGGGACGTAATATGCCTGGCCAGGCCCCTTCCCCAGGTGGGGAGAGTTGGCAAAACTGCTGAGAACCGCTGATCTGAGGGGCGCCATTTTTTCTCTCAATAGAGTAATAGCACATGGTTTTCATAAATCTAATTTTTAGGCTTAAGCAACGGTTTCTCTTTTGTTCCTTCAGAAATTACTTATTGGACACCTGCTCTTTACCAGAAGTTTTGTCTCTGTGTTAATTCTTCAGCCCCAAGTCAGCAGATGGTCCCTCGAGTGCAGGGTAGTCGGGCGGGGGCACGGGCGCATCTCCCAAATCCCCGGAAGGCGATAATGCACACT
>NW_011889016.1:57456-63990 GCF_000151845.1 Pteropus vampyrus
ACGGAGGCATTGCCACCAAACAAGGCAGGTATTGGTACCTGCCACATGCCAGGCAGTGCTCTAGATGCTGGCGCTGGCACCGAATAGAGTAAAAGTTCCTGCCCATGTGGAATTGACATTTGAGTGTGGGGAAGTAATTTTTCTGTAGATTCCACCTTATGCAGTAAGAAATGAAAAAGAAATGTGTGTACTAAAAAGGAATAGACAATTGTCGTTACTTGCAGATACGATTACCAAAAAATTCCAAGAAAATAAACTGAAAAGTGAATAAAAACAATGCGAGGATGAAGAAAACTGTCTGGATAAAAGATTCATATGCAAAAATTAGTAGCTTTCCAAGATGCCAGCAATAATCCATTCAGTAGTTAATATCTCATTTGCAGTGCAGCCAAAAAAGGTTAAAATGCCTTGAATCAGCATAACCAGAAATATGTAAACAGTATGAAAAACACGACCGCTGGAGAACATGAAGAGTCTTTAACCTGATGTTTACTAGGGTCTAAGACAGGTTTTTTTCCATATATTCTTCCGGAGAAACAATGACAGTGGTGGTGTGCATTACAGTCTTAAATGATTTCTCATTCTAAAGAGGTGGGTGAGCTGTCTGCTAAGTAGAATGAATTGTGAGACATCTGGGTCAGTAGAACAAAGTCAGTCCAGAAACAGGCCCCTCGGTACGTGCTGATTCAGCACATGATAAAGGGGTTTTTCAGGAGTGGTGGAAGGCAAGGTCATTCAGTAAATGATAGGAAACAGAGGTAGGTCCTGCTTCTCAGCATGCCTAAAATGTTTCAGGTTGGTTTTATATTACATGTCTTTTTTACCCTAATTATTTTTTTAATTTAAAAAAGTTGTTTATAGAATCTGTAAAGTGATCCCCAGTTACTCTAGCACACATCCGGCACCACACACAACCATTACAGTAATAGTGACTGTATGCCCTGTGCTGTACTCTAAATCCCCGTGACTGCGTTGTAGCTACTAATTTGTGCTTCATCCCTTCCCCTTTTTCACCCAGCCCCCGAACTCCCCTCCCCTCTAGCAGTCACCAGTTTGTTCTTTGTATCTATGAGTCTGTCTGTTCATTGAGTTTGGTTCTTGTGTTCCTTAGATGCCACATATACGTGAAATCATAGTATTTATCTTTGTCTGACTTATTTCACTCAGCATAATTCTCTCTAGGTCCACCCTGTCATTGCAAATGGCAAGATTTCATTATTTTTATGGCTGAGTAATATTCCATTGCGTATATGAACCATAACGTCTTTAGCCAGTCATCTGTTGATGGGCACCTAGGTCGCTTCCACATCTTGGCTATTGTGAATAGCGCTGCCGTGAACATAGGGGTGCAGAGATCTTTACGAACTGGTATTTTGGTTTCCTTTGGATAAATAGCCAGAAGTACAATTGCCGAGTCAAAAGGTAATTCTGTTTTTAATTTTTTGAGGCACCTCCAAAATTTTCCAGAGCGGCTGCACCAATTTGCAGTCCTACCAACAGTGTACAAGGATTCCCTTTCGCCACATCCTTGCCAGCGTTTGTTGTTTTTTGATTTATTGATGATGCCAACCTGACAGGTGTGAGGTGATATCTCACTGTGGTTTTAATTTGCATTTCTCTGATTAGTGACCATAAGCATCCTTTCATATGTCTGTAGGCCATCTGTGTGTCCTCCTTAGAGAAATACCTATTTAGGTCTTCTCAGTTTTTAATTGGATTGTTTATTTATTTATTTTGGTTAAGTTGTATGAGTTCTTTACAAATTTTGGATATTAACTCCTTGTCAGATATACCGTAGGCAAAGATCTCCTCCCATTCAGTGGGTTGTCTTTTCGTTTTGTTGACGGCTTCCTCTGCGGTGCAGAAACTTGTTAGTTTGATGTAGTCCCACTTGTTCACTTTTTCTTTTGTTTCCCTTGTCTGAAGAGATATCAGAAAAAAAAAATACTGGTAGCAATATCAGAGAGTTTACTGCAGATGTCTTTTTCTAGAAGTTTTATGGTTTCGGGTCTTACGTTTGAAGTCTTTAATCCACTGTGAATTTATTTTTTTATATGGTATAAGAAAGTGGTCTAGTTTCATTTTTTTGCATGTATCTGTCCAGCTTTCCCAATACCATTTATTGAGGAGGCTCTCTTTACCCCATTGTATATTCTTGCCTCCTTTATCATGGATTAACTGACCATGTAGATATGGATTTACTTGTGAGCTCTCGATTCTGTTCCATTGATCTATGTATGTTTTTATGCCAATGCCATGCTGTTTCGATTACTATAGCTTTGATACTATAGCTTCATAGGTGAATTTTACCAAACATTCAAAGAAGAATTAACACCTATTCTTCTCAAACTATTTCAAAAAATTCAAAAGGAGGGAAGGCTTCCTAACTCTTTTTACAAAGCCATCATTACCCTGATTCCAAAACCGGACGACGACAGTACAAAAGAAGAAAACTATAGGCCAATATCCCTGATGAACATCGATGCAGAAATCCTCAACAAAATATTAGCAAACAGAATTCAGCAATACGCTAAAAATATTATACACCATGATCAAGTTGGATTTAGTTCTGGGATGCAAGGTTGGTTTAATATTCACAAATCAATGTGATATACCACATTAACAAATTGAAAGATAAAAATCCTATCATATCAATAGATGCAGAAAAAGCATTCAACAAAACCCAGCATTCATTTGCTAAAAACTCTCAGCAAAGTGGTGAATAAAGGGAACATACCTCAACGTAACAGAGGCCATATGTGACAGACCTACAGCTAACGTCATACTCAATGGGGAAAGGCTAAAAGCATTTTCCTTAAGGTCAGGAACAAGACAAAGATGCCCACTTTCACCGCTTCCGTTCAACATGGCATTGGAAATCCTGGCTACGGCAGTCAGACAAGAAAGAGAAATAAAAGGCATCCAGACTGGAAAGGCAGATGACGTGAAACTATCTATAGAGCACCCTAAAAACTGTTAGTACTGATAAATGAATTCAGTAAAGTCACAGGATACAAAGTTAATATTCAGAAGTCGGTCACATTTTTATACACCAGTGTTGAACTATCAGAAATTAGGAAAACAGTTCCATTTACAGTTGCATCAAAATCAAGAAAATTAATCAAGGAGGTAAAAGACCTCTTCTCAGAAAATTACAAGTCATTGAAAAAAGAAATGGAGGAAGATGCAAATAAACTGAAGTACACACCGTGCTCATGGGTAGGAAGACTCAACATCATCAAAATGGCCATAATACCCAAAGCAATCCACAGATTCAATGCAATCCTTATCAAAATACCAATGGCATTTTTCTAGAACAAATAATCCAAAAATTTATATGGAACCATAAAAGATCACGAATAGCCATGGCAGTCTGAGAAAGAACAAAGTTGGAAGTATCATACTACCTGATGTCAAACTATACTACAATGCTGTGGTAATCATATCACATTTTTTTACGAGCATAAACAGTGAAAAAGTAAAGGTACTTAATACATGAGGAGCTTCTGCAAACTAACCAGAAGAGCAAGCCATGAGGGTTCCCAGGCCCCTTCCTTCACCGCCTTCCACCTCAGCATCCACTGCTAACTGCCTCGTAACCGCACCAAGGGGCCGTCTACTGGCTCCTGTGACGTTTACCATCAGACCTTGTGAGCGGGACAAGAAGGTGTCCTATAGCCTGCACACAGCTGCTGTCTCCTCAGGGGACTTCGAAGATGGAGTGCTTATGCCCTTTCTGCCACCATTTCTCAAAAGCTTTAATCAAAACTTCATTTTAACATCCACTTATGATAAAAACTCAACAAAGTGGAACAAGACAGGGACGCCCACCCTTGCCACTTTGATTCAACACAGTGTCAGAAGTCGTAGCCGTGGCAGCGATGTGAGAAAAAGAGCTAAAATGCATCCAGGCTGGTAAGGAAGAAGTAAGACTATCACTGTTTTTAGATGACATCATACTGTGTAGAGAGAACCCTAAACATTCCACCAAAAAAATTGCGAGGACTAATAAATGAGCTCCGTAAAGTTGCAGGATACAAAACTAGCATACAAAAGTCTGTTGCATTTCTATATGCTGATAAGCTATCAGAAAGAAATTAAGAAAATCCATAGACACATGCATCAAAAAGAATAAAATACAAAGGAATAAATGTAACCAAGGAGGTGAAAAACCTGCACACTGAAAGAAATTGAAGAAGACACAAATAAAGGAAAGATACACCGTGCCCCTGGATTGGAAGAATTAATATTGTTAGAGTGTCCATACTACCCAAAGCAATCTATAGATTCCAGGGTCACTCTTCACATAACTACAACAAGTAATCCTAAAATTTGTATGGAACCACAAAAGACCCCAAATAATGAAAGCAAGCCTGAGAAGGAAGAACAAAGTTGGAGGTCATCACACGCCCGGATTTCAAACTATATTACAAAGCTGCAGTAATCAGAATAGCATGATACTGGCATAAAAACAGACACATAGAACAGTGGGACAGAATAGACAGATCAGAAACCCCTGAATGTGTGGTCAGTGAATTTACGACAAAGGGATGAAGAAAATACAGTGGGGAGAGGATAGTCTCCTCAATAAATGGTACTGGGAAATCTGGACAGCTACAAGCAAAAAAAAAAGAAAAAAAAAAAAAACTGGACCACAACCCTAACTCAGAATAAATTAAAGACTTGAAACCATAGAGCTCCTGGGAAAAAATGTAGGCAGTGAGCTTCTTGACCTCAATCTTGGTGATGATTTTTGGGATCTGACACCAAAAGCAAAAATAAACAAGTGGGGTATATCAAACTATAAAAGTCTCTCACATGGCGAAGGGCGCCACCAACAGCATGAAAAGGCTGCCTATGGAATGGGAGAAAGGATTTGCAAATCATATAGCAGATAAGGGGCTAATGTACAAAATGTATAAGGAACTCATATGACTCAATAGCAAAGAAAAAAAAACCCACTTTAAAAATGGGCAGAAGATTTGAATAGACATTTTCCCAAAGAAGACAATACAGATGGTGAACAGGTACGTAAAAAGGTGTTCATCACTATCAGGGAAGTGCAGATCAAAACCACAGTGAGATCTCAGCTAACACCTGTTGGGATGGCTGTTATCAAAAAGACATGAGGTCACAAGTGCCGGAGAGGATGTAGAGAAAAGGGACCCCTCGTGCACTATTGGTGGCAATGTAAATTGGTGCAGCCGCTGTGGAAAATAGTATGGAAATTCCTCAAAAAATTAAAAATGGAACTACTCCATGATCTAGCAATCCTACTTGCGGTAACCAAAGCAAATGAAAACACTGACTCGAAGAGATACGTGTATCACATATTCATTGCAGCCTTATTTAAAATAGCCAAATCACGGACACATCAACAGATAAATGGATAAAGAGTGGCCTGTGTGACAGTGGAATGTTCAGCTATAAAAAATAAAAGTCCTGCCATGTACAACAACATGGATCAAGCTGGAAGGTATTATGCTAAGTGAGGTAAGTCAGACAGAAACGTAAATACCACGTGATCTCACATGTGGAATCTTAACACACACACAACCTCTGAGCTCACAGGTGCAGAGAACAGATTGGTGACTGCCAGAGGTGCACGTGGGTAGAATGAGTGGGGAAGTCAAAAAGGTAGAGGTTTCCAGTTAAAACTAAGTCCTGGGGGTCCTGGAGGTGTAACGGGCTGTATGGTAACTATAGTCCGTACATACTGCATTGCGGGTTCGAAAGTTGCCGAGAGAGTAGAATCTCACAAACAAAAACGCAACTTCCATTTTAAAATTTGGAGTCATAAATAGCCTGAGTTTTCTGGGTTTTCTGTTTAATTTACGTAAACGTTTTACAAAAAGTAAAATGCACATGAGAAAGATCTGAAGGTCTAGCAGCCGTCGGTGGGGCCCCTCCCGCGGGCGGCCGCTGACGCGCGTGCGCATTGCAGTCCATGCAGGAGCACGCGGCGGTGTTCCGAGTGGGCAGCGTGCTGCAGGAGGGCTGCGGGAAACTCAGCCAGCTCTACGGGGACCTGAGGCACCTGAAGACCTTTGACCGAGGTGAGCGGGCCCGGGCCCCTGCCCTCAGCCGGGGCGCTGGGTGCCCCATTCAGCGGGGACGGAGGGGACCCCCGTCTGACCGGATCCTGCCTGCCTTTCATGGGAGTCTGGTGTGTCCCCAGGAATGGTCTGGAACACGGACCTGGTGGAGACGCTGGAGCTGCAGAACCTGATGCTGTGCGCGCTGCAGACCATTTACGGGGCGGAGGCCCGGAAGGAGTCGCGCGGCGCCCACGCCAGGGAGGACTACAAGGTGCGCCCCCTCGGTCCCCCCCGCCGCGCTCTCGCCACATGCCGCTCCATTTTAAGCAAACGGGAAACGTGCTGGTTTCCTCCTGGTACTTTCGCTGTGTTGGGGGCCGGAGGACCTTCCTCTTGGTTGGGATCCACAAGCAGAGTCGCTGTTGCCCGAAAATGCCGACTTAGGGGTTTCAGATGACGAGTGTGTCACCTGTCGACCCTGCCCTCTGGTCTGGGA